>NW_027363323.1:600000-1075887 GCF_046119375.1 Phyllobates terribilis
GCATAGGATAAAACAACATAAATGCAATTTAATAAAGCATAGGATAAAACCACATAAATACAATTTAATAAAGCATAGGATAAAACAACATAAATACAATTTAATAAAGCATAGGATAAAACCACATAAATACAATTTAATAAAGCATAGAATAAAACAACATAAATACAATTTAATAAAGCATAGGATAAAACAACATAGATGAATTTAATAAAGCATAGGATAAAACAACATAAATACAATTTAATAAAGCAAAGAATAAAACAACATAAATGCAATTTAATAAAGCATAGGATAAACAACATGAATACAATTTAATAAAGCATAGGTTAAAACAACATAAATACAATTTAATAAAGCATAGGATGAAACCACGTAAATACAATTTAATTAAGAAGAGGATAAAACAACATAAATACAATTTAATAAAGCATAGGTTAAAACAACATAAATACAATTTAATAAAGCATAGGATAAAACAACATAAATACAATTTAATAAAGCATAGGTTAAAACAACATAAATACAATTTAATAAAGCATAGGATGAAACCACGTAAATACAATTTAATATAACATAGGATAAAACAACATAAATACAATTTAATAAAGTATAGGTTAAAACAACATAAATACAATTTAATAAAGCATAGGATAAAACAACATAAACACGATATAATAAAGCATGTGATAAAACAACATAAACACGATATAATAAAGCATGTGTTAAAACAACATAAATATATTTTAATAAAGCATAGGATAAAACAACATAAATACAATTTAATAAAGCATAGGATAAAACAACATAAATACAATTTAATAAAGCATAGGATAAAACCACATAAATACAATTTAATAAAGCATAGGATAAAACCACATAAATACAAATTAATAAAGCATAGGATAAAACCACATAAATACAATTTAATAAAGCATAGGATAAAACAACATGAATACAATTTAATAAAGCATAGGATAAAACAACATAGATGCAATTTAATAAAGCAAAGGATAAAACAACATAAATACAATTCAATAAAGCAAAGGATAAAACCACATAAATACAATTTAATAAAGCTTAGGATAAAACAACGTAAATACAATTTAATAAAGCATAGGATAAAACCACATAAATACAATTTAATAAAGCATAGGATAAAACAACATAAATACAATTTAATAAAGCAAAGAATAAAACAACATAAATACAATTTAATAAAGCATAGGATAAAACAACATAAATACAATTTAATAAAGCATAGGATAAAACAAAATAAATACAATTTAATAAAGCATAGGTTAAAACAACATAAATACAATTTAATAAAGCATAGGATGAAACCACATAAATACAATTTAATAAAGCATAGGATAAAACAACATAAATACAGTTTAATAAAGCATTGGTTAAAACAACATAAATACAATTTAATAAAGCATAGGATAAAACAACATAAATACAATTTAATAAAGCATAGGATAAAACAAAATAAATACAATTTAATAAAGCATAGGATGAAACCACGTAAATACAATTTAATATAACATAGGATAAAACAACATAAATACAATTTAATAAAGCATAGGTTAAAACAACATAAATACAATTTAATAAAGCATAGGATAAAACAACATAAACACAATATAATAAAGCACGGGTTAAAACAACATAAATACATTTTAATAAAGCATAGGATAAAACAACATAAATACAATTTAATAAAGCATAGGATAAAACAACATAAATACAATTTAATAAAGCATAGGATAAAACAACATGAATACAAGTTAATAAAGCATAGGATAAAACAACATGAATACAATTTAATAAAGCATAGGATAAAACAACATAAATACAATTTAATAAAGCATAGGTTAAAACAACATAAATACAATTTAATAAAGCATAGGATAAAACAACATAAATAAAATTTAATAAAGCATAGGATAAAATAACATAAATACAATTAAATAAAGCATAGGATAAAACAACATAAATACAATTTAATAAAGCATAGGACAAAACAACATAAATACAATTTAATAAAGCATAGGATAAAACAACATAAATACAATTTAATAAAGCATGGGTTAAAACAACATAAATACAATTTAATAAAGCATAGGACAAAACAACATAAATACAATTTAATAAAGCATAGGATAAAACAACATAAATACAATTTAATAAAGCATAGGATAAAACAACATAAATACAATTTAGTAAAGCATAGGATAAAACCACATAAATACAATTTAATAAAGCATAGGATAAAACAACATAAATACAATTTAATAAAGCATAAGATAAAACAACATAAATACAATTTAATAAAGCATAAGATAAAACAACATGAATACAATTTAATAAAGCATAGGATAAAACCACATGAATACAATTTAATAAAGCATAGGATAAAACAACATAAATACAATTTAATAAAGCATAGGATAAAACAACATAGATGCAATTTAATAAAGCATAGGATAAAACAACATAAATACAATTTAATAAAGCATGGTATAAAACAACATAAACACGATTTAATAAAGCATAGGATACAACAACATAAATACAATTTAAGAAAGCATAGGATAAAACAACATAAATACAATTTAATAAAGCATAGGATAAAACAACATGAATACAATTTAATAAAGCATGGGTTAAAACAACATAAATACAATTTAATAAAGCATAGGTTAAAACAACATAAATACAATTTAATAAAGCATAGGATAAAACAACATAAATACAATTTAATAAAGCATGGGTTAAAACAACATAAATACAATTTAATAAAGCATAGGATAAAACCACATAAATACAATTTAATAGAGCACAGGATAAAACAACATAAATACAATTAATAAAGCATAGGTTAAAACAACATAAATAAAATTTAATTTAAGCATAGTACAAAACAAAATAAATACAATTTAATAAAGCATAGGATAAAACAACATAAATACAATTTAATAAAGCATAGGATAAAACAACATAAATACAATTTAATAAAGCATAGGATAAAACAACATAAATACAATTTAATAAAGCATAAGATAAAACAACATAAATGCAATTTAATAAAGCATAGGATAAAACAACATAAATACAATTTAATAAAGCATAGGAAAAAACAACATAAATACAATTTAATAAAGCATAAGATAAAACAACATAAATATAATTTAATGAAGCATGGGATAAAACAACATAAATACAATTTAATAAAGCATAGGATAAAACAACAAACACAATTTAATAAAGCATAGGATAAAACAACATAAATACAATTTAATAAAGCATAAGTAAAAACAACATAAATGCAATTTAATAAAGCATAGGATAAAACAACTTAAATACAATTTAATAAAGCATAGGATAAAACAACATAAATACAATTTAATAAAGCATAGGTTAAAGCAACATAAATACAATTTAATAAAGCATAGGATAAATCAACATAAATACAATTTAATAAAGCATAGGTTAAAACAACATAAATACAATTTAATAAAGCATAGGTTAAAACAACATAAATACAATTTAATAAAGCATAGGATAAAACAACATAAATACAATTTAATAAAGCTTAGGATAAAACAACATAAATACAATTTAATAAAGCATAGGTTAAAACCACATAAATACAATTTAATAAAGCACAGGATAAAACAACATAAATACAATTTAATAAAGCATAGGTTAAAACAACATAAATACAATTTAATAAAGCATAGGATAAAACAACATAAATACAATTTAATAAAGCTTAGGATAAAACAACATAAATACAATTTAATAAAGCATAGGATAAAACAACATAAATACAATTTAATAAAGCATAGGATAAAACAACATAAATACAATTTAATAAAGCATAGGTTAAAACAACATAAACAATTTAATAAAGCATAGGACAAAACAAGAAAAATATAATTTAATAAAGCATAGGATAAAACAACATATATACAATTAAATAAAGCATATGATAAAACAACATAAATACAATTTAATAAAACATGGGTTAAAACAACATAAATACAATTTAATAAAGCATAGGACAAAACAACATAAACACAATTTAATAAAGCATAGGATAAAACAACATAAATACAATTTAATAAAGCATAGGATAAAACAACATAAATACAATTTAATAAAGCATAAGATAAAACAACATAAATGCAATTTAATAAAGCATAGGATAAAACAACATAAAAACAATTTAATAAAGCATAGGAAAAAACAACATAAATACCATTTAATAAAGCATAAGATAAAACAACATAAATATAATTTAATGAAGCATGGGATAAAACAACATAAATACAATTTAATAAAGCATAGGATAAAACAACAAACACAATTTAATAAAGCATAGGAAAAAAAAACATAAATAAAATTTAATAAAGCATAAGTTAAAACAACATAAATACAATTTAATAAAGCATAGGATAAAACAACTTAAATACAATTTAATAAAGCATAGGATAAAACAACATAAATACAATTTAATAAAGCATAGGTTAAAGCAACATAAATACAATTTAATAAAGCATAGGATAAAACAACATAAATACAATTTAATAAAGCTTAGGATAAAACAACATAAATACAATTTAATAAAGCATAGGTTAAAACAACATAAATACAATTTAATAAAGCATAGGATAAAACAACATAAATACAATTTAATAAAGCTTAGGATAAAACAACATAAATACAATTTAATAAAGCATAGGATAAAACAACATAAATTCAATTTAATAAAGCATAGGATAAAACAACATAAATACAATTTAATAAAGCATAGGTTAAAACAACATAAATACAATTTAATAAAGCATAGGACAAAACAAGATAAATACAATTTAATAAAGCATAGGATAAAACAACATATATACAATTAAATAAAGCCTAGGATAAAACAACATAAATACAATTTAATAAAACATGGGTTAAAACAACATAAATACAATTTAATAAAGTATAGGAAAAAACAACATAAACACAATTTAATAAAACATAGGATAAAACAACATAAATACAATTTAATAAAGCATACGATAAAACAACATAAATACAATTTAATAAAGCATAGGATAAAACAACATAAATACAGTTTAATAAAGCATAGGATAAAACAACATAAATACAATTTAATAAAGCATAGGATAAAACACCATAAATGCAGTTTAATAAAGCATAGGATAAAACAACATAAATACAATTTAATAAAGCATAGGATAATACAACATAAACACAATTTAATAAAGCATAGGATAAAACAACTTAAATACAATTTAATAAAGCATAGGATAAAACAACATAAATACAATATAATAAAGCATGGGTTAAAACAACATAAATACAATTTAATAAAGCATAGGATAAAACCACATAAATACAATTTAATAAAGCACAGGATAAAACAACATAAATAGAATTTAATAAAACATAGGTTAAAACAACATAAATACAATTTAATAAAGCATAGGATAAAACAAAATAAATACAATTTGATAAAGTATAGGATAAAACAACATAAATACAATTTAATAAAACATAGGTTAAAACAACATAAATACATTTTAATAAAGCATAGGATAAAACAACATAAATACAATTTAATGAAGCATAGGATAAAACGACATAAATACAATTTAATGAAGCATAGGACAAAACAACATAAATACAATTTAATAAAGCATAGGACAAAACAACATAAATACAATTTAATAAAGCATAGGATAAAACAACATAAATACAATTTAACAAAGCATAGGATACAACAACATAAATACAATTTAATAAAGCATAGGTTAAAACAACATAAATAAAATTTAATTTAAGCATAGGAAAAATCAAAATAAATACAGTTTAATAAAGCATAGGATAAAACAACATATATACAATTTAATAAAGCATAGGATAAAACAACATTAATACAATTTAATAAAGCAAAGGATAAAACAACATAAATACAATTTAATAAAGCAAAAGATAAAACAACATAAATGCAATTTAATAAAGCATAGAATAAAACAACATAAATACAATTTAATAAAGCATAGGAAAAAACAACATAAATACAATTTAATAAGGCATAAGATAAAACAACATAAATATAATTTAATGAAGCATGGGATAAAACAACATAAATACAATTTAATAAAGCATAGGATAAAACAACAAACACAATTTAATAAAGCATAGGATAAAACAACATAAATACAATTTAATAAAGCATAAGTTAAAACAACATAAATACAATTTAATAAAGCATAGGATAAAACAACTTAAATACAATTTAATAAAGCATAGGATAAAACAACATAAATACAATTTAATAAAGCATAGGTTAAAGCAACATAAATACAATTTAATAAAGCATAGGATAAATCAACATAAATACAATTTAATAAAGCATAGGTTAAAACAACATAAATACAATTTAATAAAGCATAGGTTAAAACAACATAAATACAATTTAATAAAGCATAGGATAAAACAACATAAATACAATTTAATAAAGCTTAGGATAAAACAACATAAATACAATTTAATAAAGCATAGGATAAAACAACATAAATACAATTTAATAAAGCATAGGATAAAACAACATAAATACAATTTAATAAAGCATAGGTTAAAACAACATAATACAATTTAATAAAGCATAGGACAAAACAAGATAAATACAATTTAATTAAGCATAGGATAAAACAACATATATACAATTCAATAAAGCATAGGATGAAACAACATAAATACAATTTAATAAAACATGGGTTAAAACAACATAAATACAATTTAATAAAGCATAGGACAAAACAACATAAACACAATTTAATAAAGCATAGGATAAAACAACATAAATACAATTTAATAAAGCATAGGATAAAACAACATAAATACAATTTAATAAAGCATAAGATAAAACAACATAAATGCAATTTAATAAAGCATAGGATAAAACAACATAAATACAATTTAATAAAGCATAGGAAAAAACAACATAAATACCATTTAATAAAGCATAAGATAAAACAACATAAATATAATTTAATGAAGCATGGGATAAAACAACATAAATACAATTTAATAAAGCATAGGATAAAACAACAAACACAATTTAATAAAGCATAGGATAAAACAACATAAATACAATTTAATAAAGCATAAGTTAAAACAACATAAATACAATTTAATAAAGCATAGGATAAAACAACTTAAATACAATTTAATAAAGCATAGGATAAAACATCATAAATACAATTTAATAAAGCATAGGTTAAAGCAACATAAATACAATTTAATAAAGCATAGGATAAATCAACATAAAAACAATTTAATAAAGCATGGGTTAAAACAACATAAATACAATTTAATAAAGCATAGGTTAAAACAACATAAATACAATTTAATAAAGCATAGGATAAAACAACATAAATACAATTTAATAAAGCTTAGGATAAAACAACATAAATACAATTTAATAAAGCATAGGTTAAAACCACATAAATACAATTTAATAAAGCACAGGATAAAACAACATAAATACAATTTAATAAAGCATAGGTTAAAACAACATAAATACAATTTAATAAAGCATAGGATAAAACAACATAAATACAATTTAATAAAGCTTAGGATAAAACAACATAAATACAATTTAATAAAGCATAGGATAAAACAACATAAATACAATTTAATAAAGCATAGGATAAAACAACATAAATACAATTTAATAAAGCATAGGTTAAAACAACATAAACAATTTAATAAAGCATAGGACAAAACAAGGTAAATATAATTTAATAAAGCATAGGATAAAACAACATATATACAATTAAATAAAGCATATGATAAAACAACATAAATACAATTTAATAAAACATGGGTTAAAACAACATAAATACAATTTAATAAAGCATAGGACAAAACAACATAAACACAATTTAATAAAGCATAGGATAAAACAACATAAATACAATTTAATAAAGCATAGGATAAAACAACATAAATACAATTTAATAAAGCTTAGGATAAAACAACATAAATACAATTTAATAAAGCATAGGATAAAACAACATAAATACAATTTAATAAAGCATAGGATAAAACAACATAAATACAATTTAATAAAGCATAGGTTAAAACAACATAAACAATTTAATAAAGCATAGGACAAAACAAGATAAATATAATTTAATAAAGCATAGGATAAAACAACATATATACAATTAAATAAAGCATATGATAAAACAACATAAATACAATTTAATAAAACAAGGGTTAAGACAACATAAATACAATTTAATAAAGCATAGGACAAAACAACATAAACACAATTTAATAAAGCATAGGATAAAACAGCATAAATACAATTTAATAAAGCATAGGATAAAACAACATAAATACAATTTAATAAAGCATAAGATAAAACAACATAAATGCAATTTAATAAAGCATAGGATAAAACAACATAAATACAATTTAATAAAGCATAGGAAAAAACAACATAAATACCATTTAATAAAGCATAAGATAAAACAACATAAATATAATTTAATGAAGCATGGGATAAAACAACATAAATACAATTTAATAAAGCATAGGATAAAACAACAAACACAATTTAATAAAGCATAGGAAAAAAAAAACATAAATACAATTTAATAAAGCATAAGTTAAAACAACATAAATACAATTTAATAAAGCATAGGATAAAACAACTTAAATACAATTTAATAAAGCATAGGATAAAACAACATAAATACAATTTAATAAAGCATAGGTTAAAGCAACATAAATACAATTTAATAAAGCATAGGATAAAACAACATAAATACAATTTAATAAAGCTTAGGATAAAACAACATAAATACAATTTAATAAAGCATAGGATAAAACAACATAAATACAATTTAATAAAGCATAGGATAAAACAACATAAATACAATTTAATAAAGCATAGGTTAAAACAACATAATACAATTTAATAAAGCATAGGACAAAACAAGATAAATATAATTTAATAAAGCATAGGATAAAACAACATATATACAATTAAATAAAGCATAGGATAAAACAACATAAATACAATTTAATAAAACATGGGTTAAAACAACATAAATACAATTTAATAAAGCATAGGACAAAACAACATAAACACAATTTAATAAAGCATAGGATAAAACAACATAAATACAATTTAATAAAGCATAGGATAAAACAACAAAAATACAATTTAATAAAGCATAAGATAAAACAACATAAATGCAATTTAATAAAGCATAGGATAAAACAACATAAATACAATTTAATAAAGCATAGGAAAAAACAACATAAATACCATTTAATAAAGCATAAGATAAAACAACATAAATATAATTTAATGAAGCATGGGATAAAACAACATAAATACAATTTAATAAAGCATAGGATAAAACAACAAACACAATTTAATAAAGCATAGGAAAAAAAAACATAAATACAATTTAATAAAGCATAAGTTAAAACAACATAAATACAATTTAATAAAGCATAGGATAAAACAACTTAAATACAATTTAATAAAGCATAGGATAAAACAACATAAATACAATTTAATAAAGCATAGGTTAAAGCAACATAAATACAATTTAATAAAGCATAGGATAAATCAACATAAAAACAATTTAATAAAGCATGGGTTAAAACAACATAAATACAATTAAATAAAGCATAGGTTAAAACAACATAAATACAATTTAATAAAGCATAGGATAAAACAACATAAATACAATTTAATAAAGCTTAGGATAAAACAACATAAATACAATTTAATAAAGCATAGGATAAAACAACATAAATTCAATTTAATAAAGCATAGGATAAAACAACATAAATACAATTTAATAAAGCATAGGTTAAAACAACATAAATACAATTTAATAAAGCATAGGACAAAACAAGATAAATACAATTTAATAAAGCATAGGATAAAACAACATATATACAATTAAATAAAGCATAGGATAAAACAACATAAATACAATTTAATAAAACATGGGTTAAAACAACATAAATACAATTTAATAAAGTATAGGAAAAAACAACATAAACACAATTTAATAAAACATTGGATAAAACAACATAAATACAATTTAATAAAGCATACGATAAAACAACATAAATACAATTTAATAAAGCATAGGATAAAACAACATAAATACAGTTTAATAAAGCATAGGATAAAACAACATAAATACAATTTAATAAAGCATAGGATAAAACACCATAAATGCAGTTTAATAAAGCATAGGATAAAACAACATAAATACAATTTAATAAAGCATAGGATAATACAACATAAACACAATTTAATAAAGCATAGGATAAAACAACTTAAATACAATTTAATAAAGCATAGGATAAAACAACATGAAAACAGTTTAATAAAGCATAGGATAAAACAACATGAATACAATTTAATAAAGCATAGGTTAAAACAACATAAATACAATTTAATAAAGCATAGGATAAAACAACATAAATACAATTTAATAAAGCATGGGTTAAAACAACATAAATACAATTTAATAAAGCATAGGATAAAACCACATAAATACAATTTAATAAAGCACAGGATAAAACAACATAAATAGAATTTAATAAAACATAGGTTAAAACAACATAAATACAATTTAATAAAGCATAGGATAAAACAAAATAAATACAATTTGATAAAGTATAGGATAAAACAACATAAATACAATTTAATAAAACATAGGTTAAAACAACATAAATACATTTTAATAAAGCATAGGATAAAACAACATAAATACAATTTAATGAAGCATAGGATAAAACGACATAAATACAATTTAATGAAGCATAGGACAAAACAACATAAATACAATTTAATAAAGCATAGGACAAAACAACATAAATACAATTTAATAAAGCATAGGTTAAAACAACATAAATACAATTTAATAAAGCATAGGATAAAAGAACATAAATACAATTTAATAAAGCATAGGATAAAACAACATAAATACAGTTTAATAAAGCATAGGTTAAAACAACATAAATACAATTTAATAAAGCATAGGATAAAACAACATAAATACAATTTAACAAAGCATAGGATAAAACAACATAAATACAATTTAATAAAGCATAGGTTAAAACAACATAAATAAAATTTAATTTAAGCATAGTACAAAACAAAATAAATACAATTTAATAAAGCATAGGATAAAACAACATAAATACAATTTAATAAAGCATAGGATAAAACAACATAAATACAATTTAATAAAGCATAGGATAAAACAACATAAATACAATTTAATAAAGCATAAGATAAAACAACATAAATGCAATTTAATAAAGCATAGGATAAAACAACATAAATACAATTTTATAAAGCATAGGAAAAAACAACATAAATACAATTTAATAAAGCATAAGATAAAACAACATAAATATAATTTAATGAAGCATGGGATAAAACAACATAAATACAATTTAATAAAGCATAGGATAAAACAACAAACACAATTTAATAAAGCATAGGATAAAACAACATAAATACAATTTAATAAAGCATAAGTAAAAACAACATAAATGCAATTTAATAAAGCATAGGATAAAACAACTTAAATACAATTTAATAAAGCATAGGATAAAACAACATAAATACAATTTAATAAAGCATAGGTTAAAGCAACATAAATACAATTTAATAAAGCATAGGATAAATCAACATAAATACAATTTAATAAAGCATAGGTTAAAACAACATAAATACAATTTAATAAAGCATAGGTTAAAACAACATAAATACAATTTAATAAAGCGTAGGAAAAAACAACATAAATACAATTTAATAAAGCTTAGGATAAAACAACATAAATACAATTTAATAAAGCATAGGTTAAAACCACATAAATACAATTTAATAAAGCACAGGATAAAACAACATAAATACAATTTAATAAAGCATAGGTTAAAACAACATAAATACAATTTAATAAAGCATAGGATAAAACAACATAAATACAATTTAATAAAGCTTAGGATAAAACAACATAAATACAATTTAATAAAGCATAGGATAAAACAACATAAATACAATTTAATAAAGCATAGGATAAAACAACATAAATACAATTTAATAAAGCATAGGTTAAAACAACATAAACAATTTAATAAAGCATAGGACAAAACAAGATAAATATAATTTAATAAAGCATAGGATAAAACAACATATATACAATTAAATAAAGCATATGATAAAACAACATAAATACAATTTAATAAAACATGGGTTAAAACAACATAAATACAATTTAATAAAGCATAGGACAAAATAACATAAACACAATTTAATAAAGCATAGGATAAAACAACATAAATACAATTTAATAAAGCATAGGATAAAACAACATAAATACAATTTAATAAAGCATAAGATAAAACAACATAAATGCAATTTAATAAAGCATAGGATAAAACAACATAAATACAATTTAATAAAGCATAGGAAAAAACAACATAAATACCATTTAATAAAGCATAAGATAAAACAACATAAATATAATTTAATGAAGCATGGGATAAAACAACATAAATACAATTTAATAAAGCATAGGATAAAACAACAAACACAATTTAATAAAGCATAGGAAAAAAAAAACATAAATAAAATTTAATAAAGCATAAGTTAAAACAACATAAATACAATTTAATAAAGCATAGGATAAAACAACTTAAATACAATTTAATAAAGCATAGGATAAAACAACATAAATACAATTTAATAAAGCATAGGTTAAAGCAACATAAATACAATTTAATAAAGCATAGGATAAAACAACATAAATACAATTTAATAAAGCTTAGGATAAAACAACATAAATACAATTTAATAAAGCATAGGTTAAAACAACATAAATACAATTTAATAAAGCATAGGATAAAACAACATAAATACAATTTAATAAAGCTTAGGATAAAACAACATAAATACAATTTAATAAAGCATAGGATAAAACAACATAAATTCAATTTAATAAAGCATAGGATAAAACAACATAAATACAATTTAATAAAGCATAGGTTAAAACAACATAAATACAATTTAATAAAGCATAGGACAAAACAAGATAAATACAATTTAATAAAGCATAGGATAAAACAACATATATACAATTAAATAAAGCATAGGATAAAACAACATAAATACAATTTAATAAAACATGGGTTAAAACAACATAAATACAATTTAATAAAGTATAGGAAAAAACAACATAAACACAATTTAATAAAACATAGGATAAAACAACATAAATACAATTTAATAAAGCATACGATAAAACAACATAAATACAATTTAATAAAGCATAGGATAAAACAACATAAATACAGTTTAATAAAGCATAGGATAAAACAACATAAATACAATTTAATAAAGCATAGGATAAAACACCATAAATGCAGTTTAATAAAGCATAGGATAAAACAACATAAATACAATTTAATAAAGCATAGGATAATACAACATAAACACAATTTAATAAAGCATAGGATAAAACAACTTAAATACAATTTAATAAAGCATAGGATAAAACAACATAAATACAATTTAATAAAGCATGGGTTAAAACAACATAAATACAATTTAATAAAGCATAGGATAAAACCACATAAATACAATTTAATAAAGCACAGGATAAAACAACATAAATAGAATTTAATAAAACATAGGTTAAAACAACATAAATACAATTTAATAAAGCATAGGATAAAACAAAATAAATACAATTTGATAAAGTATAGGATAAAACAACATAAATACAATTTAATAAAACATAGGTTAAAACAACATAAATACATTTTAATAAAGCATAGGATAAAACAACATAAATACAATTTAATGAAGCATAGGATAAAACGACATAAATACAATTTAATGAAGCATAGGACAAAACAACATAAATACAATTTAATAAAGCATAGGACAAAACAACATAAATACAATTTAATAAAGCATAGGATAAAACAACATAAATACAATTTAACAAAGCATAGGATACAACAACATAAATACAATTTAATAAAGCATAGGTTAAAACAACATAAATAAAATTTAATTTAAGCATAGGAAAAATCAAAATAAATACAGTTTAATAAAGCATAGGATAAAACAACATATATACAATTTAATAAAGCATAGGATAAAACAACATAAATACAATTTAATAAAGCAAAGGATAAAACAACATAAATACAATTTAATAAAGGAAAAGATAAAACAACATAAATGCAATTTAATAAAGCATAGAATAAAACAACATAAATACAATTTAATAAAGCATAGGAAAAAACAACATAAATATAATTTAATAAGGCATAAGATAAAACAACATAAATATAATTTAATGAAGCATGGGATAAAACAACATAAATACAATTTAATAAAGCATAGGATAAAACAACAAACACAATTTAATAAAGCATAGGATAAAACAACATAAATACAATTTAATAAAGCATAAGTTAAAACAACATAAATACAATTTAATAAAGCATAGGATAAAACAACTTAAATACAATTTAATAAAGCATAGGATAAAACAACATAAATACAATTTAATAAAGCATAGGTTAAAGCAACATAAATACAATTTAATAAAGCATAGGATAAATCAACATAAATACAATTTAATAAAGTATAGGTTAAAACAACATAAATACAATTTAATAAAGCATAGGTTAAAACAACATAAATACAATTTAATAAAGCATAGGATAAAACAACATAAATACAATTTAATAAAGCTTAGGATAAAACAACATAAATACAATTTAATAAAGCATAGGATAAAACAACATAAATACAATTTAATAAAGCATAGGATAAAACAACATAAATACAATTTAATAAAGCATAGGTTAAAACAACATAATACAATTTAATAAAGCATAGGACAAAACAAGATAAATACAATTTAATAAAGCATAGGATAAAACAACATATATACAATTCAATAAAGCATAGGATGAAACAACATAAATACAATTTAATAAAACATGGGTTAAAACAACATAAATACAATTTAATAAAGCATAGGACAAAACAACATAAACACAATTTAATAAAGCATAGGATAAAACAACATAAATACAATTTAATAAAGCATAGGATAAAACAACATAAATACAATTTAATAAAGCATAAGATAAAACAACATAAATGCAATTTAATAAAGCATAGGATAAAACAACATAAATACAATTTAATAAAGCATAGGAAAAAACAACATAAATACCATTTAATAAAGCATAAGATAAAACAACATAAATATAATTTAATGAAGCATGGGATAAAACAACATAAATACAATTTAATAAAGCATAGGATAAAACAACAAACACAATTTAATAAAGCATAGGATAAAACAACATAAATACAATTTAATAAAGCATAAGTTAAAACAACATAAATACAATTTAATAAAGCATAGGATAAAACAACTTAAATACAATTTAATAAAGCATAGGATAAAACATCATAAATACAATTTAATAAAGCATAGGTTAAAGCAACATAAATACAATTTAATAAAGCATAGGATAAATCAACATAAAAACAATTTAATAAAGCATGGGTTAAAACAACATAAATACAATTTAATAAAGCATAGGTTAAAACAACATAAATACAATTTAATAAAGCATAGGATAAAACAACATAAATACAATTTAATAAAGCTTAGGATAAAACAACATAAATACAATTTAATAAAGCATAGGTTAAAACCACATAAATACAATTTAATAAAGCACAGGATAAAACAACATAAATACAATTTAATAAAGCATAGGTTAAAACAACATAAATACAATTTAATAAAGCATAGGATAAAACAACATAAATACAAATTAATAAAGCTTAGGATAAAACAACATAAATACAATTTAATAAAGCATAGGATAAAACAACATAAATACAATTTAATAAAGCATAGGATAAAACAACATAAATACAATTTAATAAAGCATAGGTTAAAACAACATAAACAATTTAATAAAGCATAGGACAAAACAAGATAAATATAATTTAATAAAGCATAGGATAAAACAACATATATACAATTAAATAAAGCATATGATAAAACAACATAAATACAATTTAATAAAACATGGGTTAAAACAACATAAATACAATTTAATAAAGCATAGGACAAAACAACATAAACACAATTTAATAAAGCATAGGATAAAACAACATAAATACAAATTAATAAAGCATAGGATAAAACAACATAAATACAATTTAATAAAGCTTAGGATAAAACAACATAAATACAATTTAATAAAGCATAGGATAAAACAACATAAATACAATTTAATAAAGCATAGGATAAAACAACATAAATACAATTTAATAAAGCATAGGTTAAAACAACATAAACAATTTAATAAAGCATAGGACAAAACAAGATAAATATAATTTAATAAAGCATAGGATAAAACAACATATATACAATTAAATAAAGCATATGATAAAACAACATAAATACAATTTAATAAAACATGGGTTAAAACAACATAAATACAATTTAATAAAGCATAGGACAAAACAACATAAACACAATTTAATAAAGCATAGGATAAAACAACATAAATACAATTTAATAAAGCATAGGATAAAACAACATAAATACAATTTAATAAAGCATAAGATAAAACAACATAAATGCAATTTAATAAAGCATAGGATAAAACAACATAAATACAATTTAATAAAGCATAGGAAAAAACAACATAAATACCATTTAATAAAGCATAAGATAAAACAACATAAATATAATTTAATGAAGCATGGGATAAAACAACATAAATACAATTTAATAAAGCATAGGATAAAACAACAAACACAATTTAATAAAGCATAGGAAAAAAAAAACATAAATACAATTTAATAAAGCATAAGTTAAAACAACATAAATACAATTTAATAAAGCATAGGATAAAACAACTTAAATACAATTTAATAAAGCATAGGATAAAACAACATAAATACAATTTAATAAAGCATAGGTTAAAGCAACATAAATACAATTTAATAAAGCATAGGATAAAACAACATAAATAAAATTTAATAAAGCTTAGGATAAAACAACATAAATACAATTTAATAAAGCATAGGATAAAACAACATAAATACAATTTAATAAAGCATAGGATAAAACAACATAAATACAATTTAATAAAGCATAGGTTAAAACAACATAATACAATTTAATAAAGCATAGGACAAAACAAGATAAATATAATTTAATAAAGCATAGGATAAAACAACATATATACAATTAAATAAAGCATAGGATAAAACAACATAAATACAATTTAATAAAACATGGGTTAAAACAACATAAATACAATTTAATAAAGCATAGGACAAAACAACATAAACACAATTTAATAAAGCATAGGATAAAACAACATAAATACAATTTAATAAAGCATAGGATAAAACAACAAAAATACAATTTAATAAAGCATAAGATAAAACAACATAAATGCAATTTAATAAAGCATAGGATAAAACAACATAAATACAATTTAATAAAGCATAGGAAAAAACAACATAAATACCATTTAATAAAGCATAAGATAAAACAACATAAATATAATTTAATGAAGCATGGGATAAAACAACATAAATACAATTTAATAAAGCATAGGATAAAACAACAAACACAATTTAATAAAGCATAGGAAAAAAAAACATAAATACAATTTAATAAAGCATAAGTTAAAACAACATAAATACAATTTAATAAAGCATAGGATAAAACAACTTAAATACAATTTAATAAAGCATAGGATAAAACAACATAAATACAATTTAATAAAGCATAGGTTAAAGCAACATAAATACAATTTAATAAAGCATAGGATAAATCAACATAAAAACAATTTAATAAAGCATGGGTTAAAACAACATAAATACAATTAAATAAAGCATAGGTTAAAACAACATAAATACAATTTAATAAAGCATAGGATAAAACAACATAAATACAATTTAATAAAGCTTAGGATAAAACAACATAAATACAATTTAATAAAGCATAGGATAAAACAACATAAATTCAATTTAATAAAGCATAGGATAAAACAACATAAATACAATTTAATAAAGCATAGGTTAAAACAACATAAATACAATTTAATAAAGCATAGGACAAAACAAGATAAATACAATTTAATAAAGCATAGGATAAAACAACATATATACAATTAAATAAAGCATAGGATAAAACAACATAAATACAATTTAATAAAACATGGGTTAAAACAACATAAATACAATTTAATAAAGTATAGGAAAAAACAACATAAACACAATTTAATAAAACATAGGATAAAACAACATAAATACAATTTAATAAAGCATACGATAAAACAACATAAATACAATTTAATAAAGCATAGGATAAAACAACATAAATACAGTTTAATAAAGCATAGGATAAAACAACATAAATACAATTTAATAAAGCATAGGATAAAACACCATAAATGCAGTTTAATAAAGCATAGGATAAAACAACATAAATACAATTTAATAAAGCATAGGATAATACAACATAAACACAATTTAATAAAGCATAGGATAAAACAACTTAAATACAATTTAATAAAGCATAGGATAAAACAACATGAAAACAGTTTAATAAAGCATAGGATAAAACAACATGAATACAATTTAATAAAGCATAGGTTAAAAAAACATAAATACAATTTAATAAAGCATAGGATAAAACAACATAAATACAATTTAATAAAGCATGGGTTAAAACAACATAAATACAATTTAATAAAGCATAGGATAAAACCACATAAATACAATTTAATAAAGCACAGGATAAAACAACATAAATAGAATTTAATAAAACATAGGTTAAAACAACATAAATACAATTTAATAAAGCATAGGATAAAACAAAATAAATACAATTTGATAAAGTATAGGATAAAACAACATAAATACAATTTAATAAAACATAGGTTAAAACAACATAAATACATTTTAATAAAGCATAGGATAAAACAACATAAATACAATTTAATGAAGCATAGGATAAAACGAAATAAATACAATTTAATGAAGCATAGGACAAAACAACATAAATACAATTTAATAAAGCATAGGACAAAACAACATAAATACAATTTAATAAAGCATAGGATAAAACAACATAAATACAATTTAATAAAGCATAGGATAAAACAACATAAATACAATTTAATAAAGCATAGGTTAAAACAACATAAACAATTTAATAAAGCATAGGACAAAACAAGATAAATATAATTTAATAAAGCATAGGATAAAACAACATATATACAATTAAATAAAGCATATGATAAAACAACATAAATACAATTTAATAAAACATGGGTTAAAACAACATAAATACAATTTAATAAAGCATAGGACAAAACAACATAAACACAATTTAATAAAGCATAGGATAAAACAACATAAATACAATTTAATAAAGCATAGGATAAAACAACATAAATACAATTTAATAAAGCATAAGATAAAACAACATAAATGCAATTTAATAAAGCATAGGATAAAACAACATAAATACAATTTAATAAAGCATAGGAAAAAACAACATAAATACCATTTAATAAAGCATAAGATAAAACAACATAAATATAATTTAATGAAGCATGGGATAAAACAACATAAATACAATTTAATAAAGCATAGGATAAAACAACAAACACAATTTAATAAAGCATAGGAAAAAAAAAACATAAATACAATTTAATAAAGCATAGGATAAAACAACTTAAATACAATTTAATAAAGCATAGGATAAAACAACATGAAAACAGTTTAATAAAGCATAGGATAAAACAACATGAATACAATTTAATAAAGCATAGGTTAAAACAACATAAATACAATTTAATAAAGCATAGGATAAAACAACATAAATACAATTTAATAAAGCATGGGTTAAAACAACATAAATACAATTTAATAAAGCATAGGATAAAACCACATAAATACAATTTAATAAAGCACAGGATAAAACAACATAAATAGAATTTAATAAAACATAGGTTAAAACAACATAAATACAATTTAATAAAGCATAGGATAAAACAAAATAAATACAATTTGATAAAGTATAGGATAAAACAACATAAATACAATTTAATAAAACATAGGTTAAAACAACATAAATACATTTTAATAAAGCATAGGATAAAACAACATAAATACAATTTAATGAAGCATAGGATAAAACGAAATAAATACAATTTAATGAAGCATAGGACAAAACAACATAAATACAATTTAATAAAGCATAGGACAAAACAACATAAATACAATTTAATAAAGCATAGGATAAAACAACATAAATACAATTTAATAAAGCATAGGATAAAACAACATAAATACAATTTAATAAAGCATAGGTTAAAACAACATAAACAATTTAATAAAGCATAGGACAAAACAAGATAAATACAATTTAATGAAGCATAGGACAAAACAACATAAATACAATTTAATAAAGCATAAGATAAAACAACATAAATGCAATTTAATAAAGCATAGGATAAAACAACATAAATACAATTTAATAAAGCATAGGAAAAAACAAGATAAATACCATTTAATAAAGCATAAGATAAAACAACATAAATATAATTTAATGAAGCATGGGATAAAACAACATAAATACAATTTAATAAAGCATAGGATAAAACAACAAACACAATTTAATAAAGCATAGGAAAAAAAAAACATAAATACAATTTAATAAAGCATAAGTTAAAACAACATAAATACAATTTAATAAAGCATAGGATAAAACAACTTAAATACAATTTAATAAAGCATAGGATAAAACAACATAAATACAATTTAATAAAGCATAGGTTAAAGCAACATAAATACAATTTAATAAAGCATAGGATAAAACAACATAAATACAATTTAATAAAGCTTAGGATAAAACAACATAAATACAATTTAATAAAGCATAGGATAAAACAACATAAATACAATTTAATAAAGCATAGGATAAAACAACATAAATACAATTTAATAAAGCATAGGTTAAAACAACATAATACAATTTAATAAAGCATAGGACAAAACAAGATAAATATAATTTAATAAAGCATAGGATAAAACAACATATATACAATTAAATAAAGCATAGGATAAAACAACATAAATACAATTTAATAAAACATGGGTTAAAACAACATAAATACAATTTAATAAAGCATAGGACAAAACAACATAAACACAATTTAATAAAGCATAGGATAAAACAACATAAATACAATTTAATAAAGCATAGGATAAAACAACAAAAATACAATTTAATAAAGCATAAGATAAAACAACATAAATGCAATTTAATAAAGCATAGGATAAAACAACATAAATACAATTTAATAAAGCATAGGAAAAAACAACATAAATACCATTTAATAAAGCATAAGATAAAACAACATAAATATAATTTAATGAAGCATGGGATAAAACAACATAAATACAATTTAATAAAGCATAGGATAAAACAACAAACACAATTTAATAAAGCATAGGAAAAAAAAACATAAATACAATTTAATAAAGCATAAGTTAAAACAACATAAATACAATTTAATAAAGCATAGGATAAAACAACTTAAATACAATTTAATAAAGCATAGGATAAAACAACATAAATACAATTTAATAAAGCATAGGTTAAAGCAACATAAATACAATTTAATAAAGCATAGGATAAATCAACATAAAAACAATTTAATAAAGCATGGGTTAAAACAACATAAATACAATTAAATAAAGCATAGGTTAAAACAACATAAATACAATTTAATAAAGCATAGGATAAAACAACATAAATACAATTTAATAAAGCTTAGGATAAAACAACATAAATACAATTTAATAAAGCATAGGATAAAACAACATAAATACAATTTAATAAAGCATAGGATAAAACAACATAAATACAATTTAATAAAGCATAGGTTAAAACAACATAAACAATTTAATAAAGCATAGGACAAAACAAGATAAATATAATTTAATAAAGCATAGGATAAAACAACATATATACAATTAAATAAAGCATATGATAAAACAACATAAATACAATTTAATAAAACATGGGTTAAAACAACATAAATACAATTTAATAAAGCATAGGACAAAACAACATAAACACAATTTAATAAAGCATAGGATAAAACAACATAAATACAATTTAATAAAGCATAGGATAAAACAACATAAATACAATTTAATAAAGCATAAGATAAAACAACATAAATGCAATTTAATAAAGCATAGGATAAAACAACATAAATACAATTTAATAAAGCATAGGAAAAAACAACATAAATACCATTTAATAAAGCATAAGATAAAACAACATAAATATAATTTAATGAAGCATGGGATAAAACAACATAAATACAATTTAATAAAGCATAGGATAAAACAACAAACACAATTTAATAAAGCATAGGAAAAAAAAAACATAAATACAATTTAATAAAGCATAAGTTAAAACAACATAAATACAATTTAATAAAGCATAGGATAAAACAACTTAAATACAATTTAATAAAGCATAGGATAAAACAACATAAATACAATTTAATAAAGCATAGGTTAAAGCAACATAAATACAATTTAATAAAGCATAGGATAAAACAACATAAATAAAATTTAATAAAGCTTAGGATAAAACAACATAAATACAATTTAATAAAGCATAGGATAAAACAACATAAATACAATTTAATAAAGCATAGGATAAAACAACATAAATACAATTTAATAAAGCATAGGTTAAAACAACATAAATACAATTTAATAAAGCATAGGACAAAACAACATAAACACAATTTAATAAAGCATAGGATAAAACAACATAAATACAATTTAATAAAGCATAGGATAAAACAACAAAAATACAATTTAATAAAGCATAAGATAAAACAACATAAATGCAATTTAATAAAGCATAGGATAAAACAACATAAATACAATTTAATAAAGCATAGGAAAAAACAACATAAATACCATTTAATAAAGCATAAGATAAAACAACATAAATATAATTTAATGAAGCATGGGATAAAACAACATAAATACAATTTAATAAAGCATAGGATAAAACAACAAACACAATTTAATAAAGCATAGGAAAAAAAAACATAAATACAATTTAATAAAGCATAAGTTAAAACAACATAAATACAATTTAATAAAGCATAGGATAAAACAACTTAAATACAATTTAATAAAGCATAGGATAAAACAACATAAATACAATTTAATAAAGCATAGGTTAAAGCAACATAAATACAATTTAATAAAGCATAGGATAAATCAACATAAAAACAATTTAATAAAGCATGGGTTAAAACAACATAAATACAATTAAATAAAGCATAGGTTAAAACAACATAAATACAATTTAATAAAGCATAGGATAAAACAACATAAATACAATTTAATAAAGCTTAGGATAAAACAACATAAATACAATTTAATAAAGCATAGGATAAAACAACATAAATTCAATTTAATAAAGCATAGGATAAAACAACATAAATACAATTTAATAAAGCATAGGTTAAAACAACATAAATACAATTTAATAAAGCATAGGACAAAACAAGATAAATACAATTTAATAAAGCATAGGATAAAACAACATATATACAATTAAATAAAGCATAGGATAAAACAACATAAATACAATTTAATAAAACATGGGTTAAAACAACATAAATACAATTTAATAAAGTATAGGAAAAAACAACATAAACACAATTTAATAAAACATAGGATAAAACAACATAAATACAATTTAATAAAGCATACGATAAAACAACATAAATACAATTTAATAAAGCATAGGATAAAACAACATAAATACAGTTTAATAAAGCATAGGATAAAACAACATAAATACAATTTAATAAAGCATAGGATAAAACACCATAAATGCAGTTTAATAAAGCATAGGATAAAACAACATAAATACAATTTAATAAAGCATAGGATAATACAACATAAACACAATTTAATAAAGCATAGGATAAAACAACTTAAATACAATTTAATAAAGCATAGGATAAAACAACATGAAAACAGTTTAATAAAGCATAGGATAAAACAACATGAATACAATTTAATAAAGCATAGGTTAAAACAACATAAATACAATTTAATAAAGCATAGGATAAAACAACATAAATACAATTTAATAAAGCATGGGTTAAAACAACATAAATACAATTTAATAAAGCATAGGATAAAACCACATAAATACAATTTAATAAAGCACAGGATAAAACAACATAAATAGAATTTAATAAAACATAGGTTAAAACAACATAAATACAATTTAATAAAGCATAGGATAAAACAAAATAAATACAATTTGATAAAGTATAGGATAAAACAACATAAATACAATTTAATAAAACATAGGTTAAAACAACATAAATACATTTTAATAAAGCATAGGATAAAACAACATAAATACAATTTAATGAAGCATAGGATAAAACGACATAAATACAATTTAATGAAGCATAGGACAAAACAACATAAATACAATTTAATAAAGCATAGGACAAAACAACATAAATACAATTTAATAAATTATAGGATAAAACAACATAAATACAATTTAATAAAGCATAGGATAAAACAACATAAATACAATTTAATAAAGCATAGGTTAAAACAACATAAACAATTTAATAAAGCATAGGACAAAACAAGATAAATATAATTTAATAAAGCATAGGATAAAACAACATATATACAATTAAATAAAGCATATGATAAAACAACATAAATACAATTTAATAAAACATGGGTTAAAACAACATAAATACAATTTAATAAAGCATAGGACAAAACAACATAAACACAATTTAATAAAGCATAGGATAAAACAACATAAATACAATTTAATAAAGCATAGGATAAAACAACATAAATACAATTTAATAAAGCATAGGAAAAAACAACATAAATACCATTTAATAAAGCATAAGATAAAACAACATAAATATAATTTAATGAAGCATGGGATAAAACAACATAAATACAATTTAATAAAGCATAGGATAAAACAACAAACACAATTTAATAAAGCATAGGAAAAAAAAAACATAAATACAATTTAATAAAGCATAAGTTAAAACAACATAAATACAATTTAATAAAGCATAGGATAAAACAACTTAAATACAATTTAATAAAGCATAGGATAAAACAACATAAATACAATTTAATAAAGCATAGGTTAAAGCAACATAAATACAATTTAATAAAGCATAGGATAAAACAACATAAATACAATTTAATAAAGCTTAGGATAAAACAACATAAATACAATTTAATAAAGCATAGGATAAAACAACATAAATACAATTTAATAAAGCATAGGATAAAACAACATAAATACAATTTAATAAAGCATAGGTTAAAACAACATAATACAATTTAATAAAGCATAGGACAAAACAAGATAAATATAATTTAATAAAGCATAGGATAAAACAACATATATACAATTAAATAAAGCATAGGATAAAACAACATAAATACAATTTAATAAAACATGGGTTAAAACAACATAAATACAATTTAATAAAGCATAGGACAAAACAACATAAACACAATTTAATAAAGCATAGGATAAAACAACATAAATACAATTTAATAAAGCATAGGATAAAACAACAAAAATACAATTTAATAAAGCATAAGATAAAACAACATAAATGCAATTTAATAAAGCATAGGATAAAACAACATAAATACAATTTAATAAAGCATAGGAAAAAACAACATAAATACCATTTAATAAAGCATAAGATAAAACAACATAAATATAATTTAATGAAGCATGGGATAAAACAACATAAATACAATTTAATAAAGCATAGGATAAAACAACAAACACAATTTAATAAAGCATAGGAAAAAAAAACATAAATACAATTTAATAAAGCATAAGTTAAAACAACATAAATACAATTTAATAAAGCATAGGATAAAACAACTTAAATACAATTTAATAAAGCATAGGATAAAACAACATAAATACAATTTAATAAAGCATAGGTTAAAGCAACATAAATACAATTTAATAAAGCATAGGATAAATCAACATAAAAACAATTTAATAAAGCATGGGTTAAAACAACATAAATACAATTAAATAAAGCATAGGTTAAAACAACATAAATACAATTTAATAAAGCATAGGATAAAACAACATAAATACAATTTAATAAAGCTTAGGATAAAACAACATAAATACAATTTAATAAAGCATAGGATAAAACAACATAAATTCAATTTAATAAAGCATAGGATAAAACAACATAAATACAATTTAATAAAGCATAGGTTAAAACAACATAAATACAATTTAATAAAGCATAGGACAAAACAAGATAAATACAATTTAATAAAGCATAGGATAAAACAACATATATACAATTAAATAAAGCATAGGATAAAACAACATAAATACAATTTAATAAAACATGGGTTAAAACAACATAAATACAATTTAATAAAGTATAGGAAAAAACAACATAAACACAATTTAATAAAACATAGGATAAAACAACATAAATACAATTTAATAAAGCATACGATAAAACAACATAAATACAATTTAATAAAGCATAGGATAAAACAACATAAACACAGTTTAATAAAGCATAGGATAAAACAACATAAATACAATTTAATAAAGCATAGGATAAAACACCATAAATGCAGTTTAATAAAGCATAGGATAAAACAACATAAATACAATTTAATAAAGCATAGGATAATACAACATAAACACAATTTAATAAAGCATAGGATAAAACAACTTAAATACAATTTAATAAAGGATAGGATAAAACAACATGAAAACAATTTAATAAAGCATAGGATAAAACAACATGAATACAATTTAATAAAGCATAGGTTAAAACAACATAAATACAATTTAATAAAGCATAGGATAAAACAACATAAATACAATTTAATAAAGCATGGGTTAAAACAACATAAATACAATTTAATAAAGCATAGGATAAAACCACATAAATACAATTTAATAAAGCACAGGATAAAACAACATAAATAGAATTTAATAAAACATAGGTTAAAACAACATAAATACAATTTAATAAAGCATAGGATAAAACAAAATAAATACAATTTGATAAAGTATAGGATAAAACAACATAAATACAATTTAATAAAACATAGGTTAAAACAACATAAATACATTTTAATAAAGCATAGGATAAAACAACATAAATACAATTTAATGAAGCATAGGATAAAACGACATAAATACAATTTAATGAAGCATAGGACAAAACAACATAAATACAATTTAATAAAGCATAGGACAAAACAACATAAATACAATTTAATAAAGCATAGGATAAAACAACATAAATACAATTTAATAAAGCATAGGATAAAACAACATAAATACAATTTAATAAAGCATAGGTTAAAACAACATAAACAATTTAATAAAGCATAGGACAAAACAAGATAAATATAATTTAATAAAGCATAGGATAAAACAACATATATACAATTAAATAAAGCATATGATAAAACAACATAAATGCAATTTAATAAAACATGGGTTAAAACAACATAAATACAATTTAATAAAGCATAGGACAAAACAACATAAACACAATTTAATAAAGCATAGGATAAAACAACATAAATACAATTTAATAAAGCATAGGATAAAACAACATAAATACAATTTAATAAAGCATAAGATAAAACAACATAAATGCAATTTAATAAAGCATAGGATAAAACAACATAAATACAATTTAATAAAGCATAGGAAAAAACAACATAAATACCATTTAATAAAGCATAAGATAAAACAACATAAATATAATTTAATGAAGCATGGGATAAAACAACATAAATACAATTTAATAAAGCATAGGATAAAACAACAAACACAATTTAATAAAGCATAGGAAAAAAAAAACATAAATACAATTTAATAAAGCATAAGTTAAAACAACATAAATACAATTTAATAAAGCATAGGATAAAACAACTTAAATACAATTTAATAAAGCATAGGATAAAACAACATAAATACAATTTAATAAAGCATAGGTTAAAGCAACATAAATACAATTTAATAAAGCATAGGATAAAACAACATAAATACAATTTAATAAAGCTTAGGATAAAACAACATAAATACAATTTAATAAAGCATAGGATAAAACAACATAAATACAATTTAATAAAGCATAGGATAAAACAACATAAATACAATTTAATAAAGCATAGGTTAAAACAACATAATACAATTTAATAAAGCATAGGACAAAACAAGATAAATATAATTTAATAAAGCATAGGATAAAACAACATATATACAATTAAATAAAGCATAGGATAAAACAACATAAATACAATTTAATAAAACATGGGTTAAAACAACATAAATACAATTTAATAAAGCATAGGACAAAACAACATAAACACAATTTAATAAAGCATAGGATAAAACAACATAAATACAATTTAATAAAGCATAGGATAAAACAACAAAAATACAATTTAATAAAGCATAAGATAAAACAACATAAATGCAATTTAATAAAGCATAGGATAAAACAACATAAATACAATTTAATAAAGCATAGGAAAAAACAACATAAATACCATTTAATAAAGCATAAGATAAAACAACATAAATATAATTTAATGAAGCATGGGATAAAACAACATAAATACAATTTAATAAAGCATAGGATAAAACAACAAACACAATTTAATAAAGCATAGGAAAAAAAAACATAAATACAATTTAATAAAGCATAAGTTAAAACAACATAAATACAATTTAATAAAGCATAGGATAAAACAACTTAAATACAATTTAATAAAGCATAGGATAAAACAACATAAATACAATTTAATAAAGCATAGGTTAAAGCAACATAAATACAATTTAATAAAGCATAGGATAAATCAACATAAAAACAATTTAATAAAGCATGGGTTAAAACAACATAAATACAATTAAATAAAGCATAGGTTAAAACAACATAAATACAATTTAATAAAGCATAGGATAAAACAACATAAATACAATTTAATAAAGCTTAGGATAAAACAACATAAATACAATTTAATAAAGCATAGGATAAAACAACATAAATTCAATTTAATAAAGCATAGGATAAAACAACATAAATACAATTTAATAAAGCATAGGTTAAAACAACATAAATACAATTTAATAAAGCATAGGACAAAACAAGATAAATACAATTTAATAAAGCATAGGATAAAACAACATATATACAATTAAATAAAGCATAGGATAAAACAACATAAATACAATTTAATAAAACATGGGTTAAAACAACATAAATACAATTTAATAAAGTATAGGAAAAAACAACATAAACACAATTTAATAAAACATAGGATAAAACAACATAAATACAATTTAATAAAGCATACGATAAAACAACATAAATACAATTTAATAAAGCATAGGATAAAACAACATAAATACAGTTTAATAAAGCATAGGATAAAACAACATAAATACAATTTAATAAAGCATAGGATAAAACACCATAAATGCAGTTTAATAAAGCATAGGATAAAACAACATAAATACAATTTAATAAAGCATAGGATAATACAACATAAACACAATTTAATAAAGCATAGGATAAAACAACTTAAATACAATTTAATAAAGCATAGGATAAAACAACATGAAAACAGTTTAATAAAGCATAGGATAAAACAACATGAATACAATTTAATAAAGCATAGGTTAAAACAACATAAATACAATTTAATAAAGCATAGGATAAAACAACATAAATACAATTTAATAAAGCATGGGTTAAAACAACATAAATACAATTTAATAAAGCATAGGATAAAACCACATAAATACAATTTAATAAAGCACAGGATAAAACAACATAAATAGAATTTAATAAAACATAGGTTAAAACAACATAAATACAATTTAATAAAGCATAGGATAAAACAAAATAAATACAATTTGATAAAGTATAGGATAAAACAACATAAATACAATTTAATAAAACATAGGTTAAAACAACATAAATACATTTTAATAAAGCATAGGATAAAACAACATAAATACAATTTAATGAAGCATAGGATAAAACGACATAAATACAATTTAATGAAGCATAGGACAAAACAACATAAATACAATTTAATAAAGCATAGGACAAAACAACATAAATACAATTTAATAAAGCATAGGATAAAACAACATAAATACAATTTAACAAAGCATAGGATACAACAACATAAATACAATTTAATAAAGCATAGGTTAAAACAACATAAATAAAATTTAATTTAAGCATAGGAAAAAACAAAATAAATACAGTTTAATAAAGCATAGGATAAAACAACATATATACAATTTAATAAAGCATAGGATAAAACAACATAAATACAATTTAATAAAGCAAAGGATAAAACAACATAAATACAATTTAATAAAGCAAAAGATAAAACAACATAAATGCAATTTAATAAAGCATAGAATAAAACAACATAAATACAATTTAATAAAGCATAGGAAAAAACAACATAAATACAATTTAATAAGGCATAAGATAAAACAACATAAATATAATTTAATGAAGCATGGGATAAAACAACATAAATACAATTTAATAAAGCATAGGATAAAACAACAAACACAATTTAATAAAGCATAGGATAAAACAACATAAATACAATTTAATAAAGCATAAGTTAAAACAACATAAATACAATTTAATAAAGCATAGGATAAAACAACTTAAATACAATTTAATAAAGCATAGGATAAAACAACATAAATACAATTTAATAAAGCATAGGTTAAAGCAACATAAATACAATTTAATAAAGCATAGGATAAATCAACATAAATACAATTTAATAAAGCATAGGTTAAAACAACATAAATACAATTTAATAAAGCATAGGTTAAAACAACATAAATACAATTTAATAAAGCATAGGATAAAACAACATAAATACAATTTAATAAAGCTTAGGATAAAACAACATAAATACAATTTAATAAAGCATAGGATAAAACAACATAAATACAATTTAATAAAGCATAGGATAAAACAACATAAATACAATTTAATAAAGCATAGGTTAAAACAACATAATACAATTTAATAAAGCATAGGAGAAAACAAGATAAATACAATTTAATAAAGCATAGGATAAAACAACATATATACAATTCAATAAAGCATAGGATGAAACAACATAAATACAATTTAATAAAACATGGGTTAAAACAACATAAATACAATTTAATAAAGCATAGGACAAAACAACATAAACACAATTTAATAAAGCATAGGATAAAACAACATAAATACAATTTAATAAAGCATAGGATAAAACAACATAAATACAATTTAATAAAGCATAAGATAAAACAACATAAATGCAATTTAATAAAGCATAGGATAAAACAACATAAATACAATTTAATAAAGCATAGGAAAAAACAACATAAATACCATTTAATAAAGCATAAGATAAAACAACATAAATATAATTTAATGAAGCATGGGATAAAACAACATAAATACAATTTAATAAAGCATAGGATAAAACAACAAACACAATTTAATAAAGCATAGGATAAAACAACATAAATACAATTTAATAAAGCATAAGTTAAAACAACATAAATACAATTTAATAAAGCATAGGATAAAACAACTTAAATACAATTTAATAAAGCATAGGTTAAAACAACATAAATACAATTTAATAAAGCATAGGACAAAACAAGATAAATACAATTTAATAAAGCATTGGATAAAACAACATATATACAATTAAATAAAGCATAGGATAAAACAACATAAATACAATTTAATAAAAAATGGGTTAAAACAACATAAATACAATTTAATAAAGCATAGGACAAAACAACATAAACACAATTTAATAAAGCATAGGATAAAACAACATAAATACAATTTAATAAAGCATACGATTAAACAACATAAATACAATTTAATAAAGCATAGGATAAAACAACATAAATACAGTTTAATAAAGCATAGGATAAAACAACATAAATACAATTTAATAAAGCATAGGATAAAACAACATGAAAACAGTTTAATAAAGCATAGGATAAAACAACATGAATACAATTTAATAAATCATAGGATAAAACAACATAAATACAATTTAATAAAGCATAGGATAAAACAACATAAATACAATTTAATAAAGCATGGGTTAAAACAACGTAAATACAATTTAATAAAGCATAGGATAAAACCACATAAATACAATTTAATAAAGCACAGGATAAAACAACATAAATACAATTTAATAAAACATAGGTTAAAACAACATAAATACAATTTAATAAAGCATAGGATAAAACAAAATAAATACAATTTGATAAAGTATAGGATAAAACAACATAAATACAATTTAATAAAACATAGGTTAAAACAACATAAATACATTTTAATAAAGCATAGGATAAAACAACATAAATACAATTTAATGAAGCATAGGATAAAACGACATAAATACAATTTAATGAAGCATAGGACAAAACAACATAAATACAATTTAATAAAGCATAGGACAAAACAACATAAATACAATTTAATAAAGCATAGGATAAAACAACATAAATACAATTTAATAAAGCATAGGATAAAACAATATAAATACAGTTTAATAAAGCATAGGATAAAACAACATGAATACAGTTTAATAAAGCATAGGTTAAATGAACATAAATACAATTTAATAAAGCATGGGATAAAACAACATAAATACAATTTAATAAAGCATAGGTTAAAACAACATAAATACAATTTAATAAAGCATAGGATAAAAGAACATAAATACAATTTAATAAAGCATATGATAAAACAACATAAATACAGTTTAATAAAGCATAGGTTAAAACAACATCAATACAATTTAATAAAGCATAGGATAAAACAACATAAATAGAATTTAACAAAGCATAGGATTAAACAACATAAATACAATTTAATAAAGCATAGGTTAAAACAACATAAATAAAATTTAATTTAAGCATAGGACAAAACAAAATAAATACAATTTAATAAAGCATAGTATAAAACAACATATATACAATTTAATAAAGCATAGGATAAAACAACATAAATACAATTTAATAAAGCATAAGATAAAACAACATAAATGCAATTTAATAAAGCATAGGATAAAACAACATAAATACAATTTAATAAAGCATAGGAAAAAACAACATAAATACAATTTAATAAAGCATAAGATAAAACAACATAAATATAATTTAATGAAGCATGGGATAAAACAACATAAATACAATTTAATAAAGCATAGGATAAAACAACAAACACAATTTAATAAAGCATAGGATAAAACAACATAGATACAATTTAATAAAGCATAAGTAAAAACAACATAAATGCAATTTAATAAAGCATAGGATAAAACAACTTAAATACAATTTAATAAAGCATAGGATAAAACAACATAAATACAATTTAATAAAGCATAGGTTAAAGCAACATAAATACAATTTAATAAAGCATAGGATAAATCAACATAAATACAATTTAATAAAGCATAGGTTAAAACAACATAAATACAATTTAATAAAGCATAGGTTAAAACAACATAAATACAATTTAATAAAGCATAGGATAAAACAACATAAATACAATTTAATAAAGCTTAGGATAAAACAACATAAATACAATTTAATAAAGCATAGGTTAAAACCACATAAATACAATTTAATGAAGCATAGGATAAAACAACATATATACAATTAAATAAAGCATAGGATAAAACAACATAAATACAATTTAATAAAACATGGGTTAAAACAACATAAATACAATTTAATAAAGCATAGGACAAAACAACATAAACACAATTTAATAAAGCATAGGATAAAACAACATAAATACAATTTAATAAAGCATAGGATAAAACAACATAAATACAATTTAATAAAGCATAAGATAAAACAACATAAATGCAATTTAATAAAGCATAGGATAAAACAACATAAATACAATTTAATAAAGCATAGGAAAAAACAACATAAATACCATTTAATAAAGCATAAGATAAAACAACATAAATATAATTTAATGAAGCATGGGATAAAACAACATAAATACAATTTAATAAAGCATAGGATAAAACAACAAACACAATTTAATAAAGCATAGGAAAAAAAAAACATAAATACAATTTAATAAAGCATAAGTTAAAACAACATAAATACAATTTAATAAAGCATAGGATAAAACAACTTAAATACAATTTAATAAAGCATAGGATAAAACAACATAAATACAATTTAATAAAGCATAGGTTAAAGCAACATAAATACAATTTAATAAAGCATAGGATAAAACAACATAAATACAATTTAATAAAGCTTAGGATAAAACAACATAAATACAATTTAATAAAGCATAGGATAAAACAACATAAATACAATTTAATAAAGCATAGGATAAAACAACATAAATACAATTTAATAAAGCATAGGTTAAAACAACATAATACAATTTAATAAAGCATAGGACAAAACAAGATAAATATAATTTAATAAAGCATAGGATAAAACAACATAAATACAATTTAATAAAGCATAGGAAAAAACAACATAAATACCATTTAATAAAGCATAAGATAAAACAACATAAATATAATTTAATGAAGCATGGGATAAAACAACATAAATACAATTTAATAAAGCATAGGATAAAACAACAAACACAATTTAATAAAGCATAGGAAAAAAAAACATAAATACAATTTAATAAAGCATAAGTTAAAACAACATAAATACAATTTAATAAAGCATAGGATAAAACAACTTAAATACAATTTAATAAAGCATAGGATAAAACAACATAAATACAATTTAATAAAGCATAGGTTAAAGCAACATAAATACAATTTAATAAAGCATAGGATAAATCAACATAAAAACAATTTAATAAAGCATGGGTTAAAACAACATAAATACAATTAAATAAAGCATAGGTTAAAACAACATAAATACAATTTAATAAAGCATAGGATAAAACAACATAAATACAATTTAATAAAGCTTAGGATAAAACAACATAAATACAATTTAATAAAGCATAGGATAAAACAACATAAATTCAATTTAATAAAGCATAGGATAAAACAACATAAATACAATTTAATAAAGCATAGGTTAAAACAACATAAATACAATTTAATAAAGCATAGGACAAAACAAGATAAATACAATTTAATAAAGCATAGGATAAAACAACATATATACAATTAAATAAAGCATAGGATAAAACAACATAAATACAATTTAATAAAACATGGGTTAAAACAACATAAATACAATTTAATAAAGTATAGGAAAAAACAACATAAACACAATTTAATAAAACATAGGATAAAACAACATAAATACAATTTAATAAAGCATACGATAAAACAACATAAATACAATTTAATAAAGCATAGGATAAAACAACATAAACACAGTTTAATAAAGCATAGGATAAAACAACATAAATACAATTTAATAAAGCATAGGATAAAACACCATAAATGCAGTTTAATAAAGCATAGGATAAAACAACATAAATACAATTTAATAAAGCATAGGATAATACAACATAAACACAATTTAATAAAGCATAGGATAAAACAACTTAAATACAATTTAATAAAGCATAGGATAAAACAACATGAAAACAATTTAATAAAGCATAGGATAAAACAACATGAATACAATTTAATAAAGCATAGGTTAAAACAACATAAATACAATTTAATAAAGCATAGGATAAAACAACATAAATACAATTTAATAAAGCATGGGTTAAAACAACATAAATACAATTTAATAAAGCATAGGATAAAACCACATAAATACAATTTAATAAAGCACAGGATAAAACAACATAAATAGAATTTAATAAAACATAGGTTAAAACAACATAAATACAATTTAATAAAGCATAGGATAAAACAAAATAAATACAATTTGATAAAGTATAGGATAAAACAACATAAATACAATTTAATAAAACATAGGTTAAAACAACATAAATACATTTTAATAAAGCATAGGATAAAACAACATAAATACAATTTAATGAAGCATAGGATAAAACGACATAAATACAATTTAATGAAGCATAGGACAAAACAACATAAATACAATTTAATAAAGCATAGGACAAAACAACATAAATACAATTTAATAAAGCATAGGATAAAACAACATAAATACAATTTAATAAAGCATAGGATAAAACAACATAAATACAATTTAATAAAGCATAGGTTAAAACAACATAAACAATTTAATAAAGCATAGGACAAAACAAGATGAATATAATTTAATAAAGCATAGGATAAAACAACATATATACAATTAAATAAAGCATATGATAAAACAACATAAATACAATTTAATAAAACATGGGTTAAAACAACATAAATACAATTTAATAAAGCATAGGACAAAACAACATAAACACAATTTAATAAAGCATAGGATAAAACAACATAAATACAATTTAATAAAGCATAGGATAAAACAACATAAATACAATTTAATAAAGCATAAGATAAAACAACATAAATGCAATTTAATAAAGCATAGGATAAAACAACATAAATACAATTTAATAAAGCATAGGAAAAAACAACATAAATACCATTTAATAAAGCATAAGATAAAACAACATAAATATAATTTAATGAAGCATGGGATAAAACAACATAAATACAATTTAATAAAGCATAGGATAAAACAACAAACACAATTTAATAAAGCATAGGAAAAAAAAAACATAAATACAATTTAATAAAGCATAAGTTAAAACAACATAAATACAATTTAATAAAGCATAGGATAAAACAACTTAAATACAATTTAATAAAGCATAGGATAAAACAACATAAATACAATTTAATAAAGCATAGGTTAAAGCAACATAAATACAATTTAATAAAGCATAGGATAAAACAACATAAATACAATTTAATAAAGCTTAGGATAAAACAACATAAATACAATTTAATAAAGCATAGGATAAAACAACATAAATACAATTTAATAAAGCATAGGATAAAACAACATAAATACAATTTAATAAAGCATAGGTTAAAACAACATAATACAATTTAATAAAGCATAGGACAAAACAAGATAAATATAATTTAATAAAGCATAGGATAAAACAACATATATACAATTAAATAAAGCATAGGATAAAACAACATAAATACAATTTAATAAAACATGGGTTAAAACAACATAAATACAATTTAATAAAGCATAGGACAAAACAACATAAACACAATTTAATAAAGCATAGGATAAAACAACATAAATACAATTTAATAAAGCATAGGATAAAACAACAAAAATACAATTTAATAAAGCATAAGATAAAACAACATAAATGCAATTTAATAAAGCATAGGATAAAACAACATAAATACAATTTAATAAAGCATAGGAAAAAACAACATAAATACCATTTAATAAAGCATAAGATAAAACAACATAAATATAATTTAATGAAGCATGGGATAAAACAACATAAATACAATTTAATAAAGCATAGGATAAAACAACAAACACAATTTAATAAAGCATAGGATAAAACAACATAAATACAATTTAATAAAGCATAGGATAAAACACCATAAATGCAGTTTAATAAAGCATAGGATAAAACAACATAAATACAATTTAATAAAGCATAGGATAATACAACATAAACACAATTTAATAAAGCATAGGATAAAACAACTTAAATACAATTTAATAAAGCATAGGATAAAACAACATGAAAACAGTTTAATAAAGCATAGGATAAAACAACATGAATACAATTTAATAAAGCATAGGTTAAAACAACATAAATACAATTTAATAAAGCATAGGATAAAACAACATAAATACAATTTAATAAAGCATGGGTTAAAACAACATAAATACAATTTAATAAAGCATAGGATAAAACCACATAAATACAATTTAATAAAGCACAGGATAAAACAACATAAATAGAATTTAATAAAACATAGGTTAAAACAACATAAATACAATTTAATAAAGCATAGGATAAAACAAAATAAATACAATTTGATAAAGTATAGGATAAAACAACATAAATACAATTTAATAAAACATAGGTTAAAACAACATAAATACATTTTAATAAAGCATAGGATAAAACAACATAAATACAATTTAATGAAGCATAGGATAAAACGACATAAATACAATTTAATGAAGCATAGGACAAAACAACATAAATACAATTTAATAAAGCATAGGACAAAACAACATAAATACAATTTAATAAAGCATAGGATAAAACAACATAAATACAATTTAACAAAGCATAGGATACAACAACATAAATACAATTTAATAAAGCATAGGTTAAAACAACATAAATAAAATTTAATTTAAGCATAGGAAAAAACAAAATAAATACAGTTTAATAAAGCATAGGATAAAACAACATATATACAATTTAATAAAGCATAGGATAAAACAACATAAATACAATTTAATAAAGCAAAGGATAAAACAACATAAATACAATTTAATAAAGCAAAAGATAAAACAACATAAATGCAATTTAATAAAGCATAGAATAAAACAACATAAATACAATTTAATAAAGCATAGGAAAAAACAACATAAATACAATTTAATAAGGCATAAGATAAAACAACATAAATATAATTTAATGAAGCATGGGATAAAACAACATAAATACAATTTAATAAAGCATAGGATAAAACAACAAACACAATTTAATAAAGCATAGGATAAAACAACATAAATACAATTTAATAAAGCATAAGTTAAAACAACATAAATACAATTTAATAAAGCATAGGATAAAACAACTTAAATACAATTTAATAAAGCATAGGATAAAACAACATAAATACAATTTAATAAAGCATAGGTTAAAGCAACATAAATACAATTTAATAAAGCATAGGATAAATCAACATAAATACAATTTAATAAAGCATAGGTTAAAACAACATAAATACAATTTAATAAAGCATAGGTTAAAACAACATAAATACAATTTAATAAAGCATAGGATAAAACAACATAAATACAATTTAATAAAGCTTAGGATAAAACAACATAAATACAATTTAATAAAGCATAGGATAAAACAACATAAATACAATTTAATAAAGCATAGGATAAAACAACATAAATACAATTTAATAAAGCATAGGTTAAAACAACATAATACAATTTAATAAAGCATAGGAGAAAACAAGATAAATACAATTTAATAAAGCATAGGATAAAACAACATATATACAATTCAATAAAGCATAGGATGAAACAACATAAATACAATTTAATAAAACATGGGTTAAAACAACATAAATACAATTTAATAAAGCATAGGACAAAACAACATAAACACAATTTAATAAAGCATAGGATAAAACAACATAAATACAATTTAATAAAGCATAGGATAAAACAACATAAATACAATTTAATAAAGCATAAGATAAAACAACATAAATGCAATTTAATAAAGCATAGGATAAAACAACATAAATACAATTTAATAAAGCATAGGAAAAAACAACATAAATACCATTTAATAAAGCATAAGATAAAACAACATAAATATAATTTAATGAAGCATGGGATAAAACAACATAAATACAATTTAATAAAGCATAGGATAAAACAACAAACACAATTTAATAAAGCATAGGATAAAACAACATAAATACAATTTAATAAAGCATAAGTTAAAACAACATAAATACAATTTAATAAAGCATAGGATAAAACAACTTAAATACAATTTAATAAAGCATAGGTTAAAACAACATAAATACAATTTAATAAAGCATAGGACAAAACAAGATAAATACAATTTAATAAAGCATTGGATAAAACAACATATATACAATTAAATAAAGCATAGGATAAAACAACATAAATACAATTTAATAAAAAATGGGTTAAAACAACATAAATACAATTTAATAAAGCATAGGACAAAACAACATAAACACAATTTAATAAAGCATAGGATAAAACAACATAAATACAATTTAATAAAGCATACGATTAAACAACATAAATACAATTTAATAAAGCATAGGATAAAACAACATAAATACAGTTTAATAAAGCATAGGATAAAACAACATAAATACAATTTAATAAAGCATAGGATAAAACAACATGAAAACAGTTTAATAAAGCATAGGATAAAACAACATGAATACAATTTAATAAATCATAGGATAAAACAACATAAATACAATTTAATAAAGCATAGGATAAAACAACATAAATACAATTTAATAAAGCATGGGTTAAAACAACGTAAATACAATTTAATAAAGCATAGGATAAAACCACATAAATACAATTTAATAAAGCACAGGATAAAACAACATAAATACAATTTAATAAAACATAGGTTAAAACAACATAAATACAATTTAATAAAGCATAGGATAAAACAAAATAAATACAATTTGATAAAGTATAGGATAAAACAACATAAATACAATTTAATAAAACATAGGTTAAAACAACATAAATACATTTTAATAAAGCATAGGATAAAACAACATAAATACAATTTAATGAAGCATAGGATAAAACGACATAAATACAATTTAATGAAGCATAGGACAAAACAACATAAATACAATTTAATAAAGCATAGGACAAAACAACATAAATACAATTTAATAAAGCATAGGATAAAACAACATAAATACAATTTAATAAAGCATAGGATAAAACAATATAAATACAGTTTAATAAAGCATAGGATAAAACAACATGAATACAGTTTAATAAAGCATAGGTTAAATTAACATAAATACAATTTAATAAAGCATGGGATAAAACAACATAAATACAATTTAATAAAGCATAGGTTAAAACAACATAAATACAATTTAATAAAGCATAGGATAAAAGAACATAAATACAATTTAATAAAGCATAGGATAAAACAACATAAATACAGTTTAATAAAGCATAGGTTAAAACAACATCAATACAATTTAATAAAGCATAGGATAAAACAACATAAATAGAATTTAACAAAGCATAGGATTAAACAACATAAATACAATTTAATAAAGCATAGGTTAAAACAACATAAATAAAATTTAATTTAAGCATAGGACAAAACAAAATAAATACAATTTAATAAAGCATAGTATAAAACAACATATATACAATTTAATAAAGCATAGGATAAAACAACATAAATACAATTTAATAAAGCATAAGATAAAACAACATAAATGCAATTTAATAAAGCATAGGATAAAACAACATAAATACAATTTAATAAAGCATAGGAAAAAACAACATAAATACAATTTAATAAAGCATAAGATAAAACAACATAAATATAATTTAATGAAGCATGGGATAAAACAACATAAATACAATTTAATAAAGCATAGGATAAAACAACAAACACAATTTAATAAAGCATAGGATAAAACAACATAGATACAATTTAATAAAGCATAAGTAAAAACAACATAAATGCAATTTAATAAAGCATAGGATAAAACAACTTAAATACAATTTAATAAAGCATAGGATAAAACAACATAAATACAATTTAATAAAGCATAGGTTAAAGCAACATAAATACAATTTAATAAAGCATAGGATAAATCAACATAAATACAATTTAATAAAGCATAGGTTAAAACAACATAAATACAATTTAATAAAGCATAGGTTAAAACAACATAAATACAATTTAATAAAGCATAGGATAAAACAACATAAATACAATTTAATAAAGCTTAGGATAAAACAACATAAATACAATTTAATAAAGCATAGGTTAAAACCACATAAATACAATTTAATAAAGCACAGGATAAAACAACATAAATACAATTTAATAAAGCATAGGTTAAAACAACATAAATACAATTTAATAAAGCATAGGATAAAACAACATAAATACAATTTAATAAAGCTTAGGATAAAACAACATAAATACAATTTAATAAAGCATAGGATAAAACAACATAAATACAATTTAATAAAGCATAGGATAAAACAACATAAATACAATTTAATAAAGCATAGGTTAAAACAACATAAACAATTTAATAAAGCATAGGACAAAACAAGATAAATATAATTTAATAAAGCATAGGATAAAACAACATATATACAATTAAATAAAGCATAGGATAAAACAACATAAATACAATTTAATAAAACATGGGTTAAAACAACATAAATACAATTTAATAAAGCATAGGACAAAACAACATAAACACAATTTAATAAAGCATAGGATAAAACAACATAAATACAATTTAATAAAGCATAGGATAAAACAACATAAATACAATTTAATAAAGCATAAGATAAAACAACATAAATGCAATTTAATAAAGCATAGGATAAAACAACATAAATACAATTTAATAAAGCATAGGAAAAAACAACATAAATACCATTTAATAAAGCATAAGATAAAACAACATAAATATAATTTAATGAAGCATGGGATAAAACAACATAAATACAATTTAATAAAGCATAGGATAAAACAACAAACACAATTTAATAAAGCATAGGAAAAAAAAAACATAAATACAATTTAATAAAGCATAAGTTAAAACAACATAAATACAATTTAATAAAGCATAGGATAAAACAACTTAAATACAATTTAATAAAGCATAGGATAAAACAACATAAATACAATTTAATAAAGCATAGGTTAAAGCAACATAAATACAATTTAATAAAGCATAGGATAAAACAACATAAATACAATTTAATAAAGCTTAGGATAAAACAACATAAATACAATTTAATAAAGCATAGGATAAAACAACATAAATACAATTTAATAAAGCATAGGATAAAACAACATAAATACAATTTAATAAAGCATAGGTTAAAACAACATAATACAATTTAATAAAGCATAGGACAAAACAAGATAAATATAATTTAATAAAGCATAGGATAAAACAACATATATACAATTAAATAAAGCATAGGATAAAACAACTTAAATACAATTTAATAAAACATGGGTTAAAACAACATAAATACAATTTAATAAAGCATAGGACAAAACAACATAAACACAATTTAATAAAGCATAGGATAAAACAACATAAATACAATTTAATAAAGCATAGGATAAAACAACAAAAATACAATTTAATAAAGCATAAGATAAAACAACATAAATGCAATTTAATAAAGCATAGGATAAAACAACATAAATACAATTTAATAAAGCATAGGAAAAAACAACATAAATACCATTTAATAAAGCATAAGATAAAACAACATAAATATAATTTAATGAAGCATGGGATAAAACAACATAAATACAATTTAATAAAGCATAGGATAAAACAACAAACACAATTTAATAAAGCATAGGAAAAAAAAACATAAATACAATTTAATAAAGCATAAGTTAAAACAACATAAATACAATGTAATAAAGCATAGGATAAAACAACTTAAATACAATTTAATAAAGCATAGGATAAAACAACATAAATACAATTTAATAAAGCATAGGTTAAAGCAACATAAATACAATTTAATAAAGCATAGGATAAATCAACATAAAAACAATTTAATAAAGCATGGGTTAAAACAACATAAATACAATTAAATAATGCATAGGTTAAAACAACATAAATACAATTTAATAAAGCATAGGATAAAACAACATAAATACAATTTAATAAAGCTTAGGATAAAACAACATAAATACAATTTAATAAAGCATAGGATAAAACAACATAAATTCAATTTAATAAAGCATAGGATAAAACAACATAAATACAATTTAATAAAGCATAGGTTAAAACAACATAAATAAAATTTAATAAAGCATAGGACAAAACAAGATAAATACAATTTAATAAAGCATAGGATAAAACAACATATATACAAATAAATAAAGCATAGGATAAACAACATAAATACAATTTAATAAAACATGGGTTAAAACAACATAAATACAATTTAATAAAGTATAGGAAAAAACAACATAAACACAATTTAATAAAACATAGGATAAAACAACATAAATACAATTTAATAAAGCATACGATAAAACAACATAAATACAATTTAATAAAGCATAGGATAAAACAACATAAATACAGTTTAATAAAGCATAGGATAAAACAACATAAATACAATTTAATAAAGCATAGGATAAAACACCATAAATGCAGTTTAATAAAGCATAGGATAAAACAACATAAATACAATTTAATAAAGCATAGGATAATACAACATAAACACAATTTAATAAAGCATAGGATAAAACAACTTAAATACAATTTAATAAAGCATAGGATAAAACAACATGAAAACAGTTTAATAAAGCATAGGATAAAACAACATGAATACAATTTAATAAAGCATAGGTTAAAACAACATAAATACAATTTAATAAAGCATAGGATAAAACAACATAAATACAATTTAATAAAGCATGGGTTAAAACAACATAAATACAATTTAATAAAGCATAGGATAAAACCACATAAATACAATTTAATAAAGCACAGGATAAAACAACATAAATAGAATTTAATAAAACATAGGTTAAAACAACATAAATACAATTTAATAAAGCATAGGATAAAACAAAATAAATACAATTTGATAAAGTATAGGATAAAACAACATAAATACAATTTAATAAAACATAGGTTAAAACAACATAAATACATTTTAATAAAGCATAGGATAAAACAACATAAATACAATTTAATGAAGCATAGGATAAAACGACATAAATACAATTTAATGAAGCATAGGACAAAACAACATAAATACAATTTAATAAAGCATAGGACAAAACAACATAAATACAATTTAATAAAGCATAGGATAAAACAACATAAATACAATTTAACAAAGCATAGGATACAACAACATAAATACAATTTAATAAAGCATAGGTTAAAACAACATAAATAAAATTTAATTTAAGCATAGGAAAAAACAAAATAAATACAGTTTAATAAAGCATAGGATAAAACAACATATATAAAATTTAATAAAGCATAGGATAAAACAACATAAATACAATTTAATAAAGCAAAGGATAAAACAACATAAATACAATTTAATAAAGCAAAAGATAAAACAACATAAATGCAATTTAATAAAGCATAGAATAAAACAACATAAATACAATTTAATAAAGCATAGGAAAAAACAACATAAATACAATTTAATAAGGCATAAGATAAAACAACATAAATATAATTTAATGAAGCATGGGATAAAACAACATAAATACAATTTAATAAAGCATAGGATAAAACAACAAACACAATTTAATAAAGCATAGGATAAAACAACATAAATACAATTTAATAAAGCATAAGTTAAAACAACATAAATACAATTTAATAAAGCATAGGTAAAACAACTTAAATACAATTTAATAAAGCATAGGATAAAACAACATAAATACAATTTAATAAAGCATAGGTTAAAGCAACATAAATACAATTTAATAAAGCATAGGATAAATCAACATAAATACAATTTAATAAAGCATAGGTTAAAACAACATAAATACAATTTAATAAAGCATAGGTTAAAACAACATAAATACAATTTAATAAAGCATAGGATAAAACAACATAAATACAATTTAATAAAGCTTAGGATAAAACAACATAAATACAATATAATAAAGCATAGGATAAAACAACATAAATACAATTTAATAAAGCATAGGATAAAACAACATAAATACAATTTAATAAAGCATAGGTTAAAACAACATAATACAATTTAATAAAGCATAGGACAAAACAAGATAAATACAATTTAATAAAGCATAGGATAAAACAACATATATACAATTCAATAAAGCATAGGATGAAACAACATAAATACAATTTAATAAAACATGGGTTAAAACAACATAAATACAATTTAATAAAGCATAGGACAAAACAACATAAACACAATTTAATAAAGCATAGGATAAAACAACATAAATACAATTTAATAAAGCATAGGATAAAACAACATAAATACAATTTAATAAAGCATAAGATAAAACAACATAAATGCAATTTAATAAAGCATAGGATAAAACAACATAAATACAATTTAATAAAGCATAGGAAAAAACAACATAAATACCATTTAATACAGCATAAGATAAAACAACCTAAATATAATTTAATGAAGCATGGGATAAAACAACATAAATACAATTTAATAAAGCATAGGATAAAACAACAAACACAATTTAATAAAGCATAGGATAAAACAACATAAATACAATTTAATAAAGCATAAGTTAAAACAACATAAATACAATTTAATAAAGCATAGGATAAAACAACTTAAATACAATTTAATAAAGCATAGGATAAAACATCATAAATACAATTTAATAAAGCATAGGTTAAAGCAACATAAATACAATTTAATAAAGCATAGGATAAATCAACATAAAAACAATTTAATAAAGCATGGGTTAAAACAACATAAATACAATTTAATAAAGCATAGGTTAAAACAACATAAATACAATTTAATAAAGCATAGGATAAAACAACATAAATACAATTTAATAAAGCTTAGGATAAAACAACATAAATACAATTTAATAAAGCATAGGATAAAACAACATAAATTCAATTTAATAAAGCATAGGATAAAACAACATAAATACAATTTAATAAAGCATAGGTTAAAGCAACATAAATACAATTTAATAAAGCATAGGATAAATCAACATAAATACAATTTAATAAAGCATAGGTTAAAACAACATAAATACAATTTAATAAAGCATAGGTTAAAACAACATAAATACAATTTAATAAAGCATAGGATAAAACAACATAAATACAATTTAATAAAGCTTAGGATAAAACAACATAAATACAATATAATAAAGCATAGGATAAAACAACATAAATACAATTTAATAAAGCATAGGATAAAACAACATAAATACAATTTAATAAAGCATAGGTTAAAACAACATAATACAATTTAATAAAGCATAGGACAAAACAAGATAAATACAATTTAATAAAGCATAGGATAAAACAACATATATACAATTCAATAAAGCATAGGATGAAACAACATAAATACAATTTAATAAAACATGGGTTAAAACAACATAAATACAATTTAATAAAGCATAGGACAAAACAACATAAACACAATTTAATAAAGCATAGGATAAAACAACATAAATACAATTTAATAAAGCATAGGATAAAACAACATAAATACAATTTAATAAAGCATAAGATAAAACAACATAAATGCAATTTAATAAAGCATAGGATAAAACAACATAAATACAATTTAATAAAGCATAGGAAAAAACAACATAAATACCATTTAATACAGCATAAGATAAAACAACCTAAATATAATTTAATGAAGCATGGGATAAAACAACATAAATACAATTTAATAAAGCATAGGATAAAACAACAAACACAATTTAATAAAGCATAGGATAAAACAACATAAATACAATTTAATAAAGCATAAGTTAAAACAACATAAATACAATTTAATAAAGCATAGGATAAAACAACTTAAATACAATTTAATAAAGCATAGGATAAAACATCATAAATACAATTTAATAAAGCATAGGTTAAAGCAACATAAATACAATTTAATAAAGCATAGGATAAATCAACATAAAAACAATTTAATAAAGCATGGGTTAAAACAACATAAATACAATTTAATAAAGCATAGGTTAAAACAACATAAATACAATTTAATAAAGCATAGGATAAAACAACATAAATACAATTTAATAAAGCTTAGGATAAAACAACATAAATACAATTTAATAAAGCATAGGATAAAACAACATAAATTCAATTTAATAAAGCATAGGATAAAACAACATAAATACAATTTAATAAAGCATAGGTTAAAACAACATAAATACAATTTAATAAAGCATAGGACAAAACAAGATAAATACAATTTAATAAAGCATTGGATAAAACAACATATATACAATTAAATAAAGCATAGGATAAAACAACATAAATACAATTTAATAAAAAATGGGTTAAAACAACATAAATACAATTTAATAAAGCATAGGACAAAACAACATAAACACAATTTAATAAAGCATAGGATAAAACAACATAAATACAATTTAATAAAGCATACGATTAAACAACATAAATACAATTTAATAAAGCATAGGATAAAACAACATAAATACAGTTTAATAAAGCATAGGATAAAACAACATAAATACAATTTAATAAAGCATAGGATAAAACACCATAAATGCAGTTTAATAAAGCATAGGATAAAACAACATAAATACAATTTAATAAAGCATAGGATAATACAACATAAACACAATTTAATAAAGCATAGGATAAAACAACTTAAATACAATTTAATAAAGCATAGGATAAAACAACATGAAAACAGTTTAATAAAGCATAGGATAAAACAACATGAATACAATTTAATAAATCATAGGATAAAACAACATAAATACAATTTAATAAAGCATAGGATAAAACAACATAAATACAATTTAATAAAGCATGGGTTAAAACAACGTAAATACAATTTAATAAAGCATAGGATAAAACCACATAAATACAATTTAATAAAGCACAGGATAAAACAACATAAATACAATTTAAAAAAACATAGGTTAAAACAACATAAATACAATTTAATAAAGCATAGGATAAAACAAAATAAATACAATTTGATAAAGTATAGGATAAAACAACATAAATACAATTTAATAAAACATAGGTTAAAACAACATAAATACATTTTAATAAAGCATAGGATAAAACAACATAAATACAATTTAATGAGGCATAGGATAAAACGACATAAATACAATTTAATGAAGCATAGGACAAAACAACATAAATACAATTTAATAAAGCATAGGACAAAACAACATAAATACAATTTAATAAAGCATAGGATAAAACAACATAAATACAATTTAATAAAGCATAGGATAAAACAATATAAATACAGTTTAATAAAGCATAGGATAAAACAACATGAATACAGTTTAATAAAGCATAGGTTAAATTAACATAAATACAATTTAATAAAGCATGGGATAAAACAACATAAATACAATTTAATAAAGCATTGGTTAAAACAACATAAATACAATTTAATAAAGCATAGGATAAAAGAACATAAATACAATTTAATAAAGCATAGGATAAAACAACATAAATACAGTTTAATAAAGCATAGGTTAAAACAACATAAATACAATTTAATAAAGCATAGGATAAAACAACATAAATAGAATTTAACAAAGCATAGGATTAAACAACATAAATACAATTTAATAAAGCATAGGTTAAAACAACATAAATAAAATTTAATTTAAGCATAGGACAAAACAAAATAAATACAATTTAATAAAGCATAGGATAAAACAACATATATACAATTTAATAAAGCATAGGATAAAACAACATAAATACAATTTAATAAAGCATAGGATAAAACAACATAAATACAATTTAATAAAGCATAAGATAAAACAACATAAATGCAATTTAATAAAGCATAGGATAAAACAACATAAATACAATTTAATAAAGCATAGGAAAAAACAACATAAATACAATTTAATAAAGCATAAGATAAAACAACATAAATATAATTTAATGAAGCATGGGATAAAACAACATAAATACAATTTAATAAAGCATAGGATAAAACAACAAACACAATTTAATAAAGCATAGGATAAAACAACATAAATACAATTTAATAAAGCATAAGTTAAAACAACATAAATACAATTTAATAAAGCATAGGATAAAACAACTTAAATACAATTTAATAAAGCTTAGGATAAAACAACATAAATACAATTTAATAAAGCATAGGATAAAATAACATAAATTCAATTTAATAAAGCATACGATAAAACAACATAAATACAATGTAATAAAGCATACGATAAAACAACATAAATACAATTTAATAAAGCATAGGATTAAACAACATAAATACAGTTTAATAAAGCATAGGATAAAACAACATAAATACAATTTAATAAAGCATAGGATAAAACACCATAAATGCAGTTTAATAAAGCATAGGATAAAACAACATAAATACAATTTAATAAAGCATAGGATAATAAAACATAAACACAATTTAATAAAGCATAGGATAAAACAACTTAAATACAATTTAATAAAGCATAGGATAAAACAACATGAAAACAGTTTAATAAAGCATAGGATAAAACAACATGAATACAATTTAATAAATCATAGGATAAAACAACATAAATACAATTTAATAAAGCATAGGATAAAACAACATAAATACAATTTAATAAAGCATGGATTAAAACAACATAAATACAATTTAATAAAGCATAGGATAAAACCACATAAATACAATTTAATAAAGCACAGGATAAACAACATAAATACAATTTAATAAAACATAGGTTAAAACAACATAAATACAATTTAATAAAGCATAGGATAAAACAAAATAAATACAATTTGATAAAGTATAGGATAAAACAACATAAATACAATTTAATAAAACATAGGTTAAAACAACATAAATACATTTTAATAAAGCATAGGATAAAACAACATAAATACAATTTAATGAAGCATAGGATAAAACGACATAAATACAATTTAATGAAGCATAGGACAAAACAACATAAATACAATTTAATAAAGCATAGGACAAAACAACATAAATACAATTTAATAAAGCATAGGATAAAACAACATAAATACAATTTAATAAAGCATAGGATAAAACAATATAAATACAGTTTAATAAAGCATAGGATAAAACAACATGAATACAGTTTAATAAAGCATAGGTTAAATTAACATAAATACAATTTAATAAAGCATGGGATAAAACAACATAAATACAATTTAATAAAGCATAGGTTAAAACAACATAAATACAATTTAATAAAGTATAGGATAAAAGAACATAAATACAATTTAATAAAGCATAGGATAAAACAACATAAATACAGTTTAATAAAGCATAGGTTAAAACAACATAAATACAATTTAATAAAGCATAGGATAAAACAACATAAATAGAATTTAACAAAGCATAGGATAAAACAACATAAATACAATTTAATAAAGCATAGGTTAAAACAACATAAATAAAATTTCATTTAAGCATAGGACAAAACAAAATAAATACAATTTAATAAAGCATAGGATAAAACAACATATATACAATTTAATAAAGCATAGGATAAAACAACATAAATACAATTTAATAAAGCATAGGATAAAACAACATAAATACAATTTAATAAAGCATAAGATAAAACAACATAAATGCAATTTAATAAAGCATAGGATAAAACAACATAAATACAATTTAATAAAGCATAGGAAAAAACAACATAAATACAATTTAATAAAGCATAAGATAAAACAACATAAATATAATTTAATGAAGCATGGGATAAAACAACATAAATACAATTTAATAAAGCATAGGATAAAACAACAAACACAATTTAATAAAGCATAGGATAAAACAACATAAATACAATTTAATAAAGCATAAGTTAAAACAACATAAATACAATTTAATAAAGCATAGGATAAAACAACTTAAATACAATTTAATAAAGCATAGGATAAAACAACATAAATACAATTTAATAAAGCATAGGTTAAAGCAACATAAATACAATTTAATAAAGCATAGGATAAATCAACATAAATACAATTTAATAAAGCATAGGTTAAAACAACATAAATACAATTTAATAAAGCATAGGTTAAAACAACATAAATACAATTTAATAAAGCATAGGATAAAACAACATAAATACAATTTAATAAAGCATAGGATAAAACAACATAGATGCAATTTAATAAAGCATAGGATAAAACAACATAAATACAATTTAATAAAGCATAGGATAAAACCACATAAATACAATTTAATAAAGCATAGGATAAAACAACATAAATACAATTTAATAAATCATAGGACAAAACAAAATAAATACAATTTAATAAAGCATAGGATAAAACAACATATATACAATTTAATAAAGCATAGGATAAAACAACATAAATACAATTTAATAAAGCATAGGATAAAACAACATAAATACAATTTAATAAAGCATAAGATAAAACACCATAAATGCAATTTAATAAAGCATAGGATAAAACAACATAAATACAATTTAATAAAGCATAGGAAAAAACAACATAAATACAATTTAATAAAGCATAAGATAAAACAACATAAATATAATTTAATGAAGCATGGGATAAAACAACATAAATACAATTTAATAAAGCATAGGATAAAACAACAAACACAATTTAATAAAGCATAGGATAAAACAACATAAATACAATTTAATAAAGCATAAGTTAAAACAACATAAATACAATTTAATAAAGCATAGGATAAAACAACTTAAATACAATTTAATAAAGCATAGGATAAAACAACATAAATACAATTTAATAAAGCATAGGTTAAAGCAACATAAATACAATTTAATAAAGCATAGGATAAATCAACATAAATACAATTTAATAAAGCATAGGTTAAAACAACATAAATACAATTTAATAAAGCATAGGTTAAAACAACATAAATACAATTTAATAAAGCATAGGATAAAACAACATAAATACAATTTAATAAAGCATAGGATAAAACAACATAGATGCAATTTAATAAAGCATAGGATAAAACAACATAAATACAATTTAATAAAGCATAGGATAAAACCACATAAATACAATTTAATAAAGCATAGGATAAAACAACATAAATACAATTTAATAAATCATAGGATAAAACCACATAAATACAAGTTAATAAAGCATAGAATAAAACAACATAAATTCAATTTAATAAAGCATAGGATAAAACAACATAGATGAATTTAATAAAGCATAGGATAAAACAACATAAATACAATTTAATAAAGCAAAGAATAAAACAACATAAATGCAATTTAATAAAGCATAGGATAAAACAACATAAATACAATTTAATAAAGCATAGGTTAAAACAACATAAATACAATTTAATAAAGCATAGGATGAAACCACGTAAATACAATTTAATAAAGCATAGGATAAAACAACATAAATACAATTTAATAAAGCATAGGTTAAAACAACATTAATACAATTTAATAAAGCATAGGATAAAACAACATAAATACAATTTAATAAAGCATAGGTTAAAACAAAATAAATACAATTTAATAAAGCATAGGATGAAACCACGTAAATACAATTTATTATAACATAGGATAAAACAACATAAATACAATTTAATTAAGCATAGGATAAAACAACATAAATACAATTTAATAAGGCATAGGATAAAACAACATAAACACAATTTAATAAAGCATAGGTTAAAACAACATAAATACAATTTAATAAAGCATATGATTAAACAACATAAATACAATTTAATAAAGCATAGGATAAAACAACATAAATACAATTTAATAAAGCATAGGATAAAACAACATGAAAACAGTTTAATAAAGCATAGGATAAAACAACATAAATACAATTTCATAAAGCATAGGATAAAACAACATAAATACAATTCAATAAAGCATAGGATAAAACAACATAAATACAATTTAATAAAGCATAGGATAAAACAACATAAATACAATTTAATAAAACATGGGTTAAAACAACATAAATACAATTTAATAAAGCATAGGACAAAACAACATAAATACAATTTAATAAAGCATAGGATAAAACACAATAAATACAATTTAATAAAGCATAGGATAAAACAACATAAATACAATTTAATAAAGCATAGGATAAAACAACATAAATACAATTTAATAAAGCAGAGGATAAAACAACATAAATACAATTTAATAAAGCATGGGTTAAAACAACATAAATACAATTTAATAAAGCATAGGACAAAACAACATAAATACAATTTAATAAAGCATAGGACAAAACAACATAAATACAATTTAATAAATCATAGGGTAAAACAACATAAATACAATTTAATAAAGCATAGGATAAAACAACATAAATACAATTTAATAAAGCATAGGAAAAAACCACATAAATACAATTTAATAAAGCATAGGATAAAACAACATAAATACAATTTAATAAAGCATTGGATAAAACCACATGAATACAATTTAATAAAGCATAGGATAAAACAACATAAATACAATTTAATAAAGCATAGGATAAAACAACATAGATGCAATTTAATAAAGCATAGGATAAAACAAAATAAATACAATTTAATAAAGCATAGGATAAAACAACATAAATACAATTTAATAAAGCAAAGGATAAAACAACATAAATACAATTTCATAAAGCAAAAGATAAAACAACATAAATGCAATTTAATAAAGCATAGAATAAAACAACATAAATACAATTTAATAAAGCATAGGAAAAAACAACATAAATACAATTTAATAAGGCATAAGATAAAACAACATAAATATAATTTAATGAAGCATGGGATAAAACAACATAAATACAATTTAATAAAGCATAGGATAAAACAACAAACACAATTTAATAAAGCATAGGATAAAACAACATAAATACAATTTAATAAAGCATAAGTTAAAACAACATAAATACAATTTAATAAAGCATAGGTAAAACAACTTAAATACAATTTAATAAAGCATAGGATAAAACAACATAAATACAATTTAATAAAGCATAGGTTAAAGCAACATAAATACAATTTAATAAAGCATAGGATAAATCAACATAAATACAATTTAATAAAGCATAGGTTAAAACAACATAAATACAATTTAATAAAGCATAGGTTAAAACAACATAAATACAATTTAATAAAGCATAGGATAAAACAACATAAATACAATTTAATAAAGCTTAGGATAAAACAACATAAATACAATATAATAAAGCATAGGATAAAACAACATAAATACAATTTAATAAAGCATAGGATAAAACAACATAAATACAATTTAATAAAGCATAGGTTAAAACAACATAATACAATTTAATAAAGCATAGGACAAAACAAGATAAATACAATTTAATAAAGCATAGGATAAAACAACATATATACAATTCAATAAAGCATAGGATGAAACAACATAAATACAATTTAATAAAACATGGGTTAAAACAACATAAATACAATTTAATAAAGCATAGGACAAAACAACATAAACACAATTTAATAAAGCATAGGATAAAACAACATAAATACAATTTAATAAAGCATAGGATAAAACAACATAAATACAATTTAATAAAGCATAAGATAAAACAACATAAATGCAATTTAATAAAGCATAGGATAAAACAACATAAATACAATTTAATAAAGCATAGGAAAAAACAACATAAATACCATTTAATACAGCATAAGATAAAACAACCTAAATATAATTTAATGAAGCATGGGATAAAACAACATAAATACAATTTAATAAAGCATAGGATAAAACAACAAACACAATTTAATAAAGCATAGGAAAAAACAACATAAATACAATTTAATAAAGCATAAGTTAAAACAACATAAATACAATTTAATAAAGCATAGGATAAAACAACTTAAATACAATTTAATAAAGCATAGGATAAAACATCATAAATACAATTTAATAAAGCATAGGTTAAAGCAACATAAATACAATTTAATAAAGCATAGGATAAATCAACATAAAAACAATTTAATAAAGCATGGGTTAAAACAACATAAATACAATTTAATAAAGCATAGGTTAAAACAACATAAATACAATTTAATAAAGCATAGGATAAAACAACATAAATACAATTTAATAAAGCTTAGGATAAAACAACATAAATACAATTTAATAAAGCATAGGATAAAACAACATAAATTCAATTTAATAAAGCATAGGATAAAACAACATAAATACAATTTAATAAAGCATAGGTTAAAACAACATAAATACAATTTAATAAAGCATAGGACAAAACAAGATAAATACAATTTAATAAAGCATTGGATAAAACAACATATATACAATTAAATAAAGCATAGGATAAAACAACATAAATACAATTTAATAAAAAATGGGTTAAAACAACATAAATACAATTTAATAAAGCATAGGACAAAACAACATAAACACAATTTAATAAAGCATAGGATAAAACAACATAAATACAATTTAATAAAGCATACGATTAAACAACATAAATACAATTTAATAAAGCATAGGATAAAACAACATAAATACAATTTAATAAAGCTTAGGATAAAACAACATAAATACAATTTAATAAAGCATAGGATAAAACAACATAAATTCAATTTAATAAAGCATAGGATAAAACAACATAAATACAATTTAATAAAGCATAGGTTAAAACAACATAAATAAAATTTAATAAAGCATAGGACAAAACAAGATAAATACAATTTAATAAAGCATAGGATAAAACAACATATATACAATTAAATAAAGCATAGGATAAAACAACATAAATACAATTTAATAAAACATGGGTTAAAACAACATAAATACAATTTAATAAAGTATAGGAAAAAACAACATAAACACAATTTAATAAAACATAGGATAAAACAACATAAATACAATTTAATAAAGCATACGATAAAACAACATAAATACAATTTAATAAAGCATAGGATAAAACAACATAAATACAGTTTAATAAAGCATAGGATAAAACAACATAAATACAATTTAATAAAGCATAGGATAAAACACCATAAATGCAGTTTAATAAAGCATAGGATAAAACAACATAAATACAATTTAATAAAGCATAGGATAATACAACATAAACACAATTTAATAAAGCATAGGATAAAACAACTTAAATACAATTTAATAAAGCATAGGATAAAACAACATGAAAACAGTTTAATAAAGCATAGGATAAAACAACATGAATACAATTTAATAAAGCATAGGTTAAAACAACATAAATACAATTTAATAAAGCATAGGATAAAACAACATAAATACAATTTAATAAAGCATGGGTTAAAACAACATAAATACAATTTAATAAAGCATAGGATAAAACCACATAAATACAATTTAATAAAGCACAGGATAAAACAACATAAATAGAATTTAATAAAACATAGTTTAAAACAACATAAATACAATTTAATAAAGCATAGGATAAAACAAAATAAATACAATTTGATAAAGTATAGGATAAAACAACATAAATACAATTTAATAAAACATAGGTTAAAACAACATAAATACATTTTAATAAAGCATAGGATAAAACAACATAAATACAATTTAATGAAGCATAGGATAAAACGACATAAATACAATTTAATGAAGCATAGGACAAAACAACATAAATACAATTTAATAAAGCATAGGACAAAACAACATAAATACAATTTAATAAAGCATAGGATAAAACAACATAAATACAATTTAACAAAGCATAGGATACAACAACATAAATACAATTTAATAAAGCATAGGTTAAAACAACATAAATAAAATTTAATTTAAGCATAGGAAAAAACAAAATAAATACAGTTTAATAAAGCATAGGATAAAACAACATATATAAAATTTAATAAAGCATAGGATAAAACAACATAAATACAATTTAATAAAGCAAAGGATAAAACAACATAAATACAATTTAATAAAGCAAAAGATAAAACAACATAAATGCAATTTAATAAAGCATAGAATAAAACAACATAAATACAATTTAATAAAGCATAGGAAAAAACAACATAAATACAATTTAATAAGGCATAAGATAAAACAACATAAATATAATTTAATGAAGCATGGGATAAAACAACATAAATACAATTTAATAAAGCATAGGATAAAACAACAAACACAATTTAATAAAGCATAGGATAAAACAACATAAATACAATTTAATAAAGCATAAGTTAAAACAACATAAATACAATTTAATAAAGCATAGGTAAAACAACTTAAATACAATTTAATAAAGCATAGGATAAAACAACATAAATACAATTTAATAAAGCATAGGTTAAAGCAACATAAATACAATTTAATAAAGCATAGGATAAATCAACATAAATACAATTTAATAAAGCATAGGTTAAAACAACATAAATACAATTTAATAAAGCATAGGTTAAAACAACATAAATACAATTTAATAAAGCATAGGATAAAACAACATAAATACAATTTAATAAAGCTTAGGATAAAACAACATAAATACAATATAATAAAGCATAGGATAAAACAACATAAATACAATTTAATAAAGCATAGGATAAAACAACATAAATACAATTTAATAAAGCATAGGTTAAAACAACATAATACAATTTAATAAAGCATAGGACAAAACAAGATAAATACAATTTAATAAAGCATAGGATAAAACAACATATATACAATTCAATAAAGCATAGGATGAAACAACATAAATACAATTTAATAAAACATGGGTTAAAACAACATAAATACAATTTAATAAAGCATAGGACAAAACAACATAAACACAATTTAATAAAGCATAGGATAAAACAACATAAATACAATTTAATAAAGCATAGGATAAAACAACATAAATACAATTTAATAAAGCATAAGATAAAACAACATAAATGCAATTTAATAAAGCATAGGATAAAACAACATAAATACAATTTAATAAAGCATAGGAAAAAACAACATAAATACCATTTAATACAGCATAAGATAAAACAACCTAAATATAATTTAATGAAGCATGGGATAAAACAACATAAATACAATTTAATAAAGCATAGGATAAAACAACAAACACAATTTAATAAAGCATAGGATAAAACAACATAAATACAATTTAATAAAGCATAAGTTAAAACAACATAAATACAATTTAATAAAGCATAGGATAAAACAACTTAAATACAATTTAATAAAGCATAGGATAAAACATCATAAATACAATTTAATAAAGCATAGGTTAAAGCAACATAAATACAATTTAATAAAGCATAGGATAAATCAACATAAAAACAATTTAATAAAGCATGGGTTAAAACAACATAAATACAATTTAATAAAGCATAGGTTAAAACAACATAAATACAATTTAATAAAGCATAGGATAAAACAACATAAATACAATTTAATAAAGCTTAGGATAAAACAACATAAATACAATTTAATAAAGCATAGGATAAAACAACATAAATTCAATTTAATAAAGCATAGGATAAAACAACATAAATACAATTTAATAAAGCATAGGTTAAAACAACATAAATACAATTTAATAAAGCATAGGACAAAACAAGATAAATACAATTTAATAAAGCATTGGATAAAACAACATATATACAATTAAATAAAGCATAGGATAAAACAACATAAATACAATTTAATAAAAAATGGGTTAAAACAACATAAATACAATTTAATAAAGCATAGGACAAAACAACATAAACACAATTTAATAAAGCATAGGATAAAACAACATAAATACAATTTAATAAAGCATACGATTAAACAACATAAATACAATTTAATAAAGCATAGGATAAAACAACATAAATACAGTTTAATAAAGCATAGGATAAAACAACATAAATACAATTTAATAAAGCATAGGATAAAACACCATAAATGCAGTTTAATAAAGCATAGGATAAAACAACATAAATACAATTTAATAAAGCATAGGATAATACAACATAAACACAATTTAATAAAGCATAGGATAAAACAACTTAAATACAATTTAATAAAGCATAGGATAAAACAACATGAAAACAGTTTAATAAAGCATAGGATAAAACAACATGAATACAATTTAATAAATCATAGGATAAAACAACATAAATACAATTTAATAAAGCATAGGATAAAACAACATAAATACAATTTAATAAAGCATGGGTTAAAACAACGTAAATACAATTTAATAAAGCATAGGATAAAACCACATAAATACAATTTAATAAAGCACAGGATAAAACAACATAAATACAATTTAAAAAAACATAGGTTAAAACAACATAAATACAATTTAATAAAGCATAGGATAAAACAAAATAAATACAATTTGATAAAGGATAGGATAAAACAACATAAATACAATTTAATAAAACATAGGTTAAAACAACATAAATACATTTTAATAAAGCATAGGATAAAACAACATAAATACAATTTAATGAGGCATAGGATAAAACGACATAAATACAATTTAATGAAGCATAGGACAAAACAACATAAATACAATTTAATAAAGCATAGGACAAAACAACATAAATACAATTTAATAAAGCATAGGATAAAACAACATAAATACAATTTAATAAAGCATAGGATAAAACAATATAAATACAGTTTAATAAAGCATAGGATAAAACAACATGAATACAGTTTAATAAAGCATAGGTTAAATTAACATAAATACAATTTAATAAAGCATGGGATAAAACAACATAAATACAATTTAATAAAGCATTGGTTAAAACAACATAAATACAATTTAATAAAGCATAGGATAAAAGAACATAAATACAATTTAATAAAGCATAGGATAAAACAACATAAATACAGTTTAATAAAGCATAGGTTAAAACAACATAAATACAATTTAATAAAGCATAGGATAAAACAACATAAATAGAATTTAACAAAGCATAGGATTAAACAACATAAATACAATTTAATAAAGCATAGGTTAAAACAACATAAATAAAATTTAATTTAAGCATAGGACAAAACAAAATAAATACAATTTAATAAAGCATAGGATAAAACAACATATATACAATTTAATAAAGCATAGGATAAAACAACATAAATACAATTTAATAAAGCATAGGATAAAACAACATAAATACAATTTAATAAAGCATAAGATAAAACAACATAAATGCAATTTAATAAAGCATAGGATAAAACAACATAAATACAATTTAATAAAGCATAGGAAAAAACAACATAAATACAATTTAATAAAGCATAAGATAAAACAACATAAATATAATTTAATGAAGCATGGGATAAAACAACATAAATACAATTTAATAAAGCATAGGATAAAACAACAAACACAATTTAATAAAGCATAGGATAAAACAACATAAATACAATTTAATAAAGCATAAGTTAAAACAACATAAATACAATTTAATAAAGCATAGGATAAAACAACTTAAATACAATTTAATAAAGCTTAGGATAAAACAACATAAATACAATTTAATAAAGCATAGGATAAAATAACATAAATTCAATTTAATAAAGCATACGATAAAACAACATAAATACAATTTAATAAAGCATACGATAAAACAACATAAATACAATTTAATAAAGCATAGGATTAAACAACATAAATACAGTTTAATAAAGCATAGGATAAAACAACATAAATACAATTTAATAAAGCATAGGATAAAACACCATAAATGCAGTTTAATAAAGCATAGGATAAAACAACATAAATACAATTTAATAAAGCATAGGATAATAAAACATAAACACAATTTAATAAAGCATAGGATAAAACAACTTAAATACAATTTAATAAAGCATAGGATAAAACAACATGAAAACAGTTTAATAAAGCATAGGATAAAACAACATGAATACAATTTAATAAATCATAGGATAAAACAACATAAATACAATTTAATAAAGCATAGGATAAAACAACATAAATACAATTTAATAAAGCATGGATTAAAACAACATAAATACAATTTAATAAAGCATAGGATAAAACCACATAAATACAATTTAATAAAGCACAGGATAAACAACATAAATACAATTTAATAAAACATAGGTTAAAACAACATAAATACAATTTAATAAAGCATAGGATAAAACAAAATAAATACAATTTGATAAAGTATAGGATAAAACAACATAAATACAATTTAATAAAACATAGGTTAAAACAACATAAATACATTTTAATAAAGCATAGGATAAAACAACATAAATACAATTTAATGAAGCATAGGATAAAACGACATAAATACAATTTAATGAAGCATAGGACAAAACAACATAAATACAATTTAATAAAGCATAGGACAAAACAACATAAATACAATTTAATAAAGCATAGGATAAAACAACATAAATACAATTTAATAAAGCATAGGATAAAACAATATAAATACAGTTTAATAAAGCATAGGATAAAACAACATGAATACAGTTTAATAAAGCATAGGTTAAATTAACATAAATACAATTTAATAAAGCATGGGATAAAACAACATAAATACAATTTAATAAAGCATAGGTTAAAACAACATAAATACAATTTAATAAAGTATAGGATAAAAGAACATAAATACAATTTAATAAAGCATAGGATAAAACAACATAAATACAGTTTAATAAAGCATAGGTTAAAACAACATAAATACAATTTAATAAAGCATAGGATAAAACAACATAAATAGAATTTAACAAAGCATAGGATAAAACAACATAAATACAATTTAATAAAGCATAGGTTAAAACAACATAAATAAAATTTCATTTAAGCATAGGACAAAACAAAATAAATACAATTTAATAAAGCATAGGATAAAACAACATATATACAATTTAATAAAGCATAGGATAAAACAACATAAATACAATTTAATAAAGCATAGGATAAAACAACATAAATACAATTTAATAAAGCATAAGATAAAACAACATAAATGCAATTTAATAAAGCATAGGATAAAACAACATAAATACAATTTAATAAAGCATAGGAAAAAACAACATAAATACAATTTAATAAAGCATAAGATAAAACAACATAAATATAATTTAATGAAGCATGGGATAAAACAACATAAATACAATTTAATAAAGCATAGGATAAAACAACAAACACAATTTAATAAAGCATAGGATAAAACAACATAAATACAATTTAATAAAGCATAAGTTAAAACAACATAAATACAATTTAATAAAGCATAGGATAAAACAACTTAAATACAATTTAATAAAGCATAGGATAAAACAACATAAATACAATTTAATAAAGCATAGGTTAAAGCAACATAAATACAATTTAATAAAGCATAGGATAAATCAACATAAATACAATTTAATAAAGCATAGGTTAAAACAACATAAATACAATTTAATAAAGCATAGGTTAAAACAACATAAATACAATTTAATAAAGCATAGGATAAAACAACATAAATACAATTTAATAAAGCATAGGATAAAACAACATAGATGCAATTTAATAAAGCATAGGATAAAACAACATAAATACAATTTAATAAAGCATAGGATAAAACCACATAAATACAATTTAATAAAGCATAGGATAAAACAACATAAATACAATTTAATAAATCATAGGACAAAACAAAATAAATACAATTTAATAAAGCATAGGATAAAACAACATATATACAATTTAATAAAGCATAGGATAAAACAACATAAATACAATTTAATAAAGCATAGGATAAAACAACATAAATACAATTTAATAAAGCATAAGATAAAACAACATAAATGCAATTTAATAAAGCATAGGATAAAACAACATAAATACAATTTAATAAAGCATAGGAAAAAACAACATAAATACAATTTAATAAAGCATAAGATAAAACAACATAAATATAATTTAATGAAGCATGGGATAAAACAACATAAATACAATTTAATAAAGCATAGGATAAAACAACAAACACAATTTAATAAAGCATAGGATAAAACAACATAAATACAATTTAATAAAGCATAAGTTAAAACAACATAAATACAATTTAATAAAGCATAGGATAAAACAACTTAAATACAATTTAATAAAGCATAGGATAAAACAACATAAATACAATTTAATAAAGCATAGGTTAAAGCAACATAAATACAATTTAATAAAGCATAGGATAAATCAACATAAATACAATTTAATAAAGCATAGGTTAAAACAACATAAATACAATTTAATAAAGCATAGGTTAAAACAACATAAATACAATTTAATAAAGCATAGGATAAAACAACATAAATACAATTTAATAAAGCATAGGATAAAACAACATAGATGCAATTTAATAAAGCATAGGATAAAACAACATAAATACAATTTAATAAAGCATAGGATAAAACCACATAAATACAATTTAATAAAGCATAGGATAAAACAACATAAATACAATTTAATAAATCATAGGATAAAACCACATAAATACAAGTTAATAAAGCATAGAATAAAACAACATAAATTCAATTTAATAAAGCATAGGATAAAACAACATAGATGAATTTAATAAAGCATAGGATAAAACAACATAAATACAATTTAATAAAGCAAAGAATAAAACAACATAAATGCAATTTAATAAAGCATAGGATAAAACAACATAAATACAATTTAATAAAGCATAGGTTAAAACAACATAAATACAATTTAATAAAGCATAGGATGAAACCACGTAAATACAATTTAATAAAGCATAGGATAAAACAACATAAATACAATTTAATAAAGCATAGGTTAAAACAACATTAATACAATTTAATAAAGCATAGGATAAAACAACATAAATACAATTTAATAAAGCATAGGTTAAAACAAAATAAATACAATTTAATAAAGCATAGGATGAAACCACGTAAATACAATTTATTATAACATAGGATAAAACAACATAAATACAATTTAATTAAGCATAGGATAAAACAACATAAATACAATTTAATAAGGCATAGGATAAAACAACATAAACACAATTTAATAAAGCATAGGTTAAAACAACATAAATACAATTTAATAAAGCATATGATTAAACAACATAAATACAATTTAATAAAGCATAGGATAAAACAACATAAATACAATTTAATAAAGCATAGGATAAAACAACATGAAAACAGTTTAATAAAGCATAGGATAAAACAACATAAATACAATTTCATAAAGCATAGGATAAAACAACATAAATACAATTCAATAAAGCATAGGATAAAACAACATAAATACAATTTAATAAAGCATAGGATAAAACAACATAAATACAATTTAATAAAACATGGGTTAAAACAACATAAATACAATTTAATAAAGCATAGGACAAAACAACATAAATACAATTTAATAAAGCATAGGATAAAACACAATAAATACAATTTAATAAAGCATAGGATAAAACAACATAAATACAATTTAATAAAGCATAGGATAAAACAACATAAATACAATTTAATAAAGCAGAGGATAAAACAACATAAATACAATTTAATAAAGCATGGGTTAAAACAACATAAATACAATTTAATAAAGCATAGGACAAAACAACATAAATACAATTTAATAAAGCATAGGACAAAACAACATAAATACAATTTAATAAATCATAGGGTAAAACAACATAAATACAATTTAATAAAGCATAGGATAAAACAACATAAATACAATTTAATAAAGCATAGGAAAAAACCACATAAATACAATTTAATAAAGCATAGGATAAAACAACATAAATACAATTTAATAAAGCATTGGATAAAACCACATGAATACAATTTAATAAAGCATAGGATAAAACAACATAAATACAATTTAATAAAGCATAGGATAAAACAACATAGATGCAATTTAATAAAGCATAGGATAAAACAAAATAAATACAATTTAATAAAGCATAGGATAAAACCACATAAATACAATTTAATAAAGCATAGGATAAAACAATATAAATACAATTTAATAAATCATAGGATAAAACCACATAAATACAATTTAATAAAGCATAGAATAAAACAACATAAATACAATTTAATAAAGCGTAGGATAAAACAACATAGATGAATTTAATAAAGCATAGGATAAAACAACATAAATACAATTTAATAAAGCAAAGAATAAAACAACATAAATGCAATTTAATAAAGCATAGGATAAAACAACATGAATACAATTTAATAAAGCATAGGTTAAAACAACATAAATACAATTTAATAAAGCATAGGATAAAACAACATAAACGCGATATAATAAAGCATTGGTTAAAACAACATAAATACATTTTAATAAATCATAGGATAAAACAAAATAAATACAATTTAATAAAGCATAGGATAAAACAACATAAATACAATTTAATAAAGCATAGGATAAAACCACATAAATACAATTTAATAAAGCATAGGATAAAACAACATAAATACAATTTAATAAAGCATAGGATAAAACCACATAAATACAATTTAATAAAGCATAGGATAAAACAACATAAATACAATTTAATAAAGCATAGGATAAAACAACATAAATACAATTTAATAAAGCATAGGATAAAACAACATAAATACAATTTAATAAAGCATAGGATAAAACAACATAAATACAATTTAATAAAGCATAGGATAAATCCACATAAATACAATTTAATAAAGCATGGGTTAAAACAACATAAATACAATTTAATAAAGCATAGTATGAAACAACATAAACACAATTTAATAAAGCATAGGATAAAACAACATAAATACAATTTAATAAAGCATACGATAAAACAACATAATACAATTTAATAAAGCATAGGATAAAACAACATAAATACAATTTAATAAAGCATAGGATAAAACAACATAAATACAATTTAATAAAGCATAAGTTAAAACAACATAAATACAATTTAACAAAGCATAGGATAAAACAACCTAAATACAATTTAATAAAGCATAGGATAAAACAACATAAATACAATTTAATAAAGCATAGGTTAAAGCAACATAAATACAATTTAATAAAGCATAGGATAATACAACATAAACACAATTTAATAAAGCATAGCATAAAACAACTTAAATACAATTTAATAAAGCATAGGATAAAACAACATGAAAACAGTTTAATAAAGCATAGGATAAAACAACATGAATACAATTTAATAAAGCATAGGATAAAACAACATAAATACAATTTAATAAAGCATAGGATAAAACAACATAAATACAATTTAATAAAGCATAGGATAAAACAACATAAATACAATTTAATAAAGCATGGGTTAAAACAACATAAATACAATTTAATAAAGCATAGGACAAAACAACATAGATACAATTTAATAAAGCATAGGATAAAACAACATAAATACAATTTAATAAATCATAGGACAAAACAAAATAAATACAATTTAATAAAGCATAGGATAAAACAACATATATACAATTTAATAAAGCATAGGATAAAACAACATAAATACAATTTAATAAAGCATAGGATAAAACAACATAAATACAATTTAATAAAGCATAAGATAAAACAACATAAATGCAATTTAATAAAGCATAGGATAAAACAACATAAATACAATTTAATAAAGCATAGGAAAAAACAACATAAATACAATTTAATAAAGCATAAGATAAAACAACATAAATATAATTTAATGAAGCATGGGATAAAACAACATAAATACAATTTAATAAAGCATAGGATAAAACAACAAACACAATTTAATAAAGCATAGGATAAAACAACATAAATACAATTTAATAAAGCATAAGTTAAAACAACATAAATACAATTTAATAAAGCATAGGATAAAACAACTTAAATACAATTTAATAAAGCATAGGATAAAACAACATAAATACAATTTAATAAAGCATAGGTTAAAGCAACATAAATACAATTTAATAAAGCATAGGATAAATCAACATAAATACAATTTAATAAAGCATAGGTTAAAACAACATAAATACAATTTAATAAAGCATAGGTTAAAACAACATAAATACAATTTAATAAAGCATAGGATAAAACAACATAAATACAATTTAATAAAGCATAGGATAAAACAACATAGATGCAATTTAATAAAGCATAGGATAAAACAACATAAATACAATTTAATAAAGCATAGGATAAAACCACATAAATACAATTTAATAAAGCATAGGATAAAACAACATAAATACAATTTAATAAATCATAGGATAAAACCACATAAATACAAGTTAATAAAGCATAGAATAAAACAACATAAATTCAATTTAATAAAGCATAGGATAAAACAACATAGATGAATTTAATAAAGCATAGGATAAAACAACATAAATACAATTTAATAAAGCAAAGAATAAAACAACATAAATGCAATTTAATAAAGCATAGGATAAAACAACATAAATACAATTTAATAAAGCATAGGTTAAAACAACATAAATACAATTTAATAAAGCATAGGATGAAACCACGTAAATACAATTTAATAAAGCATAGGATAAAACAACATAAATACAATTTAATAAAGCATAGGTTAAAACAACATTAATACAATTTAATAAAGCATAGGATAAAACAACATAAATACAATTTAATAAAGCATAGGTTAAAACAAAATAAATACAATTTAATAAAGCATAGGATGAAACCACGTAAATACAATTTATTATAACATAGGATAAAACAACATAAATACAATTTAATTAAGCATAGGATAAAACAACATAAATACAATTTAATAAGGCATAGGATAAAACAACATAAACACAATTTAATAAAGCATAGGTTAAAACAACATAAATACAATTTAATAAAGCATATGATTAAACAACATAAATACAATTTAATAAAGCATAGGATAAAACAACATAAATACAATTTAATAAAGCATAGGATAAAACAACATGAAAACAGTTTAATAAAGCATAGGATAAAACAACATAAATACAATTTCATAAAGCATAGGATAAAACAACATAAATACAATTCAATAAAGCATAGGATAAAACAACATAAATACAATTTAATAAAGCATAGGATAAAACAACATAAATACAATTTAATAAAACATGGGTTAAAACAACATAAATACAATTTAATAAAGCATAGGACAAAACAACATAAATACAATTTAATAAAGCATAGGATAAAACACAATAAATACAATTTAATAAAGCATAGGATAAAACAACATAAATACAATTTAATAAAGCATAGGATAAAACAACATAAATACAATTTAATAAAGCAGAGGATAAAACAACATAAATACAATTTAATAAAGCATGGGTTAAAACAACATAAATACAATTTAATAAAGCATAGGACAAAACAACATAAATACAATTTAATAAAGCATAGGACAAAACAACATAAATACAATTTAATAAATCATAGGGTAAAACAACATAAATACAATTTAATAAAGCATAGGATAAAACAACATAAATACAATTTAATAAAGCATAGGAAAAAACCACATAAATACAATTTAATAAAGCATAGGATAAAACAACATAAATACAATTTAATAAAGCATTGGATAAAACCACATGAATACAATTTAATAAAGCATAGGATAAAACAACATAAATACAATTTAATAAAGCATAGGATAAAACAACATAGATGCAATTTAATAAAGCATAGGATAAAACAAAATAAATACAATTTAATAAAGCATAGGATAAAACCACATAAATACAATTTAATAAAGCATAGGATAAAACAATATAAATACAATTTAATAAATCATAGGATAAAACCACATAAATACAATTTAATAAAGCATAGAATAAAACAACATAAATACAATTTAATAAAGCGTAGGATAAAACAACATAGATGAATTTAATAAAGCATAGGATAAAACAACATAAATACAATTTAATAAAGCAAAGAATAAAACAACATAAATGCAATTTAATAAAGCATAGGATAAAACAACATGAATACAATTTAATAAAGCATAGGTTAAAACAACATAAATACAATTTAATAAAGCATAGGATAAAACAACATAAACGCGATATAATAAAGCATTGGTTAAAACAACATAAATACATTTTAATAAATCATAGGATAAAACAAAATAAATACAATTTAATAAAGCATAGGATAAAACAACATAAATACAATTTAATAAAGCATAGGATAAAACCACATAAATACAATTTAATAAAGCATAGGATAAAACAACATAAATACAATTTAATAAAGCATAGGATAAAACCACATAAATACAATTTAATAAAGCATAGGATAAAACAACATAAATACAATTTAATAAAGCATAGGATAAAACAACATAAATACAATTTAATAAAGCATAGGATAAAACAACATAAATACAATTTAATAAAGCATAGGATAAAACAACATAAATACAATTTAATAAAGCATAGGATAAATCCACATAAATACAATTTAATAAAGCATGGGTTAAAACAACATAAATACAATTTAATAAAGCATAGTATGAAACAACATAAACACAATTTAATAAAGCATAGGATAAAACAACATAAATACAATTTAATAAAGCATACGATAAAACAACATAATACAATTTAATAAAGCATAGGATAAAACAACATAAATACAATTTAATAAAGCATAGGATAAAACAACATAAATACAATTTAATAAAGCATAAGTTAAAACAACATAAATACAATTTAACAAAGCATAGGATAAAACAACCTAAATACAATTTAATAAAGCATAGGATAAAACAACATAAATACAATTTAATAAAGCATAGGTTAAAGCAACATAAATACAATTTAATAAAGCATAGGATAATACAACATAAACACAATTTAATAAAGCATAGCATAAAACAACTTAAATACAATTTAATAAAGCATAGGATAAAACAACATGAAAACAGTTTAATAAAGCATAGGATAAAACAACATGAATACAATTTAATAAAGCATAGGATAAAACAACATAAATACAATTTAATAAAGCATAGGATAAAACAACATAAATACAATTTAATAAAGCATAGGATAAAACAACATAAATACAATTTAATAAAGCATGGGTTAAAACAACATAAATACAATTTAATAAAGCATAGGACAAAACAACATAGATACAATTTAATAAAGCATAGGATAAAACAACATAAATACAATTTAATAAAGCATAGGATAAAACAACATAAATACAATTTAATAAAGCATAGGATAAAACAACATAAATACCCTTTAATAAAGCATAGGATAAAACAACATAAATACAATTTAATAAAGCATGGGTTAAACAACATAAATACAATTTAATAAAGCATAGGACAAAACAACATAAATACAATTTAATAAAGCATAGGATAAAACAACATAAATACAATTTAATAAAGCATAGGATAAAACAACATAAATAGAATTTAATAAAGCATAGGATAAAACAACATAAATATAATTTAATAAAGCATGGGTTAAAACAACATAAATACAATTTAATAAAGCATAGGACAAAACAACATAAATACAATTTAATAAAGCATAGGATAAAACAACATAAATACAATTTAATAAAGAATGGGTTAAAACAACATAAATACAATTTAATAAAGCATAGGACAAAACAAAATAAATACAATTTAATAAAGCATGGGTTAAAACAACATAAATACAATTTAATAAACATAGTATAAAACAACATAAATACAAATTAATAAAGCATTGGATAAAACAACATAAATACAATTTAATAAAGCATAGGATAAAACAACATAAATACAATTTAATAAAGCATGGGTTAAAACAACATAAATACAATTTAATAAAGCATAGGACAAAACAACATAAACACAATTTAATAAAGCATAGGATAAAACAACATAAATACAATTTAATAAAGCATACAATAAAACAACATAAATACAATTTAATAAAGCATAGGATAAAACAACATAAATACAGTTTAATAAAGCATAGGATAAAACAACATAAATACAATTTAATAAAGCATAGGATAAAACACCATAAATGCAGTTTAATAAAGCATAGGATAAAACATCATAAATACAATTTAATAAAGCATAGGATAATACAACATAAACACAATTTAATAAAGCATAGGATAAAACAACTTAAATACAATTTAATAAAGCATAGGATAAAACAACATAAATACAATTTAATAAAGCATAGGATAAAACAACATAAATACAATTTAATAAAGCATGGATTAAAACAACATAAATACAATTTAATAAAGCATAGGATAAAACCACATAAATACAATTTAATAAAGCACAGGATAAACAACATAAATACAATTTAATAAAACATAGGTTAAAACAACATAAATACAATTTAATAAAGCATAGGATAAAACAAAATAAATACAATTTGATAAAGTATAGGATAAAACAACATAAATACAATTTAATAAAACATAGGTTAAAACAACATAAATACATTTTAATAAAGCATAGGATAAAACAACATAAATACAATTTAATGAAGCATAGGATAAAACGACATAAATACAATTTAATGAAGCATAGGACAAAACAACATAAATACAATTTAATAAAGCATAGGACAAAACAACATAAATACAATTTAATAAAGCATAGGATAAAACAACATAAATACAATTTAATAAAGCATAGGATAAAACAATATAAATACAGTTTAATAAAGCATAGGATAAAACAACATGAATACAGTTTAATAAAGCATAGGTTAAATTAACATAAATACAATTTAATAAAGCATGGGATAAAACAACATAAATACAATTTAATAAAGCATAGGTTAAAACAACATAAATACAATTTAATAAAGTATAGGATAAAAGAACATAAATACAATTTAATAAAGCATAGGATAAAACAACATAAATACAGTTTAATAAAGCATAGGTTAAAACAACATAAATACAATTTAATAAAGCATAGGATAAAACAACATAAATAGAATTTAACAAAGCATAGGATAAAACAACATAAATACAATTTAATAAAGCATAGGTTAAAACAACATAAATAAAATTTAATTTAAGCATAGGACAAAACAAAATAAATACAATTTAATAAAGCATAGGATAAAACAACATATATACAATTTAATAAAGCATAGGATAAAACAACATAAATACAATTTAATAAAGCATAGGATAAAACAACATAAATACAATTTAATAAAGCATAAGATAAAACAACATAAATGCAATTTAATAAAGCATAGGATAAAACAACATAAATACAATTTAATAAAGCATAGGAAAAAACAACATAAATACAATTTAATAAAGCATAAGATAAAACAACATAAATATAATTTAATGAAGCATGGGATAAAACAACATAAATACAATTTAATAAAGCATAGGATAAAACAACAAACACAATTTAATAAAGCATAGGATAAAACCACATAAATACAATTTAATAAAGCATAGGATAAAACAACATAAATACAATTTAATAAATCATAGGATAAAACCACATAAATACAAGTTAATAAAGCATAGAATAAAACAACATAAATTCAATTTAATAAAGCATAGGATAAAACAACATAGATGAATTTAATAAAGCATAGGATAAAACAACATAAATACAATTTAATAAAGCAAAGAATAAAACAACATAAATGCAATTTAATAAAGCATAGGATAAAACAACATAAATACAATTTAATAAAGCATAGGTTAAAACAACATAAATACAATTTAATAAAGCATAGGATGAAACCACGTAAATACAATTTAATAAAGCATAGGATAAAACAACATAAATACAATTTAATAAAGCATAGGTTAAAACAACATTAATACAATTTAATAAAGCATAGGATAAAACAACATAAATACAATTTAATAAAGCATAGGTTAAAACAAAATAAATACAATTTAATAAAGCATAGGATGAAACCACGTAAATACAATTTATTATAACATAGGATAAAACAACATAAATACAATTTAATTAAGCATAGGATAAAACAACATAAATACAATTTAATAAGGCATAGGATAAAACAACATAAACACAATTTAATAAAGCATAGGTTAAAACAACATAAATACAATTTAATAAAGCATATGATTAAACAACATAAATACAATTTAATAAAGCATAGGATAAAACAACATAAATACAATTTAATAAAGCATAGGATAAAACAACATGAAAACAGTTTAATAAAGCATAGGATAAAACAACATAAATACAATTTCATAAAGCATAGGATAAAACAACATAAATACAATTCAATAAAGCATAGGATAAAACAACATAAATACAATTTAATAAAGCATAGGATAAAACAACATAAATACAATTTAATAAAACATGGGTTAAAACAACATAAATACAATTTAATAAAGCATAGGACAAAACAACATAAATACAATTTAATAAAGCATAGGATAAAACACAATAAATACAATTTAATAAAGCATAGGATAAAACAACATAAATACAATTTAATAAAGCATAGGATAAAACAACATAAATACAATTTAATAAAGCAGAGGATAAAACAACATAAATACAATTTAATAAAGCATGGGTTAAAACAACATAAATACAATTTAATAAAGCATAGGACAAAACAACATAAATACAATTTAATAAAGCATAGGACAAAACAACATAAATACAATTTAATAAATCATAGGGTAAAACAACATAAATACAATTTAATAAAGCATAGGATAAAACAACATAAATACAATTTAATAAAGCATAGGAAAAAACCACATAAATACAATTTAATAAAGCATAGGATAAAACAACATAAATACAATTTAATAAAGCATTGGATAAAACCACATGAATACAATTTAATAAAGCATAGGATAAAACAACATAAATACAATTTAATAAAGCATAGGATAAAACAACATAGATGCAATTTAATAAAGCATAGGATAAAACAAAATAAATACAATTTAATAAAGCATAGGATAAAACCACATAAATACAATTTAATAAAGCATAGGATAAAACAATATAAATACAATTTAATAAATCATAGGATAAAACCACATAAATACAATTTAATAAAGCATAGAATAAAACAACATAAATACAATTTAATAAAGCGTAGGATAAAACAACATAGATGAATTTAATAAAGCATAGGATAAAACAACATAAATACAATTTAATAAAGCAAAGAATAAAACAACATAAATGCAATTTAATAAAGCATAGGATAAAACAACATGAATACAATTTAATAAAGCATAGGTTAAAACAACATAAATACAATTTAATAAAGCATAGGATAAAACAACATAAACGCGATATAATAAAGCATTGGTTAAAACAACATAAATACATTTTAATAAATCATAGGATAAAACAAAATAAATACAATTTAATAAAGCATAGGATAAAACAACATAAATACAATTTAATAAAGCATAGGATAAAACCACATAAATACAATTTAATAAAGCATAGGATAAAACAACATAAATACAATTTAATAAAGCATAGGATAAAACCACATAAATACAATTTAATAAAGCATAGGATAAAACAACATAAATACAATTTAATAAAGCATAGGATAAAACAACATAAATACAATTTAATAAAGCATAGGATAAAACAACATAAATACAATTTAATAAAGCATAGGATAAAACAACATAAATACAATTTAATAAAGCATAGGATAAATCCACATAAATACAATTTAATAAAGCATGGGTTAAAACAACATAAATACAATTTAATAAAGCATAGTATGAAACAACATAAACACAATTTAATAAAGCATAGGATAAAACAACATAAATACAATTTAATAAAGCATACGATAAAACAACATAATACAATTTAATAAAGCATAGGATAAAACAACATAAATACAATTTAATAAAGCATAGGATAAAACAACATAAATACAATTTAATAAAGCATAAGTTAAAACAACATAAATACAATTTAACAAAGCATAGGATAAAACAACCTAAATACAATTTAATAAAGCATAGGATAAAACAACATAAATACAATTTAATAAAGCATAGGTTAAAGCAACATAAATACAATTTAATAAAGCATAGGATAATACAACATAAACACAATTTAATAAAGCATAGCATAAAACAACTTAAATACAATTTAATAAAGCATAGGATAAAACAACATGAAAACAGTTTAATAAAGCATAGGATAAAACAACATGAATACAATTTAATAAAGCATAGGATAAAACAACATAAATACAATTTAATAAAGCATAGGATAAAACAACATAAATACAATTTAATAAAGCATAGGATAAAACAACATAAATACAATTTAATAAAGCATGGGTTAAAACAACATAAATACAATTTAATAAAGCATAGGACAAAACAACATAGATACAATTTAATAAAGCATAGGATAAAACAACATAAATACAATTTAATAAATCATAGGACAAAACAAAATAAATACAATTTAATAAAGCATAGGATAAAACAACATATATACAATGTAATAAAGCATAGGATAAAACAACATAAATACAATTTAATAAAGCATAGGATAAAACAACATAAATACAATTTAATAAAGCATAAGATAAAACAACATAAATGCAATTTAATAAAGCATAGGATAAAACAACATAAATACAATTTAATAAAGCATAGGAAAAAACAACATAAATACAATTTAATAAAGCATAAGATAAAACAACATAAATATAATTTAATGAAGCATGGGATAAAACAACATAAATACAATTTAATAAAGCATAGGATAAAACAACAAACACAATTTAATAAAGCATAGGATAAAACAACATAAATACAATTTAATAAAGCATAAGTTAAAACAACATAAATACAATTTAATAAAGCATAGGATAAAACAACTTAAATACAATTTAATAAAGCATAGGATAAAACAACATAAATACAATTTAATAAAGCATAGGTTAAAGCAACATAAATACAATTTAATAAAGCATAGGATAAATCAACATAAATACAATTTAATAAAGCATAGGTTAAAACAACATAAATACAATTTAATAAAGCATAGGTTAAAACAACATAAATACAATTTAATAAAGCATAGGATAAAACAACATAAATACAATTTAATAAAGCATAGGATAAAACAACATAGATGCAATTTGATAAAGCATAGGATAAAACAACATAAATACAATTTAATAAAGCATAGGATAAAACCACATAAATACAATTTAATAAAGCATAGGATAAAACAACATAAATACAATTTAATAAATCATAGGATAAAACCACATAAATACAAGTTAATAAAGCATAGAATAAAACAACATAAATTCAATTTAATAAAGCATAGGATAAAACAACATAGATGAATTTAATAAAGCATAGGATAAAACAACATAAATACAATTTAATAAAGCAAAGAATAAAACAACATAAATGCAATTTAATAAAGCATAGGATAAAACAACATAAATACAATTTAATAAAGCATAGGTTAAAACAACATAAATACAATTTAATAAAGCATAGGATGAAACCACGTAAATACAATTTAATAAAGCATAGGATAAAACAACATAAATACAATTTAATAAAGCATAGGTTAAAACAACATTAATACAATTTAATAAAGCATAGGATAAAACAACATAAATACAATTTAATAAAGCATAGGTTAAAACAAAATAAATACAATTTAATAAAGCATAGGATGAAACCACGTAAATACAATTTATTATAACATAGGATAAAACAACATAAATACAATTTAATTAAGCATAGGATAAAACAACATAAATACAATTTAATAAGGCATAGGATAAAACAACATAAACACAATTTAATAAAGCATAGGTTAAAACAACATAAATACAATTTAATAAAGCATATGATTAAACAACATAAATACAATTTAATAAAGCATAGGATAAAACAACATAAATACAATTTAATAAAGCATAGGATAAAACAACATGAAAACAGTTTAATAAAGCATAGGATAAAACAACATAAATACAATTTCATAAAGCATAGGATAAAACAACATAAATACAATTCAATAAAGCATAGGATAAAACAACATAAATACAATTTAATAAAGCATAGGATAAAACAACATAAATACAATTTAATAAAACATGGGTTAAAACAACATAAATACAATTTAATAAAGCATAGGACAAAACAACATAAATACAATTTAATAAAGCATAGGATAAAACACAATAAATACAATTTAATAAAGCATAGGATAAAACAACATAAATACAATTTAATAAAGCATAGGATAAAACAACATAAATACAATTTAATAAAGCAGAGGATAAAACAACATAAATACAATTTAATAAAGCATGGGTTAAAACAACATAAATACAATTTAATAAAGCATAGGACAAAACAACATAAATACAATTTAATAAAGCATAGGACAAAACAACATAAATACAATTTAATAAATCATAGGGTAAAACAACATAAATACAATTTAATAAAGCATAGGATAAAACAACATAAATACAATTTAATAAAGCATAGGAAAAAACCACATAAATACAATTTAATAAAGCATAGGATAAAACAACATAAATACAATTTAATAAAGCATTGGATAAAACCACATGAATACAATTTAATAAAGCATAGGATAAAACAACATAAATACAATTTAATAAAGCATAGGATAAAACAACATAGATGCAATTTAATAAAGCATAGGATAAAACAAAATAAATACAATTTAATAAAGCATAGGATAAAACCACATAAATACAATTTAATAAAGCATAGGATAAAACAATATAAATACAATTTAATAAATCATAGGATAAAACCACATAAATACAATTTAATAAAGCATAGAATAAAACAACATAAATACAATTTAATAAAGCGTAGGATAAAACAACATAGATGAATTTAATAAAGCATAGGATAAAACAACATAAATACAATTTAATAAAGCAAAGAATAAAACAACATAAATGCAATTTAATAAAGCATAGGATAAAACAACATGAATACAATTTAATAAAGCATAGGTTAAAACAACATAAATACAATTTAATAAAGCATAGGATAAAACAACATAAACGCGATATAATAAAGCATTGGTTAAAACAACATAAATACATTTTAATAAATCATAGGATAAAACAAAATAAATACAATTTAATAAAGCATAGGATAAAACAACATAAATACAATTTAATAAAGCATAGGATAAAACCACATAAATACAATTTAATAAAGCATAGGATAAAACAACATAAATACAATTTAATAAAGCATAGGATAAAACCACATAAATACAATTTAATAAAGCATAGGATAAAACAACATAAATACAATTTAATAAAGCATAGGATAAAACAACATAAATACAATTTAATAAAGCATAGGATAAAACAACATAAATACAATTTAATAAAGCATAGGATAAAACAACATAAATACAATTTAATAAAGCATAGGATAAATCCACATAAATACAATTTAATAAAGCATGGGTTAAAACAACATAAATACAATTTAATAAAGCATAGTATGAAACAACATAAACACAATTTAATAAAGCATAGGATAAAACAACATAAATACAATTTAATAAAGCATACGATAAAACAACATAATACAATTTAATAAAGCATAGGATAAAACAACATAAATACAATTTAATAAAGCATAGGATAAAACAACATAAATACAATTTAATAAAGCATAAGTTAAAACAACATAAATACAATTTAACAAAGCATAGGATAAAACAACCTAAATACAATTTAATAAAGCATAGGATAAAACAACATAAATACAATTTAATAAAGCATAGGTTAAAGCAACATAAATACAATTTAATAAAGCATAGGATAATACAACATAAACACAATTTAATAAAGCATAGCATAAAACAACTTAAATACAATTTAATAAAGCATAGGATAAAACAACATGAAAACAGTTTAATAAAGCATAGGATAAAACAACATGAATACAATTTAATAAAGCATAGGATAAAACAACATAAATACAATTTAATAAAGCATAGGATAAAACAACATAAATACAATTTAATAAAGCATAGGATAAAACAACATAAATACAATTTAATAAAGCATGGGTTAAAACAACATAAATACAATTTAATAAAGCATAGGACAAAACAACATAGATACAATTTAATAAAGCATAGGATAAAACAACATAAATACAATTTAATAAAGCATAGGATAAAACAACATAAATACAATTTAATAAAGCATAGGATAAAACAACATAAATACCCTTTAATAAAGCATAGGATAAAACAACATAAATACAATTTAATAAAGCATGGGTTAAACAACATAAATACAATTTAATAAAGCATAGGACAAAACAACATAAATACAATTTAATAAAGCATAGGATAAAACAACATAAATACAATTTAATAAAGCATAGGATAAAACAACATAAATAGAATTTAATAAAGCATAGGATAAAACAACATAAATATAATTTAATAAAGCATGGGTTAAAACAACATAAATACAATTTAATAAAGCATAGGACAAAACAACATAAATACAATTTAATAAAGCATAGGATAAAACAACATAAATACAATTTAATAAAGAATGGGTTAAAACAACATAAATACAATTTAATAAAGCATAGGACAAAACAAAATAAATACAATTTAATAAAGCATGGGTTAAAACAACATAAATACAATTTAATAAAGCATAGTATAAAACAACATAAATACAAATTAATAAAGCATTGGATAAAACAACATAAATACAATTTAATAAAGCATAGGATAAAACAACATAAATACAATTTAATAAAGCATGGGTTAAAACAACATAAATACAATTTAATAAAGCATAGGACAAAACAACATAAACACAATTTAATAAAGCATAGGATAAAACAACATAAATACAATTTAATAAAGCATACAATAAAACAACATAAATACAATTTAATAAAGCATAGGATAAAACAACATAAATACAGTTTAATAAAGCATAGGATAAAACAACATAAATACAATTTAATAAAGCATAGGATAAAACACCATAAATGCAGTTTAATAAAGCATAGGATAAAACATCATAAATACAATTTAATAAAGCATAGGATAATACAACATAAACACAATTTAATAAAGCATAGGATAAAACAACTTAAATACAATTTAATAAAGCATAGGATAAAACAACATAAATACAATTTAATAAAGCATAGGATAAAACAACATAAATACAATTTAATAAAGCATGGATTAAAACAACATAAATACAATTTAATAAAGCATAGGATAAAACCACATAAATACAATTTAATAAAGCACAGGATAAACAACATAAATACAATTTAATAAAACATAGGTTAAAACAACATAAATACAATTTAATAAAGCATAGGATAAAACAAAATAAATACAATTTGATAAAGTATAGGATAAAACAACATAAATACAATTTAATAAAACATAGGTTAAAACAACATAAATACATTTTAATAAAGCATAGGATAAAACAACATAAATACAATTTAATGAAGCATAGGATAAAACGACATAAATACAATTTAATGAAGCATAGGACAAAACAACATAAATACAATTTAATAAAGCATAGGACAAAACAACATAAATACAATTTAATAAAGCATAGGATAAAACAACATAAATACAATTTAATAAAGCATAGGATAAAACAATATAAATACAGTTTAATAAAGCATAGGATAAAACAACATGAATACAGTTTAATAAAGCATAGGTTAAATTAACATAAATACAATTTAATAAAGCATGGGATAAAACAACATAAATACAATTTAATAAAGCATAGGTTAAAACAACATAAATACAATTTAATAAAGTATAGGATAAAAGAACATAAATACAATTTAATAAAGCATAGGATAAAACAACATAAATACAGTTTAATAAAGCATAGGTTAAAACAACATAAATACAATTTAATAAAGCATAGGATAAAACAACATAAATAGAATTTAACAAAGCATAGGATAAAACAACATAAATACAATTTAATAAAGCATAGGTTAAAACAACATAAATAAAATTTAATTTAAGCATAGGACAAAACAAAATAAATACAATTTAATAAAGCATAGGATAAAACAACATATATACAATTTAATAAAGCATAGGATAAAACAACATAAATACAATTTAATAAAGCATAGGATAAAACAACATAAATACAATTTAATAAAGCATAAGATAAAACAACATAAATGCAATTTAATAAAGCATAGGATAAAACAACATAAAAACAATTTAATAAAGCATAGGAAAAAACAACATAAATACAATTTAATAAAGCATAAGATAAAACAACATAAATATAATTTAATGAAGCATGGGATAAAACAACATAAATACAATTTAATAAAGCATAGGATAAAACAACAAACACAATTTAATAAAGCATAGGATAAAATAACATAAATACAATTTAGTAAAGCATAGGATAAAACCAAATAAATACAATTTAATAAAGCATAGGATAAAACAACATAAATACAACTTAATAAAGCATAGGTTATAACAACATAAATACAAATTAATAAAGCATAGGATGAAACCACGTAAATACAATTTAATAAAGCATAGGATAAAACAACATAAATACAATTTAATAAAGCATAGGTTAAAACAACATAAATACAATTTAATAAAGCATAGGATAAAACAACATAAATACAATTTAATAAAACATAGGTTAAAACAACATAAATACATTTTAATAAAGCATAGGATAAAACAACATAAATACAATTTAATGAAGCATAGGATAAAACGACATAAATACAATTTAATGAAGCATAGGACAAAACAACATAAATACAATTTAATAAAGCATAGGACAAAACAACATAAATATAATTTAATAAAGCATAGGATAAAACAACATAAATACAATTTAATAAAGCATAGGATAAAACAATATAAATACAGTTTAATAAAGCATAGGATAAAACAACATGAATACAGTTTAATAAAGCATAGGTTAAATTAACATAAATACAATTTAATAAAGCATGGGATAAAACAACATAAATACAATTTTATAAAGCATAGGTTAAAACAACATAAATACAATTTAATAAAGCATAGGATAAAAGAACATAAATACAATTTAATAAAGCATAGGATAAAACAACATATATACAATTTAATAAAGCATAGGATAAAACAACATAAATACAATTTAATAAAGCATAGGATAAAACAACATAAATACAATTTAATAAAGCATAGGTTAAAACAACATAAATACAATTTAATAAAGCATAGGTTAAAACAACATAAATACAATTTAATAAAGCATAGGATAAAACAACATAAATACAATTTAATAAAGCTTAGGATAAAACAACATAAATACAATTTAATAAAGCATAGGATAAAACAACATAAATACAATTTAATAAAGCATAGGAAAAAACTACATAAATACAATTTAATAAAGCATAAGATAAAACAACATAAATATAATTTAATGAAGCATGGGATAAAACAACATAAATACAATTTAATAAAGCATAGGATAAAACAACAAACACAATTTAATAAAGCATAGGATAAAACAACATAAATACAATTTAATAAAGCATAGGAAAAAACTACATAAATACAATTTAATAAAGCATAAGATAAAACAACATAAATATAATTTAATGAAGCATGGGATAAAACAACATAAATACAATTTAATAAAGCATAGGATAAAACAACAAACACAATTTAATAAAGCATAGGATAAAACAACATAAATACAATTTAATAAAGCATAAGTTAAAACAACATAAATACAATTTAATAAAGCATAGGATAAAACAACTTAAATACAATTTAATAAAGCATAGGATAAAACAACATAAATACAATTTAATAAAGCATAGGTTAAAGCAACATAAATACAATTTAATAAAGCATAGGATAAATCAACATAAATACAATTTAATAAAGCATAGGTTAAAACAACATAAATACAATTTAATAAAGCATAGGTTAAAACAACATAAATACAATTTAATAAAGCATAGGATAAAACAACATAAATACAATTTAATAAAGCTTAGGATAAAACAACATAAATACAATTTAATAAAGCATAGGATAAAACAACATAAATACAATTTAATAAAGCATAGGATAAAACAACATAAATACAATTTAATAAAGCATAGGTTAAAACAACATAATACAATTTAATAAAGCATAGGACAAAACAAGATAAATACAATTTAATAAAGCATAGGATAAAACAACATATATACAATTAAATAAAACATAGGATAAAACAACATAAATACAATTTAATAAAACATGGGTTAAAAAAAACATAAATACAATTTAATAAAGCATAGGACAAAACAACATAAACACAATTTAATAAAGCATAGAATAAAACAACATAAATACAATTTAATAAAGCATAGGATAAAACAACATAAATACAATTTAATAAAGCATAAAATAAAACAAAATAAATGCAATTTAATAAAGCATAGGATAAAACAACACAAATACAATTTAATAAAGCATAGGAAAAAACAACATAAATACCATTTAATAAGGCATAAGATAAAACAACATAAATATAATTTAATGAAGCATAGGATAAAACAACATAAATACAATTTAGTAAAGCATAGGATAAAACAACAAACACAATTTAATAAAGCATAGGATAAAACAACATAAATACAATTTAATAAAGCATAGGATAAAACAACATAAATAAAATTTAATAAAGCATGGGTTAAAACAACATAAACACAATTTAATAAAGCATAGGACAAAACAACATAAATACAATTTAATAAAGCATAGGATAAAACAACATAAATACAATTTAATAAAGCATAGGATAAAACAACATGAAAACAGTTTCATAAAGCATAGGATAAAACAACATGAATACAATTTAATAAAGCATAGGATAAAACAACATAAATACAATTTAATAAAGCATATGATAAAACAACATAAATACAATTTAATAAAGCATAGGATAAAACAACATAAATACAATTTAATAAAGCATAGGATAAAACAACATAAATACAATTTAATAAAGCATGGGTTAAAACAACATAAATACAATTTAATAAAGCATAGGACAAAACAACATAAATACAATTTAATAAAGCATAGGACAAAACAACATAAATACAATTTAATAAAGCATAGGATAAAACAACATAAATACAATTTAATAAAGCATAGGATAAAATAACATAAATACAATTTAGTAAAGCATAGGATAAAACCAAATAAATACAATTTAATAAAGCATAGGATAAAACAACATAAATACAACTTAATAAAGCATAGGTTATAACAACATAAATACAATTTAATAAAGCATAGGATGAAACCACGTAAATACAATTTAATAAAGCATAGGATAAAACAACATAAATACAATTTAATAAAGCATAGGTTAAAACAACATAAATACAATTTAATAAAGCATAGGATAAAACAACATAAATACAATTTAATAAAACATAGGTTAAAACAACATAAATACATTTTAATAAAGCATAGGATAAAACAACATAAATACAATTTAATGAAGCATAGGATAAAACGACATAAATACAATTTAATGAAGCATAGGACAAAACAACATAAATACAATTTAATAAAGCATAGGACAAAACAACATAAATACAATTTAATAAAGCATAGGATAAAACAACATAAATACAATTTAATAAAGCATAGGATAAAACAATATAAATACAGTTTAATAAAGCATAGGATAAAACAACATGAATACAGTTTAATAAAGCATAGGTTAAATTAACATAAATACAATTTAATAAAGCATGGGATAAAACAACATAAATACAATTTTATAAAGCATAGGTTAAAACAACATAAATACAATTTAATAAAGCATAGGATAAAAGAACATAAATACAATTTAATAAAGCATAGGATAAAACAACATATATACAATTTAATAAAGCATAGGATAAAACAACATAAATACAATTTAATAAAGCATAGGATAAAACAACATAAATACAATTTAATAAAGCATAGGTTAAAACAACATAAATACAATTTAATAAAGCATAGGTTAAAACAACATAAATACAATTTAATAAAGCATAGGATAAAACAACATAAATACAATTTAATAAAGCTTAGGATAAAACAACATAAATACAATTTAATAAAGCATAGGATAAAACAACATAAATACAATTTAATAAAGCATAGGAAAAAACAACATAAATACAATTTAATAAAGCATAAGATAAAACAACATAAATATAATTTAATGAAGCATGGGATAAAACAACATAAATACAATTTAATAAAGCATAGGATAAAACAACAAACACAATTTAATAAAGCATAGGATAAAACAACATAAATACAATTTAATAAAGCATAAGTTAAAACAACATAAATACAATTTAATAAAGCATAGGATAAAACAACTTAAATACAATTTAATAAAGCATAGGATAAAACAACATAAATACAATTTAATAAAGCATAGGTTAAAGCAACATAAATACAATTTAATAAAGCATAGGATAAATCAACATAAATACAATTTAATAAAGCATAGGTTAAAACAACATAAATACAATTTAATAAAGCATAGGTTAAAACAACATAAATACAATTTAATAAAGCATAGGATAAAACAACATAAATACAATTTAATAAAGCTTAGGATAAAACAACATAAATACAATTTAATAAAGCATAGGATAAAACAACATAAATACAATTTAATAAAGCATAGGATAAAACAACATAAATACAATTTAATAAAGCATAGGTTAAAACAACATAATACAATTTAATAAAGCATAGGACAAAACAAGATAAATACAATTTAATAAAGCATAGGATAAAACAACATATATACAATTAAATAAAACATAGGATAAAACAACATAAATACAATTTAATAAAACATGGGTTAAAAAAAACATAAATACAATTTAATAAAGCATAGGACAAAACAACATAAACACAATTTAATAAAGCATAGAATAAAACAACATAAATACAATTTAATAAAGCATAGGATAAAACAACATAAATACAATTTAATAAAGCATAAGATAAAACAAAATAAATGCAATTTAATAAAGCATAGGATAAAACAACACAAATACAATTTAATAAAGCATAGGAAAAAACAACATAAATACCATTTAATAAAGCATAAGATAAAACAACATAAATATAATTTAATGAAGCATAGGATAAAACAACATAAATACAATTTAGTAAAGCATAGGATAAAACAACAAACACAATTTAATAAAGCATAGGATAAAACAACATAAATACAATTTAATAAAGCATAGGATAAAACAACATAAATACAATTTAATAAAGCATGGGTTAAAACAACATCAACACAATTTAATAAAGCATAGGACAAAACAACATAAATACAATTTAATAAAGCATAGGATAAAACAACATAAATACAATTTAATAAAGCATAGGATAAAACAACATGAAAACAGTTTCATAAAGCATAGGATAAAACAACATGAATACAATTTAATAAAGCATAGGATAAAACAACATAAATACAATTTAATAAAGCATAGGATAAAACAACATAAATACAATTTAATAAAGCATAGGATAAAACAACATAAATACAATTTAATAAAGCATGGGTTAAAACAACATAAATACAATTTAATAAAGCATAGGACAAAACAACATAAATACAATTTAATAAAGCATAGGATAAAACAACATAAATACAATTTAATAAAGCATATGATAAAACAACATAAATACAATTTAATAAAGCATAGGATAAAACAACATAAATACAATTTAATAAAGCATAGGATAAAACAACATAAATACAATTTAATAAAGCATGGGTTAAAACAACATAAATACAATTTAATAAAGCATAGGACAAAACAACATAAATACAATTTAATAAAGCATAGGACAAAACAACATAAATACAATTTAATAAAGCATAGGATAAAACAACATAAATACAATTTAATAAAGCATAGGATAAAATAACATAAATACAATTTAGTAAAGCATAGGATAAAACCAAATAAATACAATTTAATAAAGCATAGGATAAAACAACATAAATACAACTTAATAAAGCATAGGTTATAACAACATAAATACAAATTAATAAAGCATAGGATGAAACCACGTAAATACAATTTAATAAAGCATAGGATAAAACAACATAAATACAATTTAATAAAGCATAGGTTAAAACAACATAAATACAATTTAATAAAGCATAGGATAAAACAACATAAATACAATTTAATAAAACATAGGTTAAAACAACATAAATACATTTTAATAAAGCATAGGATAAAACAACATAAATACAATTTAATGAAGCATAGGATAAAACGACATAAATACAATTTAATGAAGCATAGGACAAAACAACATAAATACAATTTAATAAAGCATAGGACAAAACAACATAAATATAATTTAATAAAGCATAGGATAAAACAACATAAATACAATTTAATAAAGCATAGGATAAAACAATATAAATACAGTTTAATAAAGCATAGGATAAAACAACATGAATACAGTTTAATAAAGCATAGGTTAAATTAACATAAATACAATTTAATAAAGCATGGGATAAAACAACATAAATACAATTTTATAAAGCATAGGTTAAAACAACATAAATACAATTTAATAAAGCATAGGATAAAAGAACATAAATACAATTTAATAAAGCATAGGATAAAACAACATATATACAATTTAATAAAGCATAGGATAAAACAACATAAATACAATTTAATAAAGCATAGGATAAAACAACATAAATACAATTTAATAAAGCATAGGTTAAAACAACATAAATACAATTTAATAAAGCATAGGTTAAAACAACATAAATACAATTTAATAAAGCATAGGATAAAACAACATAAATACAATTTAATAAAGCTTAGGATAAAACAACATAAATACAATTTAATAAAGCATAGGATAAAACAACATAAATACAATTTAATAAAGCATAGGAAAAAACTACATAAATACAATTTAATAAAGCATAAGATAAAACAACATAAATATAATTTAATGAAGCATGGGATAAAACAACATAAATACAATTTAATAAAGCATAGGATAAAACAACAAACACAATTTAATAAAGCATAGGATAAAACAACATAAATACAATTTAATAAAGCATAAGTTAAAACAACATAAATACAATTTAATAAAGCATAGGATAAAACAACTTAAATACAATTTAATAAAGCATAGGATAAAACAACATAAATACAATTTAATAAAGCATAGGTTAAAGCAACATAAATACAATTTAATAAAGCATAGGATAAATCAACATAAATACAATTTAATAAAGCATAGGTTAAAACAACATAAATACAATTTAATAAAGCATAGGTTAAAACAACATAAATACAATTTAATAAAGCATAGGATAAAACAACATAAATACAATTTAATAAAGCTTAGGATAAAACAACATAAATACAATTTAATAAAGCATAGGATAAAACAACATAAATACAATTTAATAAAGCATAGGATAAAACAACATAAATACAATTTAATAAAGCATAGGTTAAAACAACATAATACAATTTAATAAAGCATAGGACAAAACAAGATAAATACAATTTAATAAAGCATAGGATAAAACAACATATATACAATTAAATAAAACATAGGATAAAACAACATAAATACAATTTAATAAAACATGGGTTAAAAAAAACATAAATACAATTTAATAAAGCATAGGACAAAACAACATAAACACAATTTAATAAAGCATAGAATAAAACAACATAAATACAATTTAATAAAGCATAGGATAAAACAACATAAATACAATTTAATAAAGCATAAAATAAAACAAAATAAATGCAATTTAATAAAGCATAGGATAAAACAACACAAATACAATTTAATAAAGCATAGGAAAAAACAACATAAATACCATTTAATAAGGCATAAGATAAAACAACATAAATATAATTTAATGAAGCATAGGATAAAACAACATAAATACAATTTAGTAAAGCATAGGATAAAACAACAAACACAATTTAATAAAGCATAGGATAAAACAACATAAATACAATTTAATAAAGCATAGGATAAAACAACATAAATAAAATTTAATAAAGCATGGGTTAAAACAACATAAACACAATTTAATAAAGCATAGGACAAAACAACATAAATACAATTTAATAAAGCATAGGATAAAACAACATAAATACAATTTAATAAAGCATAGGATAAAACAACATGAAAACAGTTTCATAAAGCATAGGATAAAACAACATGAATACAATTTAATAAAGCATAGGATAAAACAACATAAATACAATTTAATAAAGCATATGATAAAACAACATAAATACAATTTAATAAAGCATAGGATAAAACAACATAAATACAATTTAATAAAGCATAGGATAAAACAACATAAATACAATTTAATAAAGCATGGGTTAAAACAACATAAATACAATTTAATAAAGCATAGGACAAAACAACATAAATACAATTTAATAAAGCATAGGACAAAACAACATAAATACAATTTAATAAAGCATAGGATAAAACAACATAAATACAATTTAATAAAGCATAGGATAAAATAACATAAATACAATTTAGTAAAGCATAGGATAAAACCAAATAAATACAATTTAATAAAGCATAGGATAAAACAACATAAATACAACTTAATAAAGCATAGGTTATAACAACATAAATACAATTTAATAAAGCATAGGATGAAACCACGTAAATACAATTTAATAAAGCATAGGATAAAACAACATAAATACAATTTAATAAAGCATAGGTTAAAACAACATAAATACAATTTAATAAAGCATAGGATAAAACAACATAAATACAATTTAATAAAACATAGGTTAAAACAAAATAAATACATTTTAATAAAGCATAGGATAAAACAACATAAATACAATTTAATGAAGCATAGGATAAAACGACATAAATACAATTTAATGAAGCATAGGACAAAACAACATAAATACAATTTAATAAAGCATAGGACAAAACAACATAAATACAATTTAATAAAGCATAGGATAAAACAACATAAATACAATTTAATAAAGCATAGGATAAAACAATATAAATACAGTTTAATAAAGCATAGGATAAAACAACATGAATACAGTTTAATAAAGCATAGGTTAAATTAACATAAATACAATTTAATAAAGCATGGGATAAAACAACATAAATACAATTTTATAAAGCATAGGTTAAAACAACATAAATACAATTTAATAAAGCATAGGATAAAAGAACATAAATACAATTTAATAAAGCATAGGATAAAACAACATAAATACAATTTAATAAAGCATAGGATAAAACAACATAAATACAATTTAATAAAGCATAGGAAAAAACAACATAAATACAATTTAATAAAGCATAAGATAAAACAACATAAATATAATTTAATGAAGCATGGGATAAAACAACATAAATACAATTTAATAAAGCATAGGATAAAACAACAAACACAATTTAATAAAGCATAGGATAAAACAACATAAATACAATTTAATAAAGCATAAGTTAAAACAACATAAATACAATTTAATAAAGCATAGGATAAAACAACTTAAATACAATTTAATAAAGCATAGGATAAAACAACATAAATACAATTTAATAAAGCATAGGTTAAAGCAACATAAATACAATTTAATAAAGCATAGGATAAATCAACATAAATACAATTTAATAAAGCATAGGTTAAAACAACATAAATACAATTTAATAAAGCATAGGTTAAAACAACATAAATACAATTTAATAAAGCATAGGATAAAACAACATAAATACAATTTAATAAAGCTTAGGATAAAACAACATAAATACAATTTAATAAAGCATAGGATAAAACAACATAAATACAATTTAATAAAGCATAGGATAAAACAACATAAATACAATTTAATAAAGCATAGGTTAAAACAACATAATACAATTTAATAAAGCATAGGACAAAACAAGATAAATACAATTTAATAAAGCATAGGATAAAACAACATATATACAATTAAATAAAACATAGGATAAAACAACATAAATACAATTTAATAAAACATGGGTTAAAAAAAACATAAATACAATTTAATAAAGCATAGGACAAAACAACATAAACACAATTTAATAAAGCATAGAATAAAACAACATAAATACAATTTAATAAAGCATAGTATAAAACAACATAAATACAATTTAATAAAGCATAAGATAAAACAAAATAAATGCAATTTAATAAAGCATAGGATAAAACAACACAAATACAATTTAATAAAGCATAGGAAAAAACAACATAAATACCATTTAATAAAGCATAAGATAAAACAACATAAATATAATTTAATGAAGCATAGGATAAAACAACATAAATACAATTTAGTAAAGCATAGGATAAAACAACAAACACAATTTAATAAAGCATAGGATAAAACAACATAAATACAATTTAATAAAGCATAGGATAAAACAACATAAATACAATTTAATAAAGCATGGGTTAAAACAACATAAACACAATTTAATAAAGCATAGGACAAAACAACATAAATACAATTTAATAAAGCATAGGATAAAACAACATAAATACAATTTAATAAAGCATAGGATAAAACAACATGAAAACAGTTTCATAAAGCATAGGATAAAACAACATGAATACAATTTAATAAAGCATAGGATAAAACAACATAAATACAATTTAATAAACCATAGGATAAAACAACATAAATACAATTTAATAAAGCATAGGATAAAACAACATAAATACAATTTAATAAAGCATGGGTTAAAACAACATAAATACAATTTAATAAAGCATAGGACAAAACAACATAAATACAATTTAATAAAGCATAGGATAAAACAACATAAATACAATTTAATAAAGCATATGATAAAACTACATAAATACAATTTAATAAAGCATAGGATAAAACAACATAAATACAATTTAATAAAGCATAGGATAAAACAACATAAATACAATTTAATAAAGCATGGGTTAAAACAACATAAATACAATTTAATAAAGCATAGGACAAAACAACATAAATACAATTTAATAAAGCATAGGACAAAACAACATAAATACAATTTAATAAAGCATAGGATAAAACAACATAAATACAATTTAATAAAGCATAGGATAAAATAACATAAATACAATTTAGTAAAGCATAGGATAAAACCAAATAAATACAATTTAATAAAGCATAGGATAAAACAACATAAATACAATTTAATAAAGCATAGGATAAAACCACATGAATACAATTTAATAAAGCATAGGATAAAACAACATAAATACAATTTAATAAAGCATAGGATAAAACAACATAGATGCAATTTAATAAAGCATAGGATAAAACATCATAAATACAATTTAATAAAGCATAGGATAAAACCACATAAATACAATTTAATAAAGCATAGGATAAAACAACATAAATACAATTTAATAAATCATAGGATAAAACCACATAAATACAAGTTAATAAAGCATAGAATAAAACAACATAAATTCAATTTAATAAAGCATAGGATAAAACAACATAGATGAATTTAATAAAGCATAGGATAAAACAACATAAATACAATTTAATAAAGCATAGAATAAAACAACATAAATGCAATTTAATAAAGCATAGGAAAAAACAACATAAATACAACTTAATAAAGCATAGGTTATAACAACATAAATACAATTTAATAAAGCATAGGATGAAACCACGTAAATACAATTTAATAAAGCATAGGATAAAACAACATAAATACAATTTAATAAAGCATAGGTTAAAACAACATAATACAATTTAATAAAGCATAGGACAAAACAAGATAAATACAATTTAATAAAGCATAGGATAAAACAACATATATACAATTAAATAAAACATAGGATAAAACAACATGAATACAATTTAATAAAACATGGGTTAAAAAAAACATAAATACAATTTAATAAAGCATAGGACAAAACAACATAAACACAATTTAATAAAGCATAGAATAAAACAACATAAATACAATTTAATAAAGCATAGGATAAAACAACATAAATACAATTTAATAAAGCATAAGATAAAACAAAATAAATGCAATTTAATAAAGCATAGGATAAAACAACACAAATACAATTTAATAAAGCATAGGAAAAAACAACATAAATACCATTTAATAAAGCATAAGATAAAACAACATAAATATAATTTAATGAAGCATAGGATAAAACAACATAAATACAATTTAGTAAAGCATAGGATAAAACAACAAACACAATTTAATAAAGCATAGGATAAAACAACATAAATACAATTTAATAAAGCATAGGATAAAACAACATAAATACAATTTAATAAAGCATGGGTTAAAACAACATAAACACAATTTAATAAAGCATAGGACAAAACAACATAAATACAATTTAATAAAGCATAGGATAAAACAACATAAATACAATTTAATAAAGCATAGGATAAAACAACATGAAAACAGTTTCATAAAGCATAGGATAAAACAACATGAATACAATTTAATAAAGCATAGGATAAAACAACATAAATACAATTTAATAAACCATAGGATAAAACAACATAAATACAATTTAATAAAGCATAGGATAAAACAACATAAATACAATTTAATAAAGCATGGGTTAAAACAACATAAATACAATTTAATAAAGCATAGGACAAAACAACATAAATACAATTTAATAAAGCATAGGATAAAACAACATAAATACAATTTAATAAAGCATATGATAAAACAACATAAATACAATTTAATAAAGCATAGGATAAAACAACATAAATACAATTTAATAAAGCATAGGATAAAACAACATAAATACAATTTAATAAAGCATATGATAAAACAACATAAATACAATTTAATAAAGCATGGGTTAAAACAACATAAATACAATTTAATAAAGCATAGGACAAAACAACATAAATACAATTTAATAAAGCATAGGACAAAACAACATAAATACAATTTAATAAAGCATAGGATAAAACAACATAAATACAATTTAATAAAGCATAGGATAAAATAACATAAATACAATTTAGTAAAGCATAGGATAAAACCAAATAAATACAATTTAATAAAGCATAGGATAAAACAACATAAATACAATTTAATAAAGCATAGGATAAAACCACATGAATACAATTTAATAAAGCATAGGATAAAACAACATAAATACAATTTAATAAAGCATAGGATAAAACAACATAGATGCAATTTAATAAAGCATAGGATAAAACATCATAAATACAATTTAATAAAGCATAGGATAAAACCACATAAATACAATTTAATAAAGCATAGGATAAAACAACATAAATACAATTTAATAAATCATAGGATAAAACCACATAAATACAAGTTAATAAAGCATAGAATAAAACAACATAAATTCAATTTAATAAAGCATAGGATAAAACAACATAGATGAATTTAATAAAGCATAGGATAAAACAACATAAATACAATTTTATAAAGCATAGAATAAAACAACATAAATGCAATTTAATAAAGCATAGGAAAAAACAACATAAATACAACTTAATAAAGCATAGGTTATAACAACATAAATACAATTTAATAAAGCATAGGATGAAACCACGTAAATACAATTTAATAAAGCATAGGATAAAACAACATAAATACAATTTAATAAAGCATAGGTTAAAACAACATAAATACAATTTAATAAAGCATAGGATAAAACAACATAAATACAATTTAATAAAGCATAGGTTAAAACAAAATAAATACAATTTAATAAAGCATAGGATGAAACCACGTAAATACAATTTATTATAACTTAGGATAAAACAACATAAATACAATTTAATTAAGCATAGGATAAAACAACATAAATACAATTTAATAAGGCATAGGATAAAACTACATAAACACAATTTAATAAAGCATAGGATAAAATAACATAAATACAATTTAATAAAGCATATGATTAAACAACATAAATACAATTTAATAAAGCATAGGATAAAACAACATAAATACAATTTAATAAATCATAGGATAAAACCACATAAATACAAGTTAATAAAGCATAGAATAAAACAACATAAATGCAATTTAATAAAGCATAGGAAAAAACAACATAAATACAACTTAATAAAGCATAGGTTATAACAACATAAATACAATTTAATAAAGCATAGGATGAAACCACGTAAATACAATTTAATAAAGCATAGGATAAAACAACATAAATACAATTTAATAAAGCATAGAATAAAACAACATAAATGCAATTTAATAAAGCATAGGAAAAAACAACATAAATACAACTTAATAAAGCATAGGTTATAACAACATAAATACAATTTAATAAAGCATAGAATAAAACAACATAAATGCAATTTAATAAAGCATAGGAAAAAACAACATAAATACAACTTAATAAAGCATAGGTTATAACAACATAAATACAATTTAATAAAGCATAGGATGAAACCACGTAAATACAATTTAATAAAGCATAGGATAAAACAACATAAATACAATTTAATAAAGCATAGGTTAAAACAACATAAATACAATTTAATAAAGCATAGGATAAAACAGCATAAATACAATTTAATAAAGCATAGGTTAAAACAAAATAAATACAATTTAATAAAGCATAGGATGAAACCACGTAAATACAATTTATTATAACTTAGGATAAAACAACATAAATACAATTTAATTAAGCATAGGATAAAACAACATAAATACAATTTAATAAGGCATAGGATAAAACTACATAAACACAATTTAATAAAGCATAGGATAAAACAACATAAATACAATTTAATAAAGCATATGATTAAACAACATAAATACAATTTAATAAAGCATAGGATAAAACAACATAAATACAATTTAATAAAGCATAGGATAAAACAACATGAAAACAGTTTAATAAAGCATAGGATAAAACAACATAAATACAATTTCATAAAGCATAGGATAAAACAACATAGATGAATTTAATAAAGCATAGGATAAAACAACATAAATACAATTTAATAAAGCAAAGAATAAAACAACATAAATGCAATTTAATAAAGCATAGGATAAAACAACATAAATACAATTTAATAAATCATAGGATAAAACCAGATAAATACAAGTTAATAAAGCATAGAATAAAACAACAAAAATTCAATTTAATAAAGCATAGTATAAAACAACATAAATACAATTTAATAAAGCATAGGATAAAACAACATAAATACAATTTAATAAAGCATAGGATAAAACAACATAAATACAATTTAATAAAGCATGGGTTAAAACAGCATAAATACAATTTAATAAAGCATAGGACAAAACAACATAAATACAATTTAATTAAGCATAGGACAAAACAACATAAATACAATTTAATAAAGCATAGGATAAAACAACATAAATACAATTTAATAAAGCATAGGATAAAACAACTTAAATACAATTTAATAAAGCATAGGATAAAACAACATGAAAACAGTTTCATAAAGCATATGATAAAACAACATGAATACAATTTAATAAAGCATAGGATAAAACAACATAAATACAATTTAATAAAGCATAGGATAAAACAACATAAATACAATTTAATAAAGCATAGGATAAAACAACATGAAAACAGTTTAATAAAGCATAGGATAAAACAACATAAATACAATTTCATAAAGCATAGGATAAAACAACATAAATACAATTCAATAAAGCATAGGATAAAACAACATAAATACAATTTAATAAAGCATAGGATAAAACAACATAAATACAATTTAATAAAGCATGGGTTAAAACAATATAAATACAATTTAATAAAGCATAGGACAAAGCAACATAAATACAATTTAATAAAGCATAGGATAAAACAACATAAATACAATTTAATAAAGCATAGGATAAAACAACATAAATACAATTTAATAAAGCATAGGATAAAACAACATAAATACAATTCAATAAAGCATAGGATAAAACAACATAAATACAATTTAATAAAGCATAGGATAAAACAACATAAATACAATTTAATAAAGCATGGGTTAAAACAATATAAATACAATTTAATAAAGCATAGGACAAAGCAACATAAATACAATTTAATAAAGCATAGGATAAAACAACATAAATACAATTTAATAAAGCATAGGATAAAACAACATAAATACAATTTAATAAAGCATAGGATAAAACAACATAAATACAATTTAACCCCATAAGCCCCGCGGGTGGTTTGCACGTTAATGACCGGGCCAATTTTTACAATTCTGACCACTGTCAATTTATGAGGTAATTACTCTGGAACGCTTCAACGGATCCCCCTGATTCTGAGATTGTTTTTTCGTGACATATTGTACTTCATGATTGTGGAAAAATTTCTTCGATATCACTTGCGTTTATTTGTGAAAAAAACGGAAATTTGGCGAAAATTTTGAAAATTTTGCAATTTTCAGAATCTGAATTTTTAAGCCCTGAAATCAGAGCGATATATCACACAAAAGAGTTAATAAATAACATTTCCCACATGTCTACTTTACATCAGCACAATTTTGGAACCAAAATTTTTTTTTGTTAGGGAGCTATAAGGGTTAAAATTTGACCAGCGATTTCTCATTTTTCCAACAAAATTTACAAAACCATTTTTTTAGGGACCACATCACATTTGATGTCACTTTGAGAGGTCTGTATGACAGAAAATACCCAAAAGTGACACCATTCTAAAAACTGCACCCCTCAAGGTGCTCAAAACCACATTCAAGAACTTTATTAACCCTTCAGGTGCTTCACAGGAATTTTTTGAATGTGGAAGAAAAAAATGAACATTTAACTTTTTTCACAAAAATGTTACTTTAGACCCAATTTTTTTTATTTTCACAGGGGTAACAAGAAAAAATGGACCCCAAAATTTGTTGTGCAATTTCCCCTGGGCACGCAGATACCCAATATTTGGGGGAAAAACACTGTTTAGGCGCACGGCAGGGCTCGGAAGGGAAGGAGCGCCATTTGACTTTTTGATTGTAAAATTTGCTTGAATAATTAGCGGACGCCATGTTGTGTTTGGAGAGCCCATGTGTGCCCAAACTTTGGAGCTCCCCCACAAGTGACCCCATTTTGGAAACTAGATCCCCCAAGGCACCTTTCTAGATGCATAGTGAGCACTTGGAACCCCCAAGTGCTTCACAAATTGATTCGTAACAATGAAAAAGTGAAAAAAAAAAACACTTTTTCATATTTATGAATCAATTTGTGAAGCACCTGAGGGTTCCAAGTGCTCACAATGCATCTAGATAGGTGCCTTGGGGGGTCTAGTTTCCAAAATGGGGTCACTTGTTGGGGAGCTCCAATGTTTGGGCACACAGCGGCTCTCCAAACGCAACATGGTGTCACTAACAATTTGAGCAGATTTTCCGTTAAATTTGTTAGAGGACACCATGTTGCATTTAGAGAGTCCCTGTGTGCCCAAACATTGGAGCTCCCCCACAAGTGACCCCATTTTGGAAACTAGACCCCCCAAGGCACCTATCTAGATGCATAGTGAGCACTTGGAACCCCCAGGTGCTTCACAAATTGATTCGTAACAATGAAAAAGTGAAAAAAAAAACACTTTTTCATTTTTATGAATCAATTTGTGAAGCACCTGAGGGTTCCAAGTGCTCACTATGCATCTAGATAGGTGCCTTGGGTGGTCTAGTTTCCAAAATGGGGTCACTTGTGGGGGAGCTCCAATATTTGGGCACACAGCAGCTCTCTAAATGCAACATGGTGTCCGCTAACAAATTTAACGCAAAATTGGCTCAAATTGTTAGCGACACCATGTTGCGTTTGGAGAGCCGCTGTGTGCCCAAAAATTGGAGCTCCCCCACAAGTGACCCCATTTTGGAAACTAGACCCCCCAAGGCACCTATCTAGATGCATCGTGAGCACTTTCAACCCCCAGGTGCTTCACAAATTGATTCGTAACAATGAAAAAGTGAAAAAAAAAAACACTTTTTCATTTTTATGAATCATTTTGTGAAGCACCTGGGGGTTCCAACTGCTCACTATGCATCTAGATAGGTGCCTTGGGGGGTCTAGTTTCCAAAATGGGGTCACTTGTGGGGGAGCTCCAATGTTTGGGCACACATGGACTCTCTAAATGCAACATGGTATCCGCTAACAAATTGAATGGAAAATCGGCTCAAATTGTTAGCGGACGCCACATTGCGTTTGGAGAGCCCCTCTGTGCCCAAACTTTGGAGCTCCCCCACAAGCGACCCAATTTTGGAAACTAGACCCCCCAAGGCACCTTTCTAGATGCATAGTGAGCACTTGGAACCCCCAGGTGCTTCACAAATTGATTCGTAACAATGAAAAAGTGAAAAAAAAAACACTTTTTAATTTTTATGAATCAATTTGTGAAGCACCTGGGGTTCCAAGTGCTCACTATGCATCTAGATAGGTGCCTTGGGGGGTCTAGTTTCCAAAATGGGGTCACTTGTGGGGGAGCTCCAATGTTTGGGCACACAGGGACTCTCCAAATGCAACATGATATCCGCTAACAATTTGAGCCAACAATTTGTTAGCGGATATCATGTTGCGTTTGGAGAGTCCCTGTGTGCCCAAACATTGGAGCTCCCCCACAAGTGACCCCATTTTGGAAACTAGACCCCCCAAGGCACCTATCTCGATTCATAGTGAGCACTTGGAACCCCAGGTGCTTCACAAATTGATTCATAAAAATGAAAAGTGTTTTTTTTTCACTTTTTCATTGTTACGAATCAATTTGTGAAGCACCTGGGGGTTCCAAGTGCTCACTATGCATCTAGATAGGTGCCTTGGGGGGTCTAGTTTCCAAAATGGGGTCACTTGTGGGGGAGCTCCAATGTTTGGGCACACAGGGACTCTCCAAATGCAACATGATATCCGCTAACAATTTGAGCCAACAATTTGTTAGCGGATATCATGTTGCATTTGGAGAGTCCCTGTGTGCCCAAACATTGGAGCTCTCCCACAAGTGACCCCATTTTGGAAACTAGACCCCCCAAGGCACCTATCTAGATTCATAGTGAGCACTTGGAACCCCAGGTGCTTCACAAATTGATTCATAAAAATGAAAAAGTTTTTTTTTTCACTTTTTCATTTTTACGAATCAATTTGTGAAGCACCTGGGGGTTCCAAGTGCTCACTATGCATCTAGAAAGGTGCCTTGGGGGGTCTAGTTTCCAAAATGGGGTCACTTGTGGGGGAGCTCCAAAGTTTGGGCACAGAGGGGCTCTCCAAACGCAATGTGGTGTCCGCTAACAATTTGAGCCGATTTTCCATTCAATTTGTTAGCGGATACCATGTTGCATTTAGAGAGTCCCTGTGTGCCCAAACATTGGAGCTCCCCCACAAGTGACCCCATTTTGGAAACTAGACCCCCCAAGGCACCTATCTAGATTCATAGTGAGCACTTGGAACCCCAGGTGCTTCACAAATTGATTCATAAAAATGAAAAAGTTTTTTTTTTTCACTTTTTCATTTTTACGAATCAATTTGTGAAGCACCTGGGGGTTCCAAGTGCTCACTATGCATCTAGAAAGGTGCCTTGGGGGGTCTAGTTTCCAAAATGGGGTCACTTGTGGGGGAGCTCCAAAGTTTGGGCACAGAGGGGCTCTCCAAACGCAATGTGGTGTCCGCTAACAATTTGAGCCGATTTTCCATTCAATTTGTTAGCGGATACCATGTTGCATTTAGAGAGTCCCTGTGTGCCCAAACATTGGAGCTCCCCCACAAGTGACCCCATTTTGGAAACTAGACCCCCCAAGGCACCTATCTAGATTCATAGTGAGCACTTGGAACCCCAGGTGCTTCACAAATTGATTCATAAAAATGAAAAAGTGTTTTTTTTTCACTTTTTCATTTTTACGAATCAATTTGTGAAGCACCTGGGGGTTCCAAGTGCTCACTATGCATCTAGATAGGTGCCTTGGGGGGTCTAGTTTCCAAAATGGGGTCACTTGTGGGGGAGCTCCAATGTTTGGGCACACAGGGGCTCTCCAAACGCAACATGGCGTCCGCAAACAATTTGAGCCGATTTTCCATTCAATTTGTTAGCGGACACCATGTCGCGTTTGGAGAGCCCGTGATGTGCCTAAACAGTGGAGCTCCCCCACAAGTGTCCCCATTTTGGAAACTATACCCCTCAAGGATTTTATTAAGGTGTATAGTGAACATTTTGAACCCAGAGGTACGGCACATTATTTGTTTACATTAGGTCATCATATTGAATAAGTTGTCATTATTCTTGAGCGCAAGTGCTCGCTACTTGAGTTTGCATCGGGTACTCAGGTATGCACCATGTACAGCGTGTGCTCGAGTGACATGCTCGAGTCCCTGCTCCGCATGTTTCACGGTTATTAGACACCCAAAAAAAAAACATGCGGGGATCGCTCGTGCATGGCAGGCAATCCCCGTAAAGTTTTTTGGCCGCGAAGCATATGGGGCAGAGACTCGAGCATGTCACTCAAATACCCACGATACTCAATGCATACCAGAGCACCCGATGCAAACTCAAGTAGCGAGCACTTGCTCTCAACACTAGTCGCCATATCGTCATCTTTTTTTCTTACTTTTGAAAAAAATCCCAACCCCAGCCCTAACCTAGCACAACCCTAGCCCCTGCACAACCCTAGCCCCAGCACAACCCTAGCCCCAGCACAACCCTAGCCCCAAACCCAGCCCTAACCCTAGCCCAATCCTAACCCAAGAGTTTATTTTTGACGCCGTTCCTTGTGCGGTATAAGTGATTAGACGACTTTATTCTTCGGGTCGGTGTGATTACAGCAATGCCAGAATCATATGGGGTTTTTATGACTGACAGCTGTCACACACTAAAAGACGCATTTTTTGTAAAATCTAATTTTTGCATCGCCATATTTTGAGAGCTATAATTTTTCCAGATTTTGGCAGACAGTCATGTGATGGCTCGTTTTTTGCGGGATGACTTGACGTTGTTATTGGTGCCATTTTCAGGCACGTGACATTTTTTGATCGCTTTCTATTCCGATTTTTGGGAGGCAGAATAAACAAAAACCAACAATTCAGGAATTGTTTTTTTTTTTTTTTTTATTCTGTTCCGCGTGTGGTAAAATTGATGAGGTAGCTTTATTCTTCGGGTCAGTACGTTTACAGCGATACCACATTTGTATCATGTTTCTATGTTTTGGCGCTTATACACAATAAAAGCTATTTTATAGAAAAAAATATTTTTTATTATCGCTTTATTCTGAGAGCTATAACTTTTTTATTTTTCGGCTGATGGAGCTGTATGGTGGCTTGTTTTTTGCGGGACGAGATGACGTTTTCAGCGGTATCATTTTTATTTATATGCGTCATTTTGATCGCGTGTTATTCCACTTTTTGTTTGGTGGTATGGTGATAAAGCATTGTTTTTTGCTTCGTTTTTTTTTTTTTTTTTTTACCGTGTTCACTGAAGGGGTTAACTAGTGGGACAGTTTTATAGGTCAGATTGTTCCGGACGCGGCGATACCAAATATGTGTACTTTTATTGTTTTTTTTTAATTTTTTTTATAATAATATTTATTGATGGGTACATTATATTTTTATTTTTGGTGTATTATTTTTTTTATTTTTTTATAATATTTTTGCACATTTTTTTTTTTCCACTTTCACACAGTTTATACACTTTATTACTTTGTCCCACTATGGGACTTTCACTTTTTTTTTTCTGATCGCCTGCATGGCACAGGAATGGAGCACCATCCCTATGCCATGAAGGCTGTCAGAAGTGCACAGTGTGAAGATTGCTTGGAGATGCACTGCGCATGTCCAAGCAATCTTCCTGCTCTCTGGTGACCCGGATGTTGTCATGACGACATCGGGTTGTCATGGCAACACCCGGGAAGCCTTTGCAGACTGCGCTGGAAGCCGGAAGAGGAGGTGAGTATCGCCGATCACCTCCCCTTGCCCCCGCAATGCCGCGATCGACTTCGATCGCAGCATCGCGGGGGTTAATGTGCTGGGAGCGGTGCAGGACCGCTCCCTGCACATAGTACCGGGTGTCAGCTGTGACAATCAGCTGACACCCGGCGGCGATCGCGCCCGCACAGCCTGTGTGCGCGCGCGATCGCCATGACGTACTAATACGGGTCTGGGTATTAAGTCCCAGGGCACAGACGCGTATTAGTACGTCAGATGTCAGTAAGGGGTTAATAAAGCAGAGGATAAAACAACATAAATACAATTTAATAAAGCATGGGTTAAAACAACATAAATACAATTTAATAAAGCATAGGACAAAACAACATAAATACAATTTAATAAAGCATAGGACAAAACAACATAAATACAATTTAATAAAGCATAGGATAAAACAACATAAATACAATTTAATAAAGCATAGGATAAAACCACATAAATACAATTTAATAAAGCATAGGATAAAACCACATAAATACAATTTAATAAAGCATAGGATAAAACAACATAAATACAATTTAATAAAGCATAGGATAAAACAACATAAATACAATTTAATAAAGCATAGGTTAAAACAACATAAATACAATTTAATAAAGCATAGGATAAAACAACATAAATACAATTTAATAAAGCATAGGTTAAAACAAAATAAATACAATTTAATAAAGCATAGGATGAAACCACGTAAATACAATTTATTATAACTTAGGATAAAACAACATAAATACAATTTAATTAAGCATAGGATAAAACAACATAAATACAATTTAATAAGGCATAGGATAAAACTACATAAACACAATTTAATAAAGCATAGGATAAAACAACATACATACAATTTAATAAAGCATATGATTAAACAACATAAATACAATTTAATAAAGCATAGGATAAAACAACATAAATACAATTTAATAAAGCATAGGATAAAACAACATGAAAACAGTTTAATAAAGCATAGGATAAAACAACATAAATACAATTTCATAAAGCATAGGATAAAACAACATAGATGAATTTAATAAAGCATAGGATAAAACAACATAAATACAATTTAATAAAGCAAAGAATAAAACAACATAAATGCAATTTAATAAAGCATAGGATAAAACAACATAAATACAATTTAATAAATCATAGGATAAAACCAGATAAATACAAGTTAATAAAGCATAGAATAAAACAACATAAATTCAATTTAATAAAGCATAGGATAAAACAACATAGATGAATTTAATAAAGCATAGGATAAAACAACATAAATACAATTTAATAAAGCAAAGAATAAAACAACATAAATGCAATTTAATAAAGCATAGGATAAAACAACATAAATACAATTTAATAAAGCATAGGACAAAACAACATAAAAACAATTTAATAAAGCATAGGATAAAACAACATAAATACAATTTAATAAAGCATAGTATAAAACAACATAAATACAATTTAATAAAGCATAGGATAAAACAACATAAATACAATTTAATAAAGCATAGGATAAAACAACATAAATACAATTTAATAAAGCATGGGTTAAAACAGCATAAATACAATTTAATAAAGCATAGGACAAAACAACATAAATACAATTTAATTAAGCATAGGACAAAACAACATAAATACAATTTAATAAAGCATAGGATAAAACAACATAAATACAATTTAATAAAGCATAGGATAAAACAACTTAAATACAATTTAATAAAGCATAGGATAAAACAACATGAAAACAGTTTCATAAAGCATATGATAAAACAACATGAATACAATTTAATAAAGCATAGGATAAAACAACATAAATACAATTTAATAAAGCATAGGATAAAACAACATAAATACAATTTAATAAAGCATAGGATAAAACAACATGAAAACAGTTTAATAAAGCATAGGATAAAACAACATAAATACAATTTCATAAAGCATAGGATAAAACAACATAAATACAATTCAATAAAGCATAGGATAAAACAACATAAATACAAATTAATAAAGCATAGGATAAAACAACATAAATACAATTTAATAAAGCATGGGTTAAAACAATATAAATACAATTTAATAAAGCATAGGACAAAGCAACATAAATACAATTTAATAAAGCATAGGATAAAACAACATAAATACAATTTAATAAAGCATAGGATAAAACAACATAAATACAATTTAATAAAGCATAGGATAAAACAACATAAATACAATTCAATAAAGCATAGGATAAAACAACATAAATACAATTTAATAAAGCATAGGATAAAACAACATAAATACAATTTAATAAAGCATGGGTTAAAACAATATAAATACAATTTAATAAAGCATAGGACAAAGCAACATAAATACAATTTAATAAAGCATAGGATAAAACAACATAAATACAATTTAATAAAGCATAGGATAAAACAACATAAATACAATTTAATAAAGCATAGGATAAAACAACATAAATACAATTTAACCCCATAAGCCCCGCGGGTGGTTTGCACGTTAATGACCGGGCCAATTTTTACAATTCTGACCACTGTCAATTTATGAGGTAATTACTCTGGAACGCTTCAACGGATCCCCCTGATTCTGAGATTGTTTTTTCGTTACATATTGTACTTCATGATTGTGGAAAAATTTCTTCAATATCACTTGCGTTTATTTGTGAAAAAAACGGAAATTTGGCGAAAATTTTGAAAATTTTGCAATTTTCAGAATCTGAATTTTTAAGCCCTGAAATCAGAGCGATATATCACACAAAAGAGTTAATAAATAACATTTCCCACATGTCTACTTTACATCAGCACAATTTTGGAACCAAAATTTTTTTTTGTTAGGGAGCTATAAGGGTTAAAATTTGACCAGCGATTTCTCATTTTTCCAACAAAATTTACAAAACCATTTTTTTAGGGACCACATCACATTTGATGTCACTTTGAGAGGTCTGTATGACAGAAAATACCCAAAAGTGACACCATTCTAAAAACTGCACCCCTCAAGGTGCTCAAAACCACATTCAAGAACTTTATTAACCCTTCAGGTGCTTCACAGGAATTTTTTGAATGTGGAAGAAAAAAATGAACATTTAACTTTTTTCACAAAAATGTTACTTTAGACCCAATTTTTTTTATTTTCACAGGGGTAACAAGAAAAAATGGACCCCAAAATTTGTTGTGCAATTTCCCCTGGGCACGCAGATACCCAATATTTGGGGGAAAAACACTGTTTAGGCGCACGGCAGGGCTCGGAAGGGAAGGAGCGCCATTTGACTTTTTGATTGTAAAATTTGCTTGAATAATTAGCGGACGCCATGTTGTGTTTGGAGAGCCCATGTGTGCCCAAACTTTGGAGCTCCCCCACAAGTGACCCCATTTTGGAAACTAGATCCCCCAAGGCACCTTTCTAGATGCATAGTGAGCACTTGGAACCCCCAAGTGCTTCACAAATTGATTCGTAACAATGAAAAAGTGAAAAAAAAAAACACTTTTTCATATTTATGAATCAATTTGTGAAGCACCTGAGGGTTCCAAGTGCTCACAATGCATCTAGATAGGTGCCTTGGGGGGTCTAGTTTCCAAAATGGGGTCACTTGTTGGGGAGCTCCAATGTTTGGGCACACAGCGGCTCTCCAAACGCAACATGGTGTCACTAACAATTTGAGCAGATTTTCCGTTAAATTTGTTAGAGGACACCATGTTGCATTTAGAGAGTCCCTGTGTGCCCAAACATTGGAGCTCCCCCACAAGTGACCCCATTTTGGAAACTAGACCCCCCAAGGCACCTATCTAGATGCATAGTGAGCACTTGGAACCCCCAGGTGCTTCACAAATTGATTCGTAACAATGAAAAAGTGAAAAAAAAAACACTTTTTCATTTTTATGAATCAATTTGTGAAGCACCTGAGGGTTCCAAGTGCTCACTATGCATCTAGATAGGTGCCTTGGGTGGTCTAGTTTCCAAAATGGGGTCACTTGTGGGGGAGCTCCAATATTTGGGCACACAGCAGCTCTCTAAATGCAACATGGTGTCCGCTAACAAATTTAACGCAAAATTGGCTCAAATTGTTAGCGACACCATGTTGCGTTTGGAGAGCCGCTGTGTGCCCAAAAATTGGAGCTCCCCCACAAGTGACCCCATTTTGGAAACTAGACCCCCCAAGGCACCTATCTAGATGCATCGTGAGCACTTGGAACCCCCAGGTGCTTCACAAATTGATTCGTAACAATGAAAAAGTGAAAAAAAAAAACACTTTTTCATTTTTATGAATCATTTTGTGAAGCACCTGGGGGTTCCAACTGCTCACTATGCATCTAGATAGGTGCCTTGGGGGGTCTAGTTTCCAAAATGGGGTCACTTGTGGGGGAGCTCCAATGTTTGGGCACACATGGACTCTCTAAATGCAACATGGTATCCGCTAACAAATTGAATGGAAAATCGGCTCAAATTGTTAGCGGACGCCACATTGCGTTTGGAGAGCCCCTCTGTGCCCAAACTTTGGAGCTCCCCCACAAGCGACCCAATTTTGGAAACTAGACCCCCCAAGGCACCTTTCTAGATGCATAGTGAGCACTTGGAACCCCCAGGTGCTTCACAAATTGATTCGTAACAATGAAAAAGTGAAAAAAAAAACACTTTTTAATTTTTATGAATCAATTTGTGAAGCACCTGGGGTTCCAAGTGCTCACTATGCATCTAGATAGGTGCCTTGGGGGGTCTAGTTTCCAAAATGGGGTCACTTGTGGGGGAGCTCCAATGTTTGGGCACACAGGGACTCTCCAAATGCAACATGATATCCGCTAACAATTTGAGCCAACAATTTGTTAGCGGATATCATGTTGCGTTTGGAGAGTCCCTGTGTGCCCAAACATTGGAGCTCCCCCACAAGTGACCCCATTTTGGAAACTAGACCCCCCAAGGCACCTATCTCGATTCATAGTGAGCACTTGGAACCCCAGGTGCTTCACAAATTGATTCATAAAAATGAAAAAGTGTTTTTTTTTCACTTTTTCATTGTTACGAATCAATTTGTGAAGCACCTGGGGGTTCCAAGTGCTCACTATGCATCTAGATAGGTGCCTTGGGGGGTCTAGTTTCCAAAATGGGGTCACTTGTGGGGGAGCTCCAATGTTTGGGCACACAGGGACTCTCCAAATGCAACATGATATCCGCTAACAATTTGAGCCAACAATTTGTTAGCGGATATCATGTTGCATTTGGAGAGTCCCTGTGTGCCCAAACATTGGAGCTCTCCCACAAGTGACCCCATTTTGGAAACTAGACCCCCCAAGGCACCTATCTAGATTCATAGTGAGCACTTGGAACCCCAGGTGCTTCACAAATTGATTCATAAAAATGAAAAAGTTTTTTTTTTCACTTTTTCATTTTTACGAATCAATTTGTGAAGCACCTGGGGGTTCCAAGTGCTCACTATGCATCTAGAAAGGTGCCTTGGGGGGTCTAGTTTCCAAAATGGGGTCACTTGTGGGGGAGCTCCAAAGTTTGGGCACAGAGGGGCTCTCCAAACGCAATGTGGTGTCCGCTAACAATTTGAGCTGATTTTCCATTCAATTTGTTAGCGGATACCATGTTGCATTTAGAGAGTCCCTGTGTGCCCAAACATTGGAGCTCCCCCACAAGTGACCCCATTTTGGAAACTAGACCCCCCAAGGCACCTATCTAGATTCATAGTGAGCACTTGGAACCCCAGGTGCTTCACAAATTGATTCATAAAAATGAAAAAGTTTTTTTTTTTCACTTTTTCATTTTTACGAATCAATTTGTGAAGCACCTGGGGGTTCCAAGTGCTCACTATGCATCTAGAAAGGTGCCTTGGGGGGTCTAGTTTCCAAAATGGGGTCACTTGTGGGGGAGCTCCAAAGTTTGGGCACAGAGGGGCTCTCCAAACGCAATGTGGTGTCCGCTAACAATTTGAGCCGATTTTCCATTCAATTTGTTAGCGGATACCATGTTGCATTTAGAGAGTCCCTGTGTGCCCAAACATTGGAGCTCCCCCACAAGTGACCCCATTTTGGAAACTAGACCCCCCAAGGCACCTATCTAGATTCATAGTGAGCACTTGGAACCCCAGGTGCTTCACAAATTGATTCATAAAAATGAAAAAGTTTTTTTTTTTCACTTTTTCATTTTTACGAATCAATTTGTGAAGCACCTGGGGGTTCCAAGTGCTCACTATGCATCTAGAAAGGTGCCTTGGGGGGTCTAGTTTCCAAAATGGGGTCACTTGTGGGGGAGCTCCAATGTTTGGGCACACAGGGGCTCTCCAAACGCAACATGGCGTCCGCAAACAATTTGAGCCGATTTTCCATTCAATTTGTTAGCGGACACCATGTCGCGTTTGGAGAGCCCGTGATGTGCCTAAACAGTGGAGCTCCCCCACAAGTGTCCCCATTTTGGAAACTATACCCCTCAAGGATTTTATTAAGGTGTATAGTGAACATTTTGAACCCAGAGGTACGGCACATTATTTGTTTACATTAGGTCATCATATTGAATAAGTTGTCATTATTCTTGAGCGCAAGTGCTCGCTACTTGAGTTTGCATCGGGTACTCAGGTATGCACCATGTACAGCGTGTGCTCGAGTGACATGCTCGAGTCCCTGCTCCGCATGTTTCACGGTTATTAGACACCCAAAAAAAAAACATGCGGGGATCGCTCGTGCATGGCAGGCAATCCCCGTAAAGTTTTTTGGCCGCGAAGCATATGGGGCAGAGACTCGAGCATGTCACTCAAATACCCACGATACTCAATGCATACCAGAGCACCCGATGCAAACTCAAGTAGCGAGCACTTGCTCTCAACACTAGTCGCCATATCGTCATCTTTTTTTCTTACTTTTGAAAAAAATCCCAACCCCAGCCCTAACCTAGCACAACCCTAGCCCCTGCACAACCCTAGCCCCAGCACAACCCTAGCCCCAGCACAACCCTAGCCCCAAACCCAGCCCTAACCCTAGCCCAATCCTAACCCAAGAGTTTATTTTTGACGCCGTTCCTTGTGCGGTATAAGTGATTAGACGACTTTATTCTTCGGGTTGGTGTGATTACAGCAATGCCAGAATCATATGGGGTTTTTATGACTGACAGCTGTCACACACTAAAAGACGCATTTTTTGTAAAATCTAATTTTTGCATCGCCATATTTTGAGAGCTATAATTTTTCCAGATTTTGGCAGACAGTCATGTGATGGCTCGTTTTTTGCGGGATGACTTGACGTTGTTATTGGTGCCATTTTCAGGCACGTGACATTTTTTGATCGCTTTCTATTCCGATTTTTGGGAGGCAGAATAAACAAAAACCAACAATTCAGGAATTGTTTTTTTTTTTTTTTTATTCTGTTCCGCGTGTGGTAAAATTGATGAGGTAGCTTTATTCTTCGGGTCAGTACGTTTACAGCGATACCACATTTGTATCATGTTTCTATGTTTTGGCGCTTATACACAATAAAAGCTATTTTATAGAAAAAAATATTTTTTATTATCGCTTTATTCTGAGAGCTATAACTTTTTTATTTTTCGGCTGATGGAGCTGTATGGTGGCTTGTTTTTTGCGGGACGAGATGACGTTTTCAGCGGTATCATTTTTATTTATATGCGTCATTTTGATCGCGTGTTATTCCACTTTTTGTTTGGTGGTATGGTGATAAAGCATTGTTTTTTGCTTCGTTTTTTTTTTTTTTTTTTTACCGTGTTCACTGAAGGGGTTAACTAGTGGGACAGTTTTATAGGTCAGATTGTTCCGGACGCGGCGATACCAAATATGTGTACTTTTATTGTTTTTTTTTAATTTTTTTTATAATAATATTTATTGATGGGTACATTATATTTTTATTTTTGGTGTATTATTTTTTTTATTTTTTTATAATATTTTTGCACATTTTTTTTTTCCACTTTCACACAGTTTATACACTTTATTACTTTGTCCCACTATGGGACTTTCACTTTTTTTTTTCTGATCGCCTGCATGGCACAGGAATGGAGCACCATCCCTATGCCATGAAGGCTGTCAGAAGTGCACAGTGTGAAGATTGCTTGGAGATGCACTGCGCATGTCCAAGCAATCTTCCTGCTCTCTGGTGACCCGGATGTTGTCATGACGACATCGGGTTGTCATGGCAACACCCGGGAAGCCTTTGCAGACTGCGCTGGAAGCCGGAAGAGGAGGTGAGTATCGCCGATCACCTCCCCTTGCCCCCGCAATGCCGCGATCGACTTCGATCGCAGCATCGCGGGGGTTAATGTGCTGGGAGCGGTGCAGGACCGCTCCCTGCACATAGTACCGGGTGTCAGCTGTGACAATCAGCTGACACCCGGCGGCGATCGCGCCCGCACAGCCTGTGTGCGCGCGCGATCGCCATGACGTACTAATACGGGTCTGGGTATTAAGTCCCAGGGCACAGACGCGTATTAGTACGTCAGATGTCAGTAAGGGGTTAATAAAGCAGAGGATAAAACAACATAAATACAATTTAATAAAGCATGGGTTAAAACAACATAAATACAATTTAATAAAGCATAGGACAAAACAACATAAATACAATTTAATAAAGCATAGGACAAAACAACATAAATACAATTTAATAAAGCATAGGATAAAACAACATAAATACAATTTAATAAAGCATAGGATAAAACCACATAAATACAATTTAATAAAGCATAGGATAAAACCACATAAATACAATTTAATAAAGCATAGGATAAAACAACATAAATACAATTTAATAAAGCATAGGATAAAACAACATAAATACAATTTAATAAAGCATAGGATAAAACAACATAAATACAATTTAATAAAGCATAGGATAAAACAACATAAATACAATTTAATAAAGCATGGGTTAAAACAACATAAATACAATTTAATAAAGCATAGGACAAAACAACATAAATAGAATTTAATAAAGCATAGGATAAAACAACATAAATACAATTTAATAAAGCATAGGATAAAACAACATAAATACAATTTAATAAAGCATAGGATAAAACCACATAAATACAATTTAATAAAGCATGGGTTAAAACAACATAAATACAATTTAATAAAGCATAGTATGAAACAACATAAACACAATTTAATAAAGCATAGGATAAACCAACATAAATACAATTTAATAAAGCATAGGATAAAACAACATAGATGCAATTTAATAAAGCATAGGATAAAACAACATAAATACAATTTAATAAAGCATAGGATAAAACCACATAAATACAATTTAATAAAGCATAGGATAAAACAACATAAATACAATTTAATAAATCATAGGATAAAACCACATAAATACAATTTAATAAAGCATAGAATAAAACAACATAAATACAATTTAATAAAGCATAGGATAAAACAACATAGATGAATTTAATAAAGCATAGGATAAAACAACATAAATACAATTTAATAAAGCATAAGATAAAACCACATAAATACAATTTAATAAAGCATAGGATAAAACAACATAAATACAATTTAATAAAGCATAGGATAAAACAACATAAATACAATTTAATAAAGCAAAGAATAAAACAACATAAATGCAATTTAATAAAGCTTAGGATAAAACAACATAAATACAATTTAATAAAGCATAGGTTAAAACAAAATAAATACAATTTAATAAAGCATAGGATGAAACCACGTAAATACAATTTAATATAACATAGGATAAAACAACATAAATACAATTTAATTAAGCATAGGTTAAAACAACATAAATACAATTTAATAAGGCATATGATAAAACAACATAAACACAATTTAATAAAGCATAGGATAAAACAACATAAATACAATTTAATAAAGCATAGGATTAAACAACATAAATACAATTTAATAAAGCATAGGATAAAACAACATAAATACAATTTAATAAAGCATAGGATAAAACAACATAAATACAATTTAATAAAGCATGGGTTAAAACAACATAAATACAATTTAATAAAGCATGGGTTAAAACAACATAAATACAATTTAATAAAGCATAGGACAAAACAACATAAATACAATTTAATAAAGCATAGGATAAAACAACATAAATACAATTTAATAAAGCATAGGATAAAACAACATAAATACAATTTAATAAAGCATAGGATAAAACAACATAAATACAATTTAATAAAGCAGAGGATAAAACAACATAAATACAATTTAATAAAGCATAGGACAAAACAACATAAATACAATTTAATAAAGCATAGGACAAAACAACATAAATACAATTTAATAAAGCATAGGACAAAACAACATAAATACAATTTAATAAAGCATAGGATAAAACAACATAAATACAATTTAATAAAGCATAGGATAAAACCACATAAATACAATTTAATAAAGCATAGGATAAAACAACATAAATACAATTTAATAAAGCATAGGATAAAACAACATAAATACAATTTAATAAAGCATAGGTTAAAACAACATAAATACAATTTAATAAAGCATAGGACAAAACAAGATAAATACAATTTAATAAAGCATAGGATAAAACAACATATGTACAATTAAATAAAGCATAGGATAAAACAACATAAATACAATTTAATAAAACATGGGTTAAAACAACATAAATACAATTTAATAAAGCATAGGACAAAACAACATGAACACAATTTAATAAAGCATAGGATAAAACAACATAAATACAATTTAATAAAGCATACGACAAAACAACATAAATACAATTTAATAAAGCATAGGATAAAACAACATAAATACAGTTTAATAAAGCATAGGATAAAACAACATAAATACAATTTAATAAAGCATAGGATAAAACAACATAAATACAATTTAATAAAGCATAGGATGAAACAACATAAATGCAGTTTAATAAAGCATAGGATAAAACATCATAAATACAATTTAATAAAGCATAGGATAAAACAACGTAAACACAATTTAATAAAGCATAGGATAAAACAACTTAAATACAATTTAATAAAGCATAGGATAAAACAACATGAAAACAGTTTAATAAAGCATAGGATAAAACAACATGAATACAATTTAATAAAGCATAGGATAAAACAACATAAATACAATTTAATAAAGCATAGGATAAAACAACATGAATACAATTTAATAAAGCATAGGATAAAACAACATAAATACAATTTAATAAAGCATAGGATAAAACAACATAAATACAATTTAATAAAGCATAGGATAAAACAACATAAATACAATTTAATAAAGCATGGGTTAAAACAACATAAATACAATTTAATAAAGCATAGGACAAAACAACATAAATACAATTTAATAAAACATGGGTTAAAACAACATAAATACAATTTAATAAAGCATAGGACAAAACAACATAAACACAATTTAATAAAGCATATGATAAAACAACATAAATACAATTTAATAAAGCATACGATAAAACAACATAAATACAATTTAATAAAGCATAGGATAAAACAACATAAATACAGTTTAATAAAGCATAGGATAAAACAACATAAATACAATTTAATAAAGCATAGGATAAAACAACATAAATACAATTTAATAAAGCATAGGATAAAACAACATAAATGCAGTTTAATAAAACATAGGATAAAACAACATAAATACAATTTAATAAAGCATAGGATAAAACAACATAAACACAATTTAATAAAGCATAGGATAAAACAACTTAAATACAATTTAATAAAGCATAGGATAAAACAACATGAAAACAGTTTAATAAAGCATAGGATAAAACAACATGAATACAATTTAATAAAGCATAGGATAAAACAACATAAATACAATTTAATAAAGCATAGGATAAAACTACATAAATACAATTTAATAAAGCATAGGATAAAACAACATAAATACAATTTAATAAAGCATGGGTTAAAACAACATAAATACAATTTAATAAAGCATAGGACAAAACAACATAAATACAATTTAATAAAGCATAGGATAAAACAACATAAATACAATTTAATAAAGCATAGGATAAAACAACATAAATACAATTTAATAAAGCATAGGATAAAACAACATAAATACAATTTAATAAAGCATAGGATAAAACAACATAAATACAATTTAACAAAGCATGGGTTAAAACAACATAAATACAATTTAATAAAGCATAGGACAAAACAACATAAATACAATTTAATAAAGCATAGGACAAAACAACATAAATACAATTTAATAAAGCATAGGATAAAACAACATAAATACAATTTAATAAAGCATAGGATAAAATAACATAAATACAATTTAGTAAAGCATAGGATAAAACCACATAAATACAATTTAATAAAGCATAGGATAAAACAACATAAATACAATTTAATAAAGCATAGGATAAAACAACATGAATACAATTTAATAAAGCATAGGATAAACCAACATAAATACAATTTAATAAAGCATAGGATAAAACAACATAGATGCAATTTAATAAAGCATAGGATAAAACAACATAAATACAATTTAATAAAGCATAGGATAAAACCACATAAATACAATTTAATAAAGCATAGGATAAAACAACATAAATACAATTTAATAAATCATAGGAAAAAACCACATAAATACAATTTAATAAAGCATAGAATAAAACAACATAAATACAATTTAATAAAGCATAGGATAAAACAACATAGATGAATTTAATAAAGCATAGGATAAAACAACATAAATACAATTTAATAAAGCAAAGAATAAAACAACATAAATGCAATTTAATAAAGCATAGGATAAAACAACATAAATACAATTTAACAAAGCATAGGTTAAAACAAAATAAATACAATTTAATAAACCATAGGATGAAACCACGTAAATACAATTTAATATAACATAGGATAAAACAACATAAATACAATTTAATAAAGCTTTGGTTAAAACAGCATAAATACAATTTAATAAGGCATAGGATAAAACAACATAAACACAATTTAATAAAGCATAGGATAAAACAACATAAATACAATTTAATAAAGCATATGATTAAAAAACATAAATACAATTTAATAAAGCATAGGATAAAACAACATAAATACAATTTAATAAAGCAGAGGATAAAACAACATAAATACAATTTAATAAAGCATGGGTTAAAACAACATAAATACAATTTAATAAAGCATAGGACAAAACAACATAAATACAATTTAATAAAGCATAGGACAAAACAACATAAATACAATTTAATAAAGCATAGGATAAAACAACATAAATACAATTTAATAAAGCATAGGATATAACAACATAAATACAATTTAATAAAGCATTGGATAAAACCATATAAATACAATTTAATAAAGCATAGGATAAAACAACATAAATACAATTTAATAAAGCATAGGTTGAAACAAAATAAATACAATTTAATAAAGCATAGGATGAAACCACGTAAATACAATTTAATATAACATAGGATAAAACAACATAGATGCAATTTAATAAAGCATAGGATAAAACAACATAAATACAATTTATTAAAGTATAGGTTAAAACAACATAAATACAATTTAATAAAGCATAGGATAAAACAACATAAACACGATATAATAAAGCATGTGATAAAACAACATAAATACAATTTAATAAAGCATAGGATAAAACAACATAAATACAATTTAATAAAGCATAGGATAAAACCACATAAATACAATTTAATAAAGCATAGGATAAAACCACATAAATACAAATTAATAAAGCATAGGATAAAACCAAATAAATACAATTTAATAAAGCATAGGATAAAACAACATGAATACAATTTAATAAAGCATAGGATAAAACAACATAGATGCAATTTAATAAAGCATAGGATAAAACAACATAAATACAATTCAATAAAGCAAAGGATAAAACCACATAAATACAATTTAATAAAGCTTAGGATAAGACAACATAAATACAATTTAATAAAGCATAGGATAAAACCACATAAATACAATTTAATAAAGCATAGGACAAAACAACATAAATACAATTTAATAAAGCATAGGATAAAACAACATAAATACAATTTAATAAAGCATAGGATAAAACCACATAAATACAATTTAATAAAGCATAGGATAAAACCACATAAATACAATTTAATAAAGCATAGGATAAAACAACATAAATACAATTTAATAAAGCATAGGATAAAACAACATAAATACAATTTAATAAAGCATAAGTTAAAACAACATAAATACAATTTAATAAAGCATAGGATAAAACAACTTAAATACAATTTAATAAAGCATAGGATAAAACAACATAAATGCAATTTGATAAAGCATAGGTTAAAGCAACATAAATACAATTTAATAAAGCATAGGATAAATCAACATAAATACAATTTAATAAAGCATAGGTTAAAACAACATAAATACAATTTAATAAAGCATAGGTTAAAACAACATAAATACAATTTAATAAAGCATAGGATAAAACAACATAAATACAATTTAATAAAGCTTAGGATAAAACAACATAAATACAATTTAATAAAGCATAGGATAAAACAACATAAATACAATTTAATAAAGCATAGGATAAAACAACATAAATACAATTTAATAAAGCATAGGTTAAAACAACATAAATACAATTTAATAAAGCATAGGACAAAACAAGATAAATACAATTTAATAAAGCATAGGATAAAACAACATATATACAATTAAATAAAGCATAGGATAAAACAACATAAATACAATTTAATAAAACATGGGTTAAAACAACATAAATACAATTTAATAAAGCATAGGACAAAACAACATGAACACAATTTAATAAAGCATAGGATAAAACAACATAAATACAATTTAATAAAGCATACGACAAAACAACATAAATACAATTTAATAAAGCATAGTATAAAACAACATGAAAATAGTTTAATAAAGCATAGGATAAATCAACATAAATATAATTTAATAAAGCATAGGATAAAACAACATAAATACAATTCAATAAAGCATAGGATAAAACAACATAAATACAATTTAATAAAGCATAGGATAAAACAACATAAATACAATTTAATAAAGCATGGGTTAAAAAAACATAAATACAATTTAATAAAGCATAGGACAAAACAACATAAATACAATTTAATAAAGTATAGGATAAAACAACATAAATACAATTTAATAAAGCATAGGATAAAACAACATAAATACAATTTAATAAAGCATAGGATAAAACAACATAAATACAATTTAATAAAGCATAGGATAAAACAACATAAATACAATTTAATAAAGCATGGGTTAAAACAACATAAATAAAATTTAATAAAGCATAGGACAAAACAACATAAATACAATTTAATAAAGCATAGGATAAAACAACATAAATACAATTTAATAAAGCATAGGATAAAACAACATAAATACAATTTAATAAAGCATAAGTTAAAACAACATAAATACAATTTAATAAAGCATGGGTTAAAACAACATAAATACAATTTAATAAAGCATAGGACAAAACAACATAAATACAATTTAATAAAGCATAGGATAAAACAACATAGATGCAATTTAATAAAGCATAGGATAAAACAACATAAATACAATTTAATAAAGCATAGGATAAAACAACATAAATACAATTTAATAAAGCATAAGTTAAAACAACATAAATACAATTTAATAAAGCATAGGATAAAACAACTTAAATACAATTTAATAAAGCATAGGATAAAACAACATAAATACAATTTGATAAAGCATAGGTTAAAGCAACAAAAATACAATTTAATAAAGCATAGGATAAATCAACATAAATACAATGTAATAAAGCATAGGTTAAAACAACATAAATACAATTTAATAAAGCATAGGTTAAAACAACATAAATACAATTTAATAAAGCATAGGATAAAACAACATAAATACAATTTAATAAAGCTTAGGATAAAACAACATAAATACAATTTAATAAAGCATAGGATAAAACAACATAAATACAATTTAATAAAGCATAGGATAAAACAACATAAATACAATTTAATAAAGCATAGGTTAAAACAACATAAATACAATTTAATAAAGCATAGGACAAAACAAGATAAATACAATTTAATAAAGCATAGGATAAAACAACATATATACAATTTAATAAAGCATAGGATAAAACAACATAAATACAATTTAATAAAACATGGGTTAAAACAACATAAATACAATTTAATAAAGCATAGGACAAAACAACATAAACACAATTTAATAAAGCATATGATAAAACAACATAAATACAATTTAATAAAGCATACGATAAAACAACATAAATACAATTTAATAAAGCATAGGATAAAACAACATAAATACAGTTTAATAAAGCATAGGATAAAACAACATAAATACAATTTAATAAAGCATAGGATAAAACAACATAAATACAATTTAATAAAGCATAGGATAAAACAACATAAATGCAGTTTAATAAAGCATAGGATAAAACAACATAAATACAATTTAATAAAGCATAGGATAAAACAACATAAACACAATTTAATAAAGCATAGGATAAAACAACTTAAATACAATTTAATAAAGCATAGGATAAAACAACATGAAAACAGTTTAATAAAGCATAGGATAAAACAACATGAATACAATTTAATAAAGCATAGGATAAAACAACATAAATACAATTTAATAAAGCATAGGATAAAACAACATAAATACAATTTAATAAAGCATAGGATAAAACAACATAAATACAATTTAATAAAGCATGGGTTAAAACAACATAAATACAATTTAATAAAGCATAGGACAAAACAACATAAATACAATTTAATAAAGCATAGGATAAAACAACATAAATACAATTTAATAAAGCATAGGATAAAACAACATAAATACAATTTAATAAAGCATAGGATAAAACAACATAAATACAATTTAATAAAGCATGGGTTAAAACAACATAAATACAATTTAATAAAGCATAGGACAAAACAACATAAATACAATTTAATAAAGCATAGGACAAAACAACATAAATACAATTTAATAAAGCATAGGATAAAACAACATAAATACAATTTAATAAAGCATAGGATAAAATAACATAAATACAATTTAGTAAAGCATAGGATAAAACCACATAAATACAATTTAGTAAAGCATAGGATAAAACCACATAAATACAATTTAATAAAGCATAGGATAAAACAACATAAATACAATTTAATAAAGCATAGGATAAAACAACATGAATACAATTTAATAAAGCATAGGATAAAAGAACATAGATGCAATTTAATAAAGCATAGGATAAAACAACATAAATACAATTTAATAAAGCATAGGATAAAACCACATAAATACAATTTAATAAAGCATAGGATAAAACAACATAAATACAATTTAATAAATCATAGGAAAAAACCACATAAATACAATTTAATAAAGCATAGAATAAAACAACATAAATACAATTTAATAAAGCATAGGATAAAACAACATAGATGAATTTAATAAAGCATAGGATAAAACAACATAAATACAATTTAATAAAGCAAAGAATAAAACAACATAAATGCAATTTAATAAAGCATAGGATAAAACAACATAAATACAATTTAACAAAGCATAGGTTAAAACAAAATAAATACAATTTAATAAACCATAGGATGAAACCACGTAAATACAATTTAATATAACATAGGATAAAACAACATAAATACAATTTAATAAAGCTTTGGTTAAATCAACATAAATACAATTTAATAAGGCATAGGATAAAACAACATAAACACAATTTAATAAAGCATAGGATAAAACAACATAAATACAATTTAATAAAGCATATGATTAAAAAACATAAATACAATTTAATAAAGCATAGGATAAAACAACATAAATACAATTTAATAAAGCATAGGATAAAACAACATAAATAAAATTTAATAAAGCATACGATACAACAACATAAATACAATTTAATAAAGCATAGGATAAAACAACATAAATACAATTTAATAAAGCATAGGATAAAACAACATAAATACAATTTAATAAAGCAGAGGATAAAACAACATAAATACAATTTAATAAAGCATGGGTTAAAACAACATAAATACAATTTAATAAAGCATAGGACAAAACAACATAAATACAATTTAATAAAGCATAGGACAAAACAACATAAATACAATTTAATAAAGCATAGGATAAAACAACATAAATACAATTTAATAAAGCATAGGATAAAACAACATAAATACAATTTAATAAAGCATAGGATAAAACAACATAAATACAATTTAATAAAGCAGAGGATAAAACAACATAAATACAATTTAATAAAGCATGGGTTAAAACAACATAAATACAATTTAATAAAGCATAGGACAAAACAACATAAATACAATTTAATAAAGCATAGGACAAAACAACATAAATACAATTTAATAAAGCATAGGATAAAACAACATAAATACAATTTAATAAAGCATAGGATAAAACAACATAAATACAATTTAATAAAGCATAGGATAAAACCATATAAATACAATTTAATAAAGCATAGGATAAAACAACATAAATACAATTTAATAAAGCATAGGTTGAAACAAAATAAATACAATTTAATAAAGCATAGGATGAAACCACGTAAATACAATTTAATATAACATAGGATAAAACAACATAGATGCAATTTAATAAAGCATAGGATAAAACAACATAAATACAATTTATTAAAGTATAGGTTAAAACAACATAAATACAATTTAATAAAGCATAGGATAAAACAACATAAACACGATATAATAAAGCATGTGATAAAACAACATAAATACAATTTAATAAAGCATAGGATAAAACAACATAAATACAATTTAATAAAGCATAGGATAAAACCACATAAATACAATTTAATAAAGCATAGGATAAAACAACATAAATACAATTTAATAAAGCATAGGATAAAACAACATAAATACAATTTAATAAAGCATAAGTTAAAACAACATAAATACAATTTAATAAAGCATAGGATAAAACAACTTAAATACAATTTAATAAAGCATAGGATAAAACAACATAAATACAATTTGATAAAGCATAGGTTAAAGCAACAAAAATACAATTTAATAAAGCATAGGATAAATCAACATAAATACAATGTAATAAAGCATAGGTTAAAACAACATAAATACAATTTAATAAAGCATAGGTTAAAACAACATAAATACAATTTAATAAAGCATAGGATAAAACAACATAAATACAATTTAATAAAGCTTAGGATAAAACAACATAAATACAATTTAATAAAGCATAGGATAAAACAACATAAATACAATTTAATAAAGCATAGGATAAAACAACATAAATACAATTTAATAAAGCATAGGTTAAAACAACATAAATACAATTTAATAAAGCATAGGACAAAACAAGATAAATACAATTTAATAAAGCATAGGATAAAACAACATATATACAATTTAATAAAGCATAGGATAAAACAACATAAATACAATTTAATAAAACATGGGTTAAAACAACATAAATACAATTTAATAAAGCATAGGACAAAACAACATAAACACAATTTAATAAAGCATATGATAAAACAACATAAATACAATTTAATAAAGCATACGATAAAACAACATAAATACAATTTAATAAAGCATAGGATAAAACAACATAAATACAGTTTAATAAAGCATAGGATAAAACAACATAAATACAATTTAATAAAGCATAGGATAAAACAACATAAATACAATTTAATAAAGCATAGGATAAAACAACATAAATGCAGTTTAATAAAGCATATGATAAAACAACATAAATACAATTTAATAAAGCATAGGATAAAACAACATAAACACAATTTAATAAAGCATAGGATAAAACAACTTAAATACAATTTAATAAAGCATAGGATAAAACAACATGAAAACAGTTTAATAAAGCATAGGATAAAACAACATGAATACAATTTAATAAAGCATAGGATAAAACAACATAAATACAATTTAATAAAGCATAGGATAAAACAACATAAATACAATTTAATAAAGCATAGGATAAAACAACATAAATACAATTTAATAAAGCATGGGTTAAAACAACATAAATACAATTTAATAAAGCATAGGACAAAACAACATAAATACAATTTAATAAAGCATAGGATAAAACAACATAAATACAATTTAATAAAGCATAGGATAAAACAACATAAATACAATTTAATAAAGCATAGGATAAAACAACATAAATACAATTTAATAAAGCATGGGTTAAAACAACATAAATACAATTTAATAAAGCATAGGACAAAACAACATAAATACAATTTAATAAAGCATAGGACAAAACAACATAAATACAATTTAATAAAGCATAGGATAAAACAACATAAATACAATTTAATAAAGCATAGGATAAAATAACATAAATACAATTTAGTAAAGCATAGGATAAAACCACATAAATACAATTTAGTAAAGCATAGGATAAAACCACATAAATACAATTTAATAAAGCATAGGATAAAACAACATAAATACAATTTAATAAAGCATAGGATAAAACAACATGAATACAATTTAATAAAGCATAGGATAAAAGAACATAGATGCAATTTAATAAAGCATAGGATAAAACAACATAAATACAATTTAATAAAGCATAGGATAAAACCACATAAATACAATTTAATAAAGCATAGGATAAAACAACATAAATACAATTTAATAAATCATAGGAAAAAACCACATAAATACAATTTAATAAAGCATAGAATAAAACAACATAAATACAATTTAATAAAGCATAGGATAAAACAACATAGATGAATTTAATAAAGCATAGGATAAAACAACATAAATACAATTTAATAAAGCAAAGAATAAAACAACATAAATGCAATTTAATAAAGCATAGGATAAAACAACATAAATACAATTTAACAAAGCATAGGTTAAAACAAAATAAATACAATTTAATAAACCATAGGATGAAACCACGTAAATACAATTTAATATAACATAGGATAAAACAACATAAATACAATTTAATAAAGCTTTGGTTAAATCAACATAAATACAATTTAATAAGGCATAGGATAAAACAACATAAACACAATTTAATAAAGCATAGGATAAAACAACATAAATACAATTTAATAAAGCATATGATTAAAAAACATAAATACAATTTAATAAAGCATAGGATAAAACAACATAAATACAATTTAATAAAGCATAGGATAAAACAACATAAAAAAAATTTAATAAAGCATACGATACAACAACATAAATACAATTTAATAAAGCATAGGATAAAACAACATAAATACAATTTAATAAAGCATAGGATAAAACAACATAAATACAATTTAATAAAGCAGAGGATAAAACAACATAAATACAATTTAATAAAGCATGGGTTAAAACAACATAAATACAATTTAATAAAGCATAGGACAAAACAACATAAATACAATTTAATAAAGCATAGGACAAAACAACATAAATACAATTTAATAAAGCATAGGATAAAACAACATAAATACAATTTAATAAAGCATAGGATAAAACAACATAAATACAATTTAATAAAGCATAGGATAAAACAACATAAATACAATTTAATAAAGCAGAGGATAAAACAACATAAATACAATTTAATAAAGCATGGGTTAAAACAACATAAATACAATTTAATAAAGCATAGGACAAAACAACATAAATACAATTTAATAAAGCATAGGACAAAACAACATAAATACAATTTAATAAAGCATAGGATAAAACAACATAAATACAATTTAATAAAGCATAGGATAAAACAACATAAATACAATTTAATAAAGCATAGGATAAAACCATATAAATACAATTTAATAAAGCATAGGATAAAACAACATAAATACAATTTAATAAAGCATAGGTTGAAACAAAATAAATACAATTTAATAAAGCATAGGATGAAACCACGTAAATACAATTTAATATAACATAGGATAAAACAACATAGATGCAATTTAATAAAGCATAGGATAAAACAACATAAATACAATTTATTAAAGTATAGGTTAAAACAACATAAATACAATTTAATAAAGCATAGGATAAAACAACATAAACACGATATAATAAAGCATGTGATAAAACAACATAAATACAATTTAATAAAGCATAGGATAAAACAACATAAATACAATTTAATAAAGCATAGGATAAAACCACATAAATACAATTTAATAAAGCATAGGATAAAACAACATAAATACAATTTAATAAAGCATAGGATAAAACAACATAAATACAATTTAATAAAGCATAAGTTAAAACAACATAAATACAATTTAATAAAGCATAGGATAAAACAACTTAAATACAATTTAATAAAGCATAGGATAAAACAACATAAATACAATTTGATAAAGCATAGGTTAAAGCAACAAAAATACAATTTAATAAAGCATAGGATAAATCAACATAAATACAATGTAATAAAGCATAGGTTAAAACAACATAAATACAATTTAATAAAGCATAGGTTAAAACAACATAAATACAATTTAATAAAGCATAGGATAAAACAACATAAATACAATTTAATAAAGCTTAGGATAAAACAACATAAATACAATTTAATAAAGCATAGGATAAAACAACATAAATACAATTTAATAAAGCATAGGATAAAACAACATAAATACAATTTAATAAAGCATAGGTTAAAACAACATAAATACAATTTAATAAAGCATAGGACAAAACAAGATAAATACAATTTAATAAAGCATAGGATAAAACAACATATATACAATTTAATAAAGCATAGGATAAAACAACATAAATACAATTTAATAAAACATGGGTTAAAACAACATAAATACAATTTAATAAAGCATAGGACAAAACAACATAAACACAATTTAATAAAGCATATGATAAAACAACATAAATACAATTTAATAAAGCATACGATAAAACAACATAAATACAATTTAATAAAGCATAGGATAAAACAACATAAATACAGTTTAATAAAGCATAGGATAAAACAACATAAATACAATTTAATAAAGCATAGGATAAAACAACATAAATACAATTTAATAAAGCATAGGATAAAACAACATAAATGCAGTTTAATAAAGCATAGGATAAAACAACATAAATACAATTTAATAAAGCATAGGATAAAACAACATAAACACAATTTAATAAAGCATAGGATAAAACAACTTAAATACAATTTAATAAAGCATAGGATAAAACAACATGAAAACAGTTTAATAAAGCATAGGATAAAACAACATGAATACAATTTAATAAAGCATAGGATAAAACAACATAAATACAATTTAATAAAGCATAGGATAAAACAACATAAATACAATTTAATAAAGCATAGGATAAAACAACATAAATACAATTTAATAAAGCATGGGTTAAAACAACATAAATACAATTTAATAAAGCATAGGACAAAACAACATAAATACAATTTAATAAAGCATAGGATAAAACAACATAAATACAATTTAATAAAGCATAGGATAAAACAACATAAATACAATTTAATAAAGCATAGGATAAAACAACATAAATACAATTTAATAAAGCATGGGTTAAAACAACATAAATACAATTTAATAAAGCATAGGACAAAACAACATAAATACAATTTAATAAAGCATAGGACAAAACAACATAAATACAATTTAATAAAGCATAGGATAAAACAACATAAATACAATTTAATAAAGCATAGGATAAAATAACATAAATACAATTTAGTAAAGCATAGGATAAAACCACATAAATACAATTTAGTAAAGCATAGGATAAAACCACATAAATACAATTTAATAAAGCATAGGATAAAACAACATAAATACAATTTAATAAAGCATAGGATAAAACAACATGAATACAATTTAATAAAGCATAGGATAAAAGAACATAGATGCAATTTAATAAAGCATAGGATAAAACAACATAAATACAATTTAATAAAGCATAGGATAAAACCACATAAATACAATTTAATAAAGCATAGGATAAAACAACATAAATACAATTTAATAAATCATAGGAAAAAACCACATAAATACAATTTAATAAAGCATAGAATAAAACAACATAAATACAATTTAATAAAGCATAGGATAAAACAACATAGATGAATTTAATAAAGCATAGGATAAAACAACATAAATACAATTTAATAAAGCAAAGAATAAAACAACATAAATGCAATTTAATAAAGCATAGGATAAAACAACATAAATACAATTTAACAAAGCATAGGTTAAAACAAAATAAATACAATTTAATAAACCATAGGATGAAACCACGTAAATACAATTTAATATAACATAGGATAAAACAACATAAATACAATTTAATAAAGCTTTGGTTAAATCAACATAAATACAATTTAATAAGGCATAGGATAAAACAACATAAACACAATTTAATAAAGCATAGGATAAAACAACATAAATACAATTTAATAAAGCATATGATTAAAAAACATAAATACAATTTAATAAAGCATAGGATAAAACAACATAAATACAATTTAATAAAGCATAGGATAAAACAACATAAATAAAATTTAATAAAGCATAGGATACAACAACATAAATACAATTTAATAAAGCATAGGATAAAACAACATAAATACAATTTAATAAAGCATAGGATAAAACAACATAAATACAATTTAATAAAGCAGAGGATAAAACAACATAAATACAATTTAATAAAGCATGGGTTAAAACAACATAAATACAATTTAATAAAGCATAGGACAAAACAACATAAATACAATTTAATAAAGCATAGGACAAAACAACATAAATACAATTTAATAAAGCATAGGATAAAACAACATAAATACAATTTAATAAAGCATAGGATAAAACAACATAAATACAATTTAATAAAGCATAGGATAAAACAACATAAATACAATTTAATAAAGCAGAGGATAAAACAACATAAATACAATTTAATAAAGCATGGGTTAAAACAACATAAATACAATTTAATAAAGCATAGGACAAAACAACATAAATACAATTTAATAAAGCATAGGACAAAACAACATAAATACAATTTAATAAAGCATAGGATAAAACAACATAAATACAATTTAATAAAGCATAGGATAAAACAACATAAATACAATTTAATAAAGCATAGGATAAAACCATATAAATACAATTTAATAAAGCATAGGATAAAACAACATAAATACAATTTAATAAAGCATAGGTTGAAACAAAATAAATACAATTTAATAAAGCATAGGATGAAACCACGTAAATACAATTTAATATAACATAGGATAAAACAACATAGATGCAATTTAATAAAGCATAGGATAAAACAACATAAATACAATTTATTAAAGTATAGGTTAAAACAACATAAATACAATTTAATAAAGCATAGGATAAAACAACATAAACACGATATAATAAAGCATGTGATAAAACAACATAAATACAATTTAATAAAGCATAGGATAAAACAACATAAATACAATTTAATAAAGCATAGGATAAAACCACATAAATACAATTTAATAAAGCATAGGATAAAACAACATAAATACAATTTAATAAAGCATAGGATAAAACAACATAAATACAATTTAATAAAGCATAAGTTAAAACAACATAAATACAATTTAATAAAGCATAGGATAAAACAACTTAAATACAATTTAATAAAGCATAGGATAAAACAACATAAATGCAATTTGATAAAGCATAGGTTAAAGCAACATAAATACAATTTAATAAAGCATAGGATAAATCAACATAAATACAATTTAATAAAGCATAGGTTAAAACAACATAAATACAATTTAATAAAGCATAGGTTAAAACAACATAAATACAATTTAATAAAGCATAGGATAAAACAACATAAATACAATTTAATAAAGCTTAGGATAAAACAACATAAATACAATTTAATAAAGCATAGGATAAAACAACATAAATACAATTTAATAAAGCATAGGATAAAACAACATAAATACAATTTAATAAAGCATAGGTTAAAACAACATAAATACAATTTAATAAAGCATAGGACAAAACAAGATAAATACAATTTAATAAAGCATAGGATAAAACAACATATATACAATTAAATAAAGCATAGGATAAAACAACATAAATACAATTTAATAAAACATGGGTTAAAACAACATAAATACAATTTAATAAAGCATAGGACAAAACAACATGAACACAATTTAATAAAGCATAGGATAAAACAACATAAATACAATTTAATAAAGCATACGACAAAACAACATAAATACAATTTAATAAAGCATAGGATAAAACAACATGAAAATAGTTTAATAAAGCATAGGATAAATCAACATAAATATAATTTAATAAAGCACAGGATAAAACAACATAAATACAATTCAATAAAGCATAGGATAAAACAACATAAATACAATTTAATAAAGCATAGGATAAAACAACATAAATACAATTTAATAAAGCATGGGTTAAAACAACATAAATACAATTTAATAAAGCATAGGACAAAACAACATAAATACAATTTAATAAAGTATAGGATAAAACAACATAAATACAATTTAATAAAGCATAGGATAAAACAACATAAATACAATTTAATAAAGCATAGGATAAAACAACATAAATACAATTTAATAAAGCATAGGATAAAACAACATAAATACAATTTAATAAAGCATGGGTTAAAACAACATAAATAAAATTTAATAAAGCATAGGACAAAACAACATAAATACAATTTAATAAAGCATAGGATAAAACAACATAAATACAATTTAATAAAGCATAGGATAAAACAACATAAATACAATTTAATAAAGCATAAGTTAAAACAACATAAATACAATTTAATAAAGCATGGGTTAAAACAACATAAATACAATTTAATAAAGCATAGGACAAAACAACATAAATACAATTTAATAAAGCATAGGATAAAACAACATAGATGCAATTTAATAAAGCATAGGATAAAACAACATAAATACAATTTAATAAAGCATAGGATAAAACAACATAAATACAATTTAATAAAGCATAAGTTAAAACAACATAAATACAATTTAATAAAGCATAGGATAAAACAACTTAAATACAATTTAATAAAGCATAGGATAAAACAACATAAATACAATTTGATAAAGCATAGGTTAAAGCAACAAAAATACAATTTAATAAAGCATAGGATAAATCAACATAAATACAATGTAATAAAGCATAGGTTAAAACAACATAAATACAATTTAATAAAGCATAGGTTAAAACAACATAAATACAATTTAATAAAGCATAGGATAAAACAACATAAATACAATTTAATAAAGCTTAGGATAAAACAACATAAATACAATTTAATAAAGCATAGGATAAAACAACATAAATACAATTTAATAAAGCATAGGATAAAACAACATAAATACAATTTAATAAAGCATAGGTTAAAACAACATAAATACAATTTAATAAAGCATAGGACAAAACAAGATAAATACAATTTAATAAAGCATAGGATAAAACAAGATATATACAATTTAATAAAGCATAGGATAAAACAACATAAATACAATTTAATAAAACATGGGTTAAAACAACATAAATACAATTTAATAAAGCATAGGACAAAACAACATAAACACAATTTAATAAAGCATATGATAAAACAACATAAATACAATTTAATAAAGCATACGATAAAACAACATAAATACAATTTAATAAAGCATAGGATAAAACAACATAAATACAGTTTAATAAAGCATAGGATAAAACAACATAAATACAATTTAATAAAGCATAGGATAAAACAACATAAATACAATTTAATAAAGCATAGGATAAAACAACATAAATGCAGTTTAATAAAGCATAGGATAAAACAACATAAACACAATTTAATAAAGCATAGGATAAAACAACATAAACACAATTTAATAAAGCATAGGATAAAACAACTTAAATACAATTTAATAAAGCATAGGATAAAACAACATGAAAACAGTTTAATAAAGCATAGGATAAAACAACATAAATACAATTTAATAAAGCATAGGATAAAACAACATAAATACAATTTAATAAAGCATAGGATAAAACAACATAAATACAATTTAATAAAGCATAGGATAAAACAACATAAATACAATTTAATAAAGCATGGGTTAAAACAACATAAATACAATTTAATAAAGCATAGGACAAAACAACATAAATACAATTTAATAAAGCATAGGATAAAACAACATAAATACAATTTAATAAAGCATAGGATAAAACAACATAAATACAATTTAATAAAGCATAGGATAAAACAACATAAATACAATTTAATAAAGCATGGGTTAAAACAACATAAATACAATTTAATAAAGCATAGGACAAAACAACATAAATACAATTTAATAAAGCATAGGACAAAACAACATAAATACAATTTAATAAAGCATAGGATAAAACAACATAAATACAATTTAATAAAGCATAGGATAAAATAACATAAATACAATTTAGTAAAGCATAGGATAAAACCACATAAATACAATTTAGTAAAGCATAGGATAAAACCACATAAATACAATTTAATAAAGCATAGGATAAAACAACATAAATACAATTTAATAAAGCATAGGATAAAACAACATAAATACAATTTAATAAATCATAGGAAAAAACCACATAAATACAATTTAATAAAGCATAGAATAAAACAACATAAATACAATTTAATAAAGCATAGGATAAAACAACATAGATGAATTTAATAAAGCATAGGATAAAACAACATAAATACAATTTAATAAAGCAAAGAATAAAACAACATAAATGCAATTTAATAAAGCATAGGATAAAACAACATAAATACAATTTAACAAAGCATAGGTTAAAACAAAATAAATACAATTTAATAAACCATAGGATGAAACCACGTAAATACAATTTAATATAACATAGGATAAAACAACATAAATACAATTTAATAAAGCTTTGGTTAAATCAACATAAATACAATTTAATAAGGCATAGGATAAAACAACATAAACACAATTTAATAAAGCATAGGATAAAACAACATAAATACAATTTAATAAAGCATATGATTAAAAAACATAAATACAATTTAATAAAGCATAGGATAAAACAACATAAATACAATTTAATAAAGCATAGGATAAAACAACATAAATAAAATTTAATAAAGCATAGGATACAACAACATAAATACAATTTAATAAAGCATAGGATAAAACAACATAAATACAATTTAATAAAGCATAGGATAAAACAACATAAATACAATTTAATAAAGCAGAGGATAAAACAACATAAATACAATTTAATAAAGCATGGGTTAAAACAACATAAATACAATTTAATAAAGCATAGGACAAAACAACATAAATACAATTTAATAAAGCATAGGACAAAACAACATAAATACAATTTAATAAAGCATAGGATAAAACAACATAAATACAATTTAATAAAGCATAGGATAAAACAACATAAATACAATTTAATAAAGCATAGGATAAAACAACATAAATACAATTTAATAAAGCAGAGGATAAAACAACATAAATACAATTTAATAAAGCATGGGTTAAAACAACATAAATACAATTTAATAAAGCATAGGACAAAACAACATAAATACAATTTAATAAAGCATAGGACAAAACAACATAAATACAATTTAATAAAGCATAGGATAAAACAACATAAATACAATTTAATAAAGCATAGGATAAAACAACATAAATACAATTTAATAAAGCATAGGATAAAACCATATAAATACAATTTAATAAAGCATAGGATAAAACAACATAAATACAATTTAATAAAGCATAGGTTGAAACAAAATAAATACAATTTAATAAAGCATAGGATGAAACCACGTAAATACAATTTAATATAACATAGGATAAAACAACATAAATACAATTTATTAAAGTATAGGTTAAAACAACATAAATACAATTTAATAAAGCATAGGATAAAACAACATAAACACGATATAATAAAGCATGTGATAAAACAACATAAATACAATTTAATAAAGCATAGGATAAAACAACATAAATACAATTTAATAAAGCATAGGATAAAACCACATAAATACAATTTAATAAAGCATAGGATAAAACCACATAAATACAAATTAATAAAGCATAGGATAAAACCAAATAAATACAATTTAATAAAGCATAGGATAAAACAACATGAATACAATTTAATAAAGCATAGGATAAAACAACATAGATGCAATTTAATAAAGCATAGGATAAAACAACATAAATACAATTCAATAAAGCAAAGGATAAAACCACATAAATACAATTTAATAAAGCTTAGGATAAGACAACATAAATACAATTTAATAAAGCATAGGATAAAACCACATAAATACAATTTAATAAAGCATAGGATAAAACAACATAAATACAATTTAATAAAGCATAGGATAAAACAACAAAGATGAATTTAATAAAGCATAGGATAAAACAACATAAATACAATTTAATAAAGCAAAGAATAAAACAACATAAATACAATTTAATAAAGCATAGGATAAAACAAGATAAATGCAATTTAATAAAGCATAGCATAAAACAAAATAAATCCAATTTAATAAAGCATAGGTTAAAACAACATAAATACAATTTAATAAAGCATAGGATGAAACCACATAAATACAATTTAATAAATCATAGGATAAAACAACATAAATACAGTTTAATAAAGCATAGGTTAAAACAACATAAATACAATTTAATAAAGCATAGGATAAAGCAACATAAATACAATTAATAAAGCATAGGTTAAAACAAAATAAATACAATTTAATAAAGCATAGGATGAAACCACATAAATACAATTTTATATAACATAGGATAAAACAACATAAATACAATTTAATAAAGCATAGGTTAAAACAACATAAATACAATTTAATAAAGCATAGGATAAAACAACATAAACACAATATAATAAAGCACGGGTTAAAACAACATAAATACATTTAATAAAGCATAGGATAAAACAACATAAATACAATTTAATAAAGCATAGAATAAAACAACATAAATACAATTTAATAAAGCATAGGACAAAACAACATGAATACAATTTAATAAAGCATAGGATAAAACAACATGAATACAATTTAATAAAGCATAGGACAAAACAACATAAATACAATTTAATAAAGCATAGGATAAAACAACATAAATACAATTTAATAAAGCATAGGATAAAACAACATAAATACAATTTAATAAAGCATGGGTTAAAACAACATAAATACAATTTAATAAAGCATAGGACAAAACAACATAAATACAATTTAATAAAGCATAGGATAAAACAACATAAATACAATTTAATAAAGCATAGGATAAAACAACATAGATGCAATTTAATAAAGCATAGGATAAAACAACATAAATACAATTTAATAAAGCATGGTATAAAACAACATAAACACGATTTAATAAAGCATAGGATACATCAACATAAATACAATTTAAGAAAGCATAGGATAAAACAACATAAATACAATTTAATAAAGCATAGGATAAAACAACATGAATACAATTTAATAAAGCATAGGATAAAACAACATGAATACAATTTAATAAAGCATGGGTTAAAACAACATAAATACAATTTAATAAAGCATAGGTTAAAACAACATAAACACAATTTAATAAAGCATAGGATAAAACAACATAAATACAATTTAATAAAGCATAGGATAAAACAACATAAATACAATTTAATAAAGCAGAGGATAAAACAACATAAATACAGTTTAATAAAGCATACGATAAAATAATATAAATACAATTTAATAAAGCATAGGATAAAACAACATAAATACAATTTAATGAAGCATATGATAAAACAACATAAATACAATTTAATAAAGCATAGGATAAAACAACATAAATACAATTTAATAAAGCATAGGATAAAACAACATAAATACAATTTAATGAAGCATAGGATAAAACAACATAAATGCAATTTAATAAAGCATAGGAGAAAACAACATAAATACAATTTAATAAAGCATAGGACAAAAACAACATAAATACAATTTAATAAAGCATTGGATAAAACAACATGAATGCAATTTAATAAAGCATAGCATAAAACAAAATAAATCCAATTTAATAAAGCATAGGTTAAAACAACATAAATACAATTTAATAAAGCATAGGATGAAACCACATAAATACAATTTAATAAATCATAGGATAAAACAACATAAATACAGTTTAATAAAGCATAGGTTAAAACAACATAAATACAATTTAATAAAGCATAGGATAAAACAACATAAATACAATTTAATAAAGCATAGGTTAAAACAAAATAAATACAATTTAATAAAGCATAGGATGAAACCACATAAATACAATTTTATATAACATAGGATAAAACAACATAAATACAATTTAATAAAGCATAGGTTAAAACAACATAAATACAATTTAATAAAGCATAGGATAAAACAACATAAACACAATATAATAAAGCACGGGTTAAAACAACATAAATACATTTTAATAAAGCATAGGATAAAACAACATAAATACAATTTAATAAAGCATAGAATAAAACAACATAAAAACAATTTAATAAAGCATAGGACAAAACAACATGAATACAATTTAATAAAGCATAGGATAAAACAACATGAATACAATTTAATAAAGCATAGGACAAAACAACATAAATACAATTTAATAAAGCATAGGATAAAACAACATGAATACAATTTAATAAAGCATGGGTTAAAACAACATAAATACAATTTAATAAAGCATAGGACAAAACAACATAAATACAATTTAATAAAGCATAGGATAAAACAACATAAATACAATTTAATAAAGCATAGGATAAAACAACATAAATACAATTTAATAAAGCATAGGATAAAACCACATAAATACAATTTAATAAAGCATAGGATAAAACCACATAAATACAATTTAATAAAGCATAAGATAAAACAACATAAATACAATTTAATAAAGCATAAGATAAAACAACATGAATACAATTTAATAAAGCATAGGATAAAACCACATGAATACAATTTAATAAAGCATAGGATAAAACAACATAAATACAATTTAATAAAGCATAGGATAAAACAACATAGATGCAATTTAATAAAGCATAGGATAAAACAACATGAATACAATTTAATAAAGCATGGTATAAAACAACATAAACACGATTTAATAAAGCATAGGATACATCAACATAAATACAATTTAAGAAAGCATAGGATAAAACAACATAAATACAATTTAATAAAGCATAGGATAAAACAACATGAATACAATTTAATAAAGCATGGGTTAAAACAACATAAATACAATTTAATACAGCATAGGTTAAAACAACATAAACACAATTTAATAAAGCATAGGATAAAACAACATAAATACAATTTAATAAAGCATAGGATAAAACAACATAAATACAATTTAATAAAGCATAGGATAAAACAACAAAAATACAGTTTAATAAAGCATACGATAAAACAATATAAATACAATTTAATAAAGCATACGATAAAACAATATAAATACAATTTAATAAAGCATAGGATAAAACAACATAAATACAATTTAATAAAGCATATGATAAAACAACAAAAATACAATTTAATAAAGCATAGGATAAAACAACATAAATACAATTTAATAAAGCATAGGATAAAACAACATAAATACAATTTAATGAAGCATAGGATAAAACAACATAAATACAATTTAATGAAGCATAGGATAAAACAACATAAATGCAATTTAATAAAGCATAGGAGAAAACAACATAAATACAATTTAATAAAGCATAGGACAAAAACAACATAAATACAATTTAATAAAGCATAGGATAAAACAACATAAATACAATTTAATAAAGCATAGGATAAAACAACATAAATACAATTTAATAAAGCATAGGACAAAACAACATAAATACAATTTAATAAAGCATAGGATAAAACAACATAAATACAATTTAATAAAGCATAGGATAAAACAACATAAATACAATTTAATAAAGCATAGGATAAAACAACATAAATACAATTTAATAAAGCATAGGATAAAACAACATAAATACAATTTAATAAAGCATAGGATAAAACAACATAAATACAATTTAATAAAGCATGGGTTAAAACAACATAAATACAATTTAATAAAGCATAGGATAAAACAACATAAATACAATTTAATAAAGCATAGGTTAAAACAACATAAATACAATTTAATAAAGCATAGGATAAACAACATAAATACAATTTAATAAAGCATAGGTTAAAACTACATAAATACAATTTAATAAAGCATAGGATAAAACAACATAAATACAATTTAATAAAGCATAGGATAAAACAACATAAATACAATTTAATGAAGCATAGGATAAAACAACATAAATACAATTTAATAAAGCATAGGAGAAAACAACATAAATACAATTTAATAAAGGATAGGATAAAACAACATAAATACAATTTAATAAAGCATAGGAGAAAACAACATAAATACAACTTAATAAAGCATAGGATAAAACAACATAAATACAATTTAATAAAGCATGGGATAAAACAACATAAACACAATTTAATAAAGCATAAGATAAAACAACATAAATACAATTTAATAAAGCGTATGATAAAACAACATAAATACAATTTAATAAAGCATAGGATAAAACAACATAAATACAATTTAATAAAGCATAGGATAAAACAACATAAATACAATTTAATAAGGCATACGATAAAACAACATAAATACAATTTAATAATGCATAGGATAAAACAACATAAATACAATTTATTAAAGCATAGGATAAAACAACATAAATACAATTTAATAAAGCATAGGATAAAACAACATAAATACAATTTAATAAAGCATGGCTTAAAACAACATAAATACAATTTAATGAAGCATAGGACAAAACAACATAAATACAATTTAATAAAGCATAGGATAAAACAACATAAATACAATTTAATAAAGCATAGGATAAAACCACATAAATACAATTTAATAAAGCATAACATAAAACAACATAAATACAATTTAATAAAGCATAAGATAAAACAACATGAATACAATTTAATAAAGCATAGGATAAAACCACATGAATATAATTTAATAAAGCATAGGATAAAACCACATAAATACAATTTAATAAAGCATAGGATAAAACAACATAAATACAATTTAATAAAGCATAGGATAAAACAACAAAGATGAATTTAATAAAGCATAGGATAAAACAACATAAATACAATTTAATAAAGCAAAGAATAAAACAACATAAATACAATTTAATAAAGCATAGGATAAAACAACATAAATGCAATTTAATAAAGCATAGCATAAAACAAAATAAATCCAATTTAATAAAGCATAGGTTAAAACAACATAAATACAATTTAATAAAGCATAGGATGAAACCTCCTAAATACAATTTAATAAATCATAGGATAAAACAACATAAATACAGTTTAATAAAGCATAGGTTAAAACAACATAAATACAATTTAATAAAGCATAGGATAAATCAACATAAATACAATTAATAAAGCATAGGTTAAAACAAAATAAATACAATTTAATAAAGCATATGATGAAACCACATAAATACAATTTTATATAACATAGGATAAAACAACATAAATACAATTTAATAAAGCATAGGTTAAAACAACATAAATACAATTTAATAAAGCATAGGATAAAACAACATAAACACAATATAATAAAGCACGGGTTAAAACAACATAAATACATTTTAATAAAGCATAGGATAAAACAACATAAATACAATTTAATAAAGCATAGAATAAAACAACATAAATACAATTTAATAAAGCATAGGACAAAACAACATGAATACAATTTAATAAAGCATAGGATAAAACAACATGAATACAATTTAATAAAGCATAGGACAAAACAACATAAATACAATTTAATAAAGCATAGGATAAAACAACATAAATACAATTTAATAAAGCATAGGATAAAACAACATAAATACAATTTAATAAAGCATGGGTTAAAACAACATAAATACAATTTAATAAAGCATAGGACAAAACAACATAAATACAATTTAATAAAGCATAGGATAAAACAACATAAATACAATTTAATAAAGCATAGGATAAAACAACATAGATGCAATTTAATAAAGCATAGGATAAAACAACATAAATACAATTTAATAAAGCATGGTATAAAACAACATAAACACGATTTAATAAAGCATAGGATACATCAACATAAATACAATTTAAGAAAGCATAGGATAAAACAACATAAATACAATTTAATAAAGCATAGGATAAAACAACATGAATACAATTTAATAAAGCATAGGATAAAACAACATGAATACAATTTAATAAAGCATGGGTTAAAACAACATAAATACAATTTAATAAAGCATAGGTTAAAACAACATAAACACAATTTAATAAAGCATAGGATAAAACAACATAAATACAATTTAATAAAGTATAGGATAAAACAACATAAATACAATTTAATAAAGCAGAGGATAAAACAACATAAATACAGTTTAATAAAGCATACGATAAAATAATATAAATACAATTTAATAAAGCATAGGATAAAACAACATAAATACAATTTAATGAAGGATATGATAAAACAACATAAATACAATTTAATAAAGCATAGGATAAAACAACATAAATACAATTTAATAAAGCATAGGATAAAACAACATAAATACAATTTAATGAAGCATAGGATAAAACAACATAAATGCAATTTAATAAAGCATAGGAGAAAACAACATAAATACAATTTAATAAAGCATAGGACAAAAACAACATAAATACAATTTAATAAAGCATTGGCTAAAACAACATGAATACAATTTAATAAAGCATAGGATAAAACAACTTAAATACAATTTAATAAAGCATAGGACAAAACAACATAAATACAATTTAATAAAGCATAGGATAAAACAACATAAATACAATTTAATAAAGCATAGGATAAAACAACATAAATACAATTTAATAAAGCATAGGATAAAACAACATAAATACAATTTAATAAAGCATAGGATAAAACAACATAAATACAATTTAATAAAGCAAAGAATAAAACAACATAAATACAATTTAATAAAGCATAGGATAAAACAACATAAATGCAATTTAATAAAGCATAGCATAAAACAAAATAAATCCAATTTAATAAAGCATAGGTTAAAACAACATAAATACAATTTAATAAAGCATAGGATGAAACCACATAAATACAATTTAATAAATCATAGGATAAAACAACATAAATACAGTTTAATAAAGCATAGGTTAAAACAACATAAATACAATTTAATAAAGCATAGGATAAAACAACATAAATACAATTTAATAAAGCATAGGTTAAAACAAAATAAATACAATTTAATAAAGCATAGGATGAAACCACATAAATACAATTTTATATAACATAGGATAAAACAACATAAATACAATTTAATAAAGCATAGGTTAAAACAACATAAATACAATTTAATAAAGCATAGGATAAAACAACATAAACACAATATAATAAAGCACGGGTTAAAACAACATAAATACATTTTAATAAAGCATAGGATAAAACAACATAAATACAATTTAATAAAGCATAGAATAAAACAACATAAAAACAATTTAATAAAGCATAGGACAAAACAACATGAATACAATTTAATAAAGCATAGGATAAAACAACATGAATACAATTTAATAAAGCATAGGACAAAACAACATAAATACAATTTAATAAAGCATAGGATAAAACAACATAAATACAATTTAATAAAGCATGGGTTAAAACAACATAAATACAATTTAATAAAGCATAGGACAAAACAACATAAATACAATTTAATAAAGCATAGGATAAAACAACATAAATACAATTTAATAAAGCATAGGATAAAACAACATAAATACAATTTAATAAAGCATAGGATAAAACCACATAAATACAATTTAATAAAGCATAGGATAAAACCACATAAATACAATTTAATAAAGCATAGGATAAAACAACATAAATACAATTTAATAAAGCATAGGATAAAACAACATAGATGCAATTTAATAAAGCATAGGATAAAACAACATGAATACAATTTAATAAAGCATGGTATAAAACAACATAAACACGATTTAATAAAGCATAGGATACATCAACATAAATACAATTTAAGAAAGCATAGGATAAAACAACATAAATACAATTTAATAAAGCATAGGATAAAACAACATGAATACAATTTAATAAAGCATGGGTTAAAACAACATAAATACAATTTAATAAAGCATAGGTTAAAACAACATAAACACAATTTAATAAAGCATAGGATAAAACAACATAAATACAATTTAATAAAGCATAGGATAAAACAACATAAATACAATTTAATAAAGCATAGGATAAAACAACAAAAATACAGTTTAATAAAGCATACGATAAAACAATATAAATACAATTTAATAAAGCATACGATAAAACAATATAAATACAATTTAATAAAGCATAGGATAAAACAACATAAATACAATTTAATAAAGCATATGATAAAACAACAAAAATACAATTTAATAAAGCATAGGATAAAACAACATAAATACAATTTAATAAAGCATAGGATAAAACAACATAAATACAATTTAATGAAGCATAGGATAAAACAACATAAATACAATTTAATGAAGCATAGGATAAAACAACATAAATGCAATTTAATAAAGCATAGGAGAAAACAACATAAATACAATTTAATAAAGCATAGGACAAAAACAACATAAATACAATTTAATAAAGCATAGGATAAAACAACATAAATACAATTTAATAAAGCATAGGATAAAACAACATAAATACAATTTAATAAAGCATAGGATAAAACAACATAAATACAATTTAATAAAGCATAGGATAAAACAACATAAATACAATTTAATAAAGCATAGGATAAAACAACATAAATACAATTTAATAAAGCATAGGATAAAACAACATAAATACAATTTAATAAAGCATAGGATAAAACAACATAAATACAATTTAATAAAGCATAGGATAAAACAACATAAATACAATTTAATAAAGCATGGGTTAAAACAACATAAATACAATTTAATAAAGCATAGGATAAAACAACATAAATACAATTTAATAAAGCATAGGTTAAAACAACATAAATACAATTTAATAAAGCATAGGATAAACAACATAAATACAATTTAATAAAGCATAGGTTAAAACAACATAAATACAATTTAATAAAGCATAGGATAAAAAAACATAAATACAATTTAATAAAGCATAGTTTAAAACTACTTAAATACAATTTAATAAAGCATAGGATAAAACAACATAAATACAATTTAATAAAGCATAGGATAAAACAACATAAATACAATTTAATGAAGCATAGGATAAAACAACATAAATACAATTTAATAAAGCATAGGAGAAAACAACATAAATACAATTTAATAAAGGATAGGATAAAACAACATAAATACAATTTAATAAAGCATAGGAGAAAACAACATAAATACAACTTAATAAAGCATAGGATAAAACAACATAAATACAATTTAATAAAGCATGGGATAAAACAACATAAACACAATTTAATAAAGCATAAGATAAAACAACATAAATACAATTTAATAAAGCGTATGATAAAACAACATAAATACAATTTAATAAAGCATAGGATAAAACAACATAAATACAATTTAATAAAGCATAGGATAAAACAACATAAATACAATTTAATAAGGCATACGATAAAACAACATAAATACAATTTAATAATGCATAGGATAAAACAACATAAATACAATTTATTAAAGCATAGGATAAAACAACATAAATACAATTTAATAAAGCATAGGATAAAACAACATAAATACAATTTAATAAAGCATGGCTTAAAACAACATAAATACAATTTAATGAAGCATAGGACAAAACAACATAAATACAATTTAATAAAGCATAGGATAAAACAACATGAATACAATTTAATAAAGCATGGGTTAAAACAACATAAATACAATTTAATAAAGCATAGGTTAAAACAACATAAACACAATTTAATAAAGCATAGGATAAAACAACATAAATACAATTTAATAAAGCATAGGATAAAACAACATAAATACAATTTAATAAAGCATAGGATAAAACAACAAAAATACAGTTTAATAAAGCATACGATAAAACAATATAAATACAATTTAATAAAGCATACGATAAAACAATATAAATACAATTTAATAAAGCATAGGATAAAACAACATAAATACAATTTAATAAAGCATATGATAAAACAACAAAAATACAATTTAATAAAGCATAGGATAAAACAACATAAATACAATTTAATAAAGCATAGGATAAAACAACATAAATACAATTTAATGAAGCATAGGATAAAACAACATAAATACAATTTAATGAAGCATAGGATAAAACAACATAAATGCAATTTAATAAAGCATAGGAGAAAACAACATAAATACAATTTAATAAAGCATAGGACAAAAACAACATAAATACAATTTAATAAAGCATAGGATAAAACAACATAAATACAATTTAATAAAGCATAGGATAAAACAACATAAATACAATTTAATAAAGCATAGGATAAAACAACATAAATACAATTTAATAAAGCATAGGATAAAACAACATAAATACAATTTAATAAAGCATAGGATAAAACAACATAAATACAATTTAATAAAGCATAGGATAAAACAACATAAATACAATTTAATAAAGCATAGGATAAAACAACATAAATACAATTTAATAAAGCATAGGATAAAACAACATAAATACAATTTAATAAAGCATGGGTTAAAACAACATAAATACAATTTAATAAAGCATAGGATAAAACAACATAAATACAATTTAATAAAGCATAGGTTAAAACAACATAAATACAATTTAATAAAGCATAGGATAAACAACATAAATACAATTTAATAAAGCATAGGTTAAAACAACATAAATACAATTTAATAAAGCATAGGATAAAAAAACATAAATACAATTTAATAAAGCATAGTTTAAAACTACTTAAATACAATTTAATAAAGCATAGGATAAAACAACATAAATACAATTTAATAAAGCATAGGATAAAACAACATAAATACAATTTAATGAAGCATAGGATAAAACAACATAAATACAATTTAATAAAGCATAGGAGAAAACAACATAAATACAATTTAATAAAGGATAGGATAAAACAACATAAATACAATTTAATAAAGCATAGGAGAAAACAACATAAATACAACTTAATAAAGCATAGGATAAAACAACATAAATACAATTTAATAAAGCATGGGATAAAACAACATAAACACAATTTAATAAAGCATAAGATAAAACAACATAAATACAATTTAATAAAGCGTATGATAAAACAACATAAATACAATTTAATAAAGCATAGGATAAAACAACATAAATACAATTTAATAAAGCATAGGATAAAACAACATAAATACAATTTAATAAGGCATACGATAAAACAACATAAATACAATTTAATAATGCATAGGATAAAACAACATAAATACAATTTATTAAAGCATAGGATAAAACAACATAAATACAATTTAATAAAGCATAGGATAAAACAACATAAATACAATTTAATAAAGCATGGCTTAAAACAACATAAATACAATTTAATGAAGCATAGGACAAAACAACATAAATACAATTTAATAAAGCATAGGATAAAACAACATAAATACAATTTAATAAAGCATAGGATAAAACCACATAAATACAATTTAATAAAGCATAACATAAAACAACATAAATACAATTTAATAAAGCATAAGATAAAACAACATGAATACAATTTAATAAAGCATAGGATAAAACCACATGAATATAATTTAATAAAGCATAGGATAAAACAACATAAATACAATTTAATAAAGCATAGGATAAAACAACATAGATGCAATTTAATAAAGCATAGGATAAAACAACATAAATACAATTTAATAAAGCATGGTATAAAACAACATAAACACGATTTAATAAAGCATAGGATACAACAACATAAATACAATTTAAGAAAGCATAGGATAAAACAACATAAACACAATTTAATAAAGCATAGGATAAAACAACATAAATACAATTTAATAAAGTATAGGATAAAACAACATAAATACAATTTAATAAAGCAGAGGATAAAACAACATAAATACAGTTTAATAAAGCATACGATAAAATAATATAAATACAATTTAATAAAGCATAGGATAAAACAACATAAATACAATTTAATGAAGGATATGATAAAACAACATAAATACAATTTAATAAAGCATAGGATAAAACAACATAAATACAATTTAATAAAGCATAGGATAAAACAACATAAATACAATTTAATGAAGCATAGGATAAAACAACATAAATGCAATTTAATAAAGCATAGGAGAAAACAACATAAATACAATTTAATAAAGCATAGGACAAAAACAACATAAATACAATTTAATAAAGCATTGGATAAAACAACATGAATACAATTTAATAAAGCATAGGATAAAACAACTTAAATACAATTTAATAAAGCATAGGACAAAACAACATAAATACAATTTAATAAAGCATAGGATAAAACAACATAAATACAATTTAATAAAGCATAGGATAAAACAACATAAATACAATTTAATAAAGCATAGGATAAAACAACATAAATACAATTTAATAAAGCATAGGATAAAACAACATAAATACAATTTAATAAAGCAAAGAATAAAACAACATAAATACAATTTAATAAAGCATAGGATAAAACAACATAAATGCAATTTAATAAAGCATAGCATAAAACAAAATAAATCCAATTTAATAAAGCATAGGTTAAAACAACATAAATACAATTTAATAAAGCATAGGATGAAACCACATAAATACAATTTAATAAATCATAGGATAAAACAACATAAATACAGTTTAATAAAGCATAGGTTAAAACAACATAAATACAATTTAATAAAGCATAGGATAAAACAACATAAATACAATTTAATAAAGCATAGGTTAAAACAAAATAAATACAATTTAATAAAGCATAGGATGAAACCACATAAATACAATTTTATATAACATAGGATAAAACAACATAAATACAATTTAATAAAGCATAGGTTAAAACAACATAAATACAATTTAATAAAGCATAGGATAAAACAACATAAACACAATATAATAAAGCACGGGTTAAAACAACATAAATACATTTTAATAAAGCATAGGATAAAACAACATAAATACAATTTAATAAAGCATAGAATAAAACAACATAAAAACAATTTAATAAAGCATAGGACAAAACAACATGAATACAATTTAATAAAGCATAGGATAAAACAACATGAATACAATTTAATAAAGCATAGGACAAAACAACATAAATACAATTTAATAAAGCATAGGATAAAACAACATAAATACAATTTAATAAAGCATGGGTTAAAACAACATAAATACAATTTAATAAAGCATAGGACAAAACAACATAAATACAATTTAATAAAGCATAGGATAAAACAACATAAATACAATTTAATAAAGCATAGGATAAAACAACATAAATACAATTTAATAAAGCATAGGATAAAACCACATAAATACAATTTAATAAAGCATAGGATAAAACCACATAAATACAATTTAATAAAGCATAGGATAAAACAACATAAATACAATTTAATAAAGCATAGGATAAAACAACATAGATGCAATTTAATAAAGCATAGGATAAAACAACATGAATACAATTTAATAAAGCATGGTATAAAACAACATAAACACGATTTAATAAAGCATAGGATACATCAACATAAATACAATTTAAGAAAGCATAGGATAAAACAACATAAATACAATTTAATAAAGCATAGGATAAAACAACATGAATACAATTTAATAAAGCATGGGTTAAAACAACATAAATACAATTTAATAAAGCATAGGTTAAAACAACATAAACACAATTTAATAAAGCATAGGATAAAACAACATAAATACAATTTAATAAAGCATAGGATAAAACAACATAAATACAATTTAATAAAGCATAGGATAAAACAACAAAAATACAGTTTAATAAAGCATACGATAAAACAATATAAATACAATTTAATAAAGCATACGATAAAACAATATAAATACAATTTAATAAAGCATAGGATAAAACAACATAAATACAATTTAATAAAGCATATGATAAAACAACAAAAATACAATTTAATAAAGCATAGGATAAAACAACATAAATACAATTTAATAAAGCATAGGATAAAACAACATAAATACAATTTAATGAAGCATAGGATAAAACAACATAAATACAATTTAATGAAGCATAGGATAAAACAACATAAATGCAATTTAATAAAGCATAGGAGAAAACAACATAAATACAATTTAATAAAGCATAGGACAAAAACAACATAAATACAATTTAATAAAGCATAGGATAAAACAACATAAATACAATTTAATAAAGCATAGGATAAAACAACATAAATACAATTTAATAAAGCATAGGATAAAACAACATAAATACAATTTAATAAAGCATAGGATAAAACAACATAAATACAATTTAATAAAGCATAGGATAAAACAACATAAATACAATTTAATAAAGCATAGGATAAAACAACATAAATACAATTTAATAAAGCATAGGATAAAACAACATAAATACAATTTAATAAAGCATAGGATAAAACAACATAAATACAATTTAATAAAGCATGGGTTAAAACAACATAAATACAATTTAATAAAGCATAGGATAAAACAACATAAATACAATTTAATAAAGCATAGGTTAAAACAACATAAATACAATTTAATAAAGCATAGGATAAACAACATAAATACAATTTAATAAAGCATAGGTTAAAACAACATAAATACAATTTAATAAAGCATAGGATAAAAAAACATAAATACAATTTAATAAAGCATAGTTTAAAACTACATAAATACAATTTAATAAAGCATAGGATAAAACAACATAAATACAATTTAATAAAGCATAGGATAAAACAACATAAATACAATTTAATGAAGCATAGGATAAAACAACATAAATACAATTTAATAAAGCATAGGAGAAAACAACATAAATACAATTTAATAAAGGATAGGATAAAACAACATAAATACAATTTAATAAAGCATAGGAGAAAACAACATAAATACAACTTAATAAAGCATAGGATAAAACAACATAAATACAATTCAATAAAGCATGGGATAAAACAACATAAACACAATTTAATAAAGCATAAGATAAAACAACATAAATACAATTTAATAAAGCGTATGATAAAACAACATAAATACAATTTAATAAAGCATAGGATAAAACAACATAAATACAATTTAATAAAGCATAGGATAAAACAACATAAATACAATTTAATAAGGCATACGATAAAACAACATAAATACAATTTAATAATGCATAGGATAAAACAACATAAATACAATTTATTAAAGCATAGGATAAAACAACATAAATACAATTTAATAAAGCATAGGATAAAACAACATAAATACAATTTAATAAAGCATGGCTTAAAACAACATAAATACAATTTAATGAAGCATAGGACAAAACAACATAAATACAATTTAATAAAGCATAGGATAAAACAACATAAATACAATTTAATAAAGCATAGGATAAAACCACATAAATACAATTTAATAAAGCATAACATAAAACAACATAAATACAATTTAATAAAGCATAAGATAAAACAACATGAATACAATTTAATAAAGCATAGGATAAAACCACATGAATATAATTTAATAAAGCATAGGATAAAACAACATAAATACAATTTAATAAAGCATAGGATAAAACAACATAGATGCAATTTAATAAAGCATAGGATAAAACAACATAAATACAATTTAATAAAGCATGGTATAAAACAACATAAACACGATTTAATAAAGCATAGGATACAACAACATAAATACAATTTAAGAAAGCATAGGATAAAACAACATAAATACAATTTAATAAAGCATAGGATAAAACAACATGAATACAATTTAATAAAGCATGGGTTAAAACAACATAAATACAATTTAATAAAGCATAGGTTAAAACAACATAAACACAATTTAATAAAGCATAGGATAAAACAACATAAATACATTTTAATAAAGCATAGGATAAAACAACATAAATACAATTTAATAAAGCATAGGATAAAACAACATAAATACAGTTTAATAAAGCATACGATAAAACAATATAAATACAATTTAATAAAGCATAGGATAAAACAACATAAATACAATTTAATAAAGCATATGATAAAACAACATAAATACAATTTAATAAAGCATAGGATAAAACAACATAAATACAATTTAATAAAGCATAAGATAAAACAACATGAATACAATTTAATAAAGCATAGGATAAAACAACATAAATACAATTTAATGAAGCATAGGATAAAACAACATAAATGCAATTTAATAAAGCATAGGAGAAAACAACATAAATACAATTTAATAAAGCATAGGACAAAAACAACATAAATACAATTTAATAAAGCATAGGATAAAACAACATAAATACAATTTAATAAAGCATAGGATAAAACAACATAAATACAATTTAATAAAGCATAGGACAAAACAACATAAATACAATTTAATAAAGCATAGGATAAAACAACATAAATACAATTTAATAAAGCATAGGATAAAACAACATAAATACAATTTAATAAAGCATAGGATAAAACAACATAAATACAATTTAATGAAGCATAGGATAAAACAACATAAATACATTTTAATAAAGCATAGGAGAAAACAACATAAATACAATTTAATAAAGCGTATGATAAAACAACATAAATACAATTTAATAAAGCATAGGATAAAACAACATAAATACAATTTAATAAAGCATAGGATAAAACAACATAAATACAATTTAATAAGGCATACGATAAAACAACATAAATACAATTTAATAATACATAGGATAAAACAACATAAATACAATTTATTAAAGCATAGGATAAAACAACATAAATACAATTTAATAAAGCATAGGATAAAACAACATAAATACAATTTAATAAAGCATGGCTTAAAACAACATAAATACAATTTAATGAAGCATAGGACAAAACAACATAAATACAATTTAATAAAGCATAGGATAAAACAACATAAATACAATTTAATAAAGCATAGGATAAAACAACATAAATACAATTTAATAAAGCATAGGATAAAACCACATAAATACAATTTAATAAAGCATAGGATAAAACAACATAAATACAATTTAATAAAGCATAAGATAAAACAACATAAATACAATTTAATAAAGCATAAGATAAAACAACATGAATACAATTTAATAAAGCATAGGATAAAACCACATGAATACAATTTAATAAAGCATAGGATAAAACAACATAAATACAATTTAATAAAGCATAGGATAAAACAACATAGATGCAATTTAATAAAGCATAGGAAAAAACAACATAAATACAATTTAATAAAGCATGGTATAAAACAACATAAACACGATTTAATAAAGCATAGGATACAACAACATAAATACAATTTAAGAAAGCATAGGATAAAACAACATAAATACAATTTAATAAAGCATAGGACAAAACAACATAAATACAATTTAATGAAGCATGGGTTAAAACAACATAAATACAATTTAATAAAGCATTTGATAAAACAACATAAATACAATTTAATGAAGCATAGGATAAAACAACATAAATACAATTTAATGAAGCATGGGTTAAAACAACATAAATACAATTTAATAAAGCATAGGATAAAACAACATAAATACAATTTAATAAAGCATGGGATAAAACCACATAAATACAATTTAATAAAGCATAGGATAAAACAACATAAATACAATTTAATAAAGCATAGGATAAAACAACATAAATACAATTTAATAAAGCATATGTTAAAACAACATAAATACAATTTAATAAAGCATAGGATAAAAGAACATAAATACAATTTAATAAAGCATAGGATAAAAGAACATAAATACAGTTTAATAAAGCATAGGTTAAAACAACATAAATACAATTTAATAAAGCATAGGACAAAACAACATAAATACAATTTAATAAAGCATAGGATAAAATAACATATATACAATTTAATAAAGCATAGGATAAAACAACATAAGTACAATTTAATAAAGCATAGGATAAAACAACATAAATACAATTTAATAAAGCATAAGATAAAACAACATAAATGCAATTTAATAAAGCATAGGTTAAAACAACATAAATACAATTTAATAAAGCATAGGAAAAAACAACATAAATACAATTTAATAAAGCATAAGATAAAACAACATAAATACAATTTAATGAAGCATGGGTTAAAACAACATAAATACAATTTATTAAAGCATAGGACAAAACAACATAAACACAATTTAATAAAGCATAGGATAAAACAACATAAATACATTTTAATAAAGCATAGGATAAAACAACATAAATACAATTTAATAAAGCATAGGATAAAACAACATAAATACAGTTTAATAAAGCATACGATAAAACAATATAAATACAATTTAATAAAGCATAGGATAAAACAACATAAATACAATTTAATAAAGCATATGATAAAACAACATAAATACAATTTAATAAAGCATAGGATAAAACAACATAAATACAATTTAATAAAGCATAAGATAAAACAACATGAATACAATTTAATAAAGCATAGGATAAAACAACATAAATACAATTTAATGAAGCATAGGATAAAACAACATAAATGCAATTTAATAAAGCATAGGAGAAAACAACATAAATACAATTTAATAAAGCATAGGACAAAAACAACATAAATACAATTTAATAAAGCATAGGATAAAACAACATAAATACAATTTAATAAAGCATAGGATAAAACAACATAAATACAATTTAATAAAGCATAGGACAAAACAACATAAATACAATTTAATAAAGCATAGGATAAAACAACATAAATACAATTTAATAAAGCATAGGATAAAACAACATAAATACAATTTAATAAAGCATAGGATAAAACAACATAAATACAATTTAATGAAGCATAGGATAAAACAACATAAATACATTTTAATAAAGCATAGGAGAAAACAACATAAATACAATTTTATAAAGCGTATGATAAAACAACATAAATACAATTTAATAAAGCTTAGGATAAAACAACATAAATACAATTTAATAAAGCATAGGATAAAACAACATAAATACAATTTAATAAGGCATACGATAAAACAACATAAATACAATTTAATAATACATAGGATAAAACAACATAAATACAATTTATTAAAGCATAGGATAAAACAACATAAATACAATTTAATAAAGCATAGGATAAAACAACATAAATACAATTTAATAAAGCATGGCTTAAAACAACATAAATACAATTTAATGAAGCATAGGACAAAACAACATAAATACAATTTAATAAAGCATAGGATAAAACAACATAAATACAATTTAATAAAGCATAGGATAAAACAACATAAATACAATTTAATAAAGCATAGGATAAAACCACATAAATACAATTTAATAAAGCATAGGATAAAACAACATAAATACAATTTAATAAAGCATAAGATAAAACAACATAAATACAATTTAATAAAGCATAAGATAAAACAACATGAATACAATTTAATAAAGCATAGGATAAAACCACATGAATACAATTTAATAAAGCATAGGATAAAACAACATAAATACAATTTAATAAAGCATAGGATAAAACAACATAGATGCAATTTAATAAAGCATAGGAAAAAACAACATAAATACAATTTAATAAAGCATGGTATAAAACAACATAAACACGATTTAATAAAGCATAGGATACAACAACATAAATACAATTTAAGAAAGCATAGGATAAAACAACATAAATACAATTTAATAAAGCATAGGACAAAACAACATAAATACAATTTAATGAAGCATGGGTTAAAACAACATAAATACAATTTAATAAAGCATTTGATAAAACAACATAAATACAATTTAATGAAGCATAGGATAAAACAACATAAATACAATTTAATGAAGCATGGGTTAAAACAACATAAATACAATTTAATAAAGCATAGGATAAAACAACATAAATACAATTTAATAAAGCATGGGATAAAACCACATAAATACAATTTAATAAAGCATAGGATAAAACAACATAAATACAATTTAATAAAGCATAGGATAAAACAACATAAATACAATTTAATAAAGCATATGTTAAAACAACATAAATACAATTTAATAAAGCATAGGATAAAAGAACATAAATACAATTTAATAAAGCATAGGATAAAAGAACATAAATACAGTTTAATAAAGCATAGGTTAAAACAACATAAATACAATTTAATAAAGCATAGGACAAAACAACATAAATACAATTTAATAAAGCATAGGATAAAATAACATATATACAATTTAATAAAGCATAGGATAAAACAACATAAGTACAATTTAATAAAGCATAGGATAAAACAACATAAATACAATTTAATAAAGCATAAGATAAAACAACATAAATGCAATTTAATAAAGCATAGGTTAAAACAACATAAATACAATTTAATAAAGCATAGGAAAAAACAACATAAATACAATTTAATAAAGCATAAGATAAAACAACATAAATACAATTTAATGAAGCATGGGTTAAAACAACATAAATACAATTTATTAAAGCATAGGACAAAACAACATAAATACAATTTAATAAAGCATAGGATAAAACAACATAAATACAATTTAATAAAGCATAGGATAAAACAACATAAATACAATTTAATAAAGCATGGGTTAAAACATCATAAATACAATTTAATAAAGCATAGGACGAAACAACATAAATACAATTTAATAAACATAGGATAAAACAACATAAATACAATTTAATAAAGCATAGGATAAAGCAACAAATACAATTTAATAAAGCATAGTATAAAACAACATAAATACAATTTAATAAAGCATAGGATAAAACAACATAAATACAATTTAATAAAGCATAGGCTAAAACAACATAAATACAATTTAGTAAAGCATAGGATAAAACAACATAAATACAATTTAATAAAGCATAGGACAAAACAACATAAATACAATTTAATGAAGCATGGGTTAAAACAACATAAATACAATTTAATAAAGCATTTGATAAAACAACATAAATACAATTTAATGAAGCATAGGATAAAACAACATAAATACAATTTAATGAAGCATGGGTTAAAACAACATAAATACAATTTAATAAAGCATAGGACAAAACAACATAAATACAATTTAATAAAGCATAGGATAAAACAACATAAATACAATTTAATAAAGCATGGGTTAAAACAACATAAATACAATTTAATAAAGCATAGGATAAAACAACATAAATACAATTTAATAAAGCATAGGATAAAACAACATGAATACAATTTAATAAAGCATGGGTTAAAACAACATAAATACAATTTAATAAAGCATAGGATAAAACAACAAAAATACAATTTAATGAAGCATAGGATAAAACAACATAAATACAATTTAATGAAGCATAGTATAAAGCAACATAAATACAATTTAATGAAGCATGGGTTAAAACAACATAAATACAATTTAATAAAGCATTTGATAAAACAACATAAATACAATTTAATAAAGCATAGGATAAAACAACATAAATGCAATTTAATAAGGCACACGATAAAACAACATAAATACAATTTAATAATGCATAGGATAAAACAACATAAATACAATTTAATAAAGCATAGGAGAAAACAACATAAATACAATTTAATAAAGCATAGGACAAAAACAACATAAATACAATTTAAAAAAGCATAGGATAAAACTACATAAATACAATTTAATAAAGCATAGGATAAAACAACATAAATACAATTTAATAAAGCATAGGACAAAACAACATAAATACAATTTAATAAAGCATAGGATAAAACAACATCAATACAATTTAATAAAGCATAGGATAAAACAACATAAATACAATTTAATAAAGCATAGGATAAAACAACATAAATACAATTTAATAAAGCATAGGATAAAACAACATAAATACAATTTAATAAAGCATAGGATAAAACAACATAAATACAGTTTAATAAAGCATACGATAAAACAATATAAATACAATTTAATAAAGCATAGGATAAAACAACATAAATACAATTGAATAAAGCATAGGATAAAGCAACATAAATACAATTTAATAAAGCATAGGATAAAACAACATAAATACAATTTAATGAAGCATAGGATAAAACAACATAAATACAATTTAATGAAGCATAGGAGAAAACAACATAAATACAATTTAATAAAGCATAGGACAAAAACAACATAAATACAATTTAATAAAGCATAGGATAAAACAACATAAATACAATTTAATAAAGCATAGGATAAAACAACATAAATACAATTTAATAAAGCATAGGACAAAACAACATAAATACAATTTAATAAAGCATAGGATAAAACAACATAAATACAATTTAATAAAGCATAGGATAAAACAACATAAATACAATTTAATAAAGCATAGGATAAAACAACATAAATACAATTTAAAAAAGCATAGGATAAAACAACATAAATACAATTTAATAAAGCATAGGATAAAACAACATAAATACAATTTAATAAAGCATGGGTTAAAACAACATAAATACAATTTAATAAAGCATAGGATAAAACAACATAAATACAATTTAATAAAGCATAGGTTAAAACAACATAAATACAATTTAATAAAGCATAGGATAAACAACATAAATACAATTTAATAAAGCATAGGTAAAAACAACATAAATACAATTTAATAAAGCATAGGATAAAAAAAAAAATACAATTTAATAAAGCATAGTTTAAAACTACATAAATACAATTTAATAAAGCATAGGATAAAACAACATAAATACAATTTAATAAAGCATAGGATAAAACAACATAAATACAGTTTAATGAAGCATAGGATAAAACAACATAAATACAATTTAATAAAGCATAGGAGAAAACAACATAAATACACTTTAATAAAGGATAGGATAAAACAACATAAATACAATTTAATAAAGTATAGGAGAAAACAACATAAATACAACTTAATAAAGCATAGGATAAAACAACATAAATACAATTTAATAAAGCATGGGATAAAACAACATAAACACAATTTAATAAAGCATAAGATAAAACAACATAAATACAATTTAATAAAGCGTATGATAAAACAACATAAATACAATTTAATAAAGCATAGGATAAAACAACATAAATACAATTTAATAAAGCATAGGATAAAACAACATAAATACAATTTAATAAGGCATACGATAAAACAACATAAATACAATTTAATAATGCATAGGATAAAACAACATAAATACAATTTATTAAAGCATAGGATAAAACAACATAAATACAATTAAATAAAGCATAGGATAAAACAACATAAATACAATTTAATAAAGCATGGCTTAAAACAACATAAATACAATTTAATGAAGCATAGGACAAAACAACATAAATACAATTTAATAAAGCATAGGATAAAACAACATAAATACAACTTAATAAAGCATAGGATAAAACAACATAAATACAATTTAATAAAGCATAGGATAAAACAACAAAAATACAATTTAATAAAGCATAGGATAAAACAACATAAATACAATTTAATGAAGCATAGGATAAAACAACATAAATACAATTTAATGAAGCATAGTATAAAGCAACATAAATACAATTTAATGAAGCATGGGTTAAAACAACATAAATACAATTTAATAAAGCATTTGATAAAACAACATAAATACAATTTAATAAAGCATAGGATAAAACAACATAAATGCAATTTAATAAGGCATACGATAAAACAACATAAATACAATTTAATAATGCATAGGATAAAACAACATAAATACAATTTAATAAAGCATAGGAGAAAACAACATAAATACAATTTAATAAAGCATAGGACAAAAACAACATAAATACAATTTAATAAAGCATAGGATAAAACAACATAAATACAATTTAATAAAGCATAGGATAAAACAACATAAATACAATTTAATAAAGCATAGGACAAAACAACATAAATACAATTTAATAAAGCATAGGATAAAACAACATAAATACAATTTAATAAAGCATAGGATAAAACAACATAAATACAATTTAATAAAGCATAGGATAAAACAACATAAATACAATTTAATAAAGCATAGGATAAAACAACATAAATACAATTTAATAAAGCATGGGTTAAAACAACATAAATACAATTTAATAAAGCATAGGACAAAACAACATAAATACAATTTAATGAAGCATGGGTTAAAACAACATAAATACAATTTAATAAAGCATTTGATAAAACAACATAAATACAATTTAATGAAGCATAGGATAAAACAACATAAATACAATTTAATGAAGCATGGGTTAAAACAACATAAATACAATTTAATAAAGCATAGGACAAAAACAACATAAATACAATTTAATAAAGCATAGGATAAAACAACATAAATACAATTTAATAAAGCATAGGATAAAACAACATAAATACAATTTAATAAAGCATAGGACAAAACAACATAAATACAATTTAATAAAGCATAGGATAAAACAACATAAATACAATTTAATAAAGCATAGGATAAAACAACATAAATACAATTTAATAAAGCATAGGATAAAACAACATAAATACAATTTAATGAAGCATAGGATAAAACAACATAAATACATTTTAATAAAGCATAGGAGAAAACAACATAAATACAATTTAATAAAGCGTATGATAAAACAACATAAATACAATTTAATAAAGCTTAGGATAAAACAACATAAATACAATTTAATAAAGCATAGGATAAAACAACATAAATACAATTTAATAAGGCATACGATAAAACAACATAAATACAATTTAATAATACATAGGATAAAACAACATAAATACAATTTATTAAAGCATAGGATAAAACAACATAAATACAATTTAATAAAGCATAGGATAAAACAACATAAATACAATTTAATAAAGCATGGCTTAAAACAACATAAATACAATTTAATGAAGCATAGGACAAAACAACATAAATACAATTTAATAAAGCATAGGATAAAACAACATAAATACAATTTAATAAAGCATAGGATAAAACAACATAAATACAATTTAATAAAGCATAGGATAAAACCACATAAATACAATTTAATAAAGCATAGGATAAAACAACATAAATACAATTTAATAAAGCATAAGATAAAACAACATAAATACAATTTAATAAAGCATAAGATAAAACAACATGAATACAATTTAATAAAGCATAGGATAAAACCACATGAATACAATTTAATAAAGCATAGGATAAAACAACATAAATACAATTTAATAAAGCATAGGATAAAACAACATAGATGCAATTTAATAAAGCATAGGAAAAAACAACATAAATACAATTTAATAAAGCATGGTATAAAACAACATAAACACGATTTAATAAAGCATAGGATACAACAACATAAATACAATTTAAGAAAGCATAGGATAAAACAACATAAATACAATTTAATAAAGCATAGGACAAAACAACATAAATACAATTTAATGAAGCATGGGTTAAAACAACATAAATACAATTTAATAAAGCATTTGATAAAACAACATAAATACAATTTAATGAAGCATAGGATAAAACAACATAAATACAATTTAATGAAGCATGGGTTAAAACAACATAAATACAATTTAATAAAGCATAGGATAAAACAACATAAATACAATTTAATAAAGCATGGGATAAAACCACATAAATACAATTTAATAAAGCATAGGATAAAACAACATAAATACAATTTAATAAAGCATAGGATAAAACAACATAAATACAATTTAATAAAGCATATGTTAAAACAACATAAATACAATTTAATAAAGCATAGGATAAAAGAACATAAATACAATTTAATAAAGCATAGGATAAAAGAACATAAATACAGTTTAATAAAGCATAGGTTAAAACAACATAAATACAATTTAATAAAGCATAGGACAAAACAACATATATACAATTTAATAAAGCATAGGATAAAACAACATAAGTACAATTTAATAAAGCATAGGATAAAACAACATAAATACAATTTAATAAAGCATAAGATAAAACAACATAAATGCAATTTAATAAAGCATAGGTTAAAACAACATAAATACAATTTAATAAAGCATAGGAAAAAACAACATAAATACAATTTAATAAAGCATAAGATAAAACAACATAAATACAATTTAATGAAGCATGGGTTAAAACAACATAAATACAATTTATTAAAGCATAGGACAAAACAACATAAATACAATTTAATAAAGCATAGGATAAAACAACATAAATACAATTTAATAAAGCATAGGATAAAACAACATAAATACAATTTAATAAAGCATGGGTTAAAACATCATAAATACAATTTAATAAAGCATAGGACGAAACAACATAAATACAATTTAATAAAGCATAGGATAAAACAACATAAATACAATTTAATAAAGCATAGGATAAAGCAACAAATACAATTTAATAAAGCATAGTATAAAACAACATAAATACAATTTAATAAAGCATAGGATAAAACAACATAAATACAATTTAATAAAGCATAGGCTAAAACAACATAAATACAATTTAGTAAAGCATAGGATAAAACAACATAAATACAATTTAATAAAGCATAGGACAAAACAACATAAATACAATTTAATGAAGCATGGGTTAAAACAACATAAATACAATTTAATAAAGCATTTGATAAAACAACATAAATACAATTTAATGAAGCATAGGATAAAACAACATAAATACAATTTAATGAAGCATGGGTTAAAACAACATAAATACAATTTAATAAAGCATAGGACAAAACAACATAAATACAATTTAATAAAGCATAGGATAAAACAACATAAATACAATTTAATAAAGCATGGGTTAAAACAACATAAATACAATTTAATAAAGCATAGGATAAAACAACATAAATACAATTTAATAAAGCATAGGATAAAACAACATGAATACAATTTAATAAAGCATGGGTTAAAACAACATAAATACAATTTAATAAAGCATAGGATAAAACAACAAAAATACAATTTAATGAAGCATAGGATAAAACAACATAAATACAATTTAATGAAGCATAGTATAAAGCAACATAAATACAATTTAATGAAGCATGGGTTAAAACAACATAAATACAATTTAATAAAGCATTTGATAAAACAACATAAATACAATTTAATAAAGCATAGGATAAAACAACATAAATGCAATTTAATAAGGCACACGATAAAACAACATAAATACAATTTAATAATGCATAGGATAAAACAACATAAATACAATTTAATAAAGCATAGGAGAAAACAACATAAATACAATTTAATAAAGCATAGGACAAAAACAACATAAATACAATTTAAAAAAGCATAGGATAAAACTACATAAATACAATTTAATAAAGCATAGGATAAAACAACATAAATACAATTTAATAAAGCATAGGACAAAACAACATAAATACAATTTAATAAAGCATAGGATAAAACAACATAAATACAATTTAATAAAGCATAGGATAAAACAACATAAATACAATTTAATAAAGCATAGGATAAAACAACATAAATACAATTTAATAAAGCATAGGATAAAACAACATAAATACAATTTAATAAAGCATAGGATAAAACAACATAAATACAGTTTAATAAAGCATACGATAAAACAATATAAATACAATTTAATAAAGCATAGGATAAAACAACATAAATACAATTGAATAAAGCATAGGATAAAACAACATAAATACAATTTAATAAAGCATAGGATAAAACAACATAAATACAATTTAATGAAGCATAGGATAAAACAACATAAATACAATTTAATGAAGCATAGGAGAAAACAACATAAATACAATTTAATAAAGCATAGGACAAAAACAACATAAATACAATTTAATAAAGCATAGGATAAAACAACATAAATACAATTTAATAAAGCATAGGATAAAACAACATAAATACAATTTAATAAAGCATAGGACAAAACAACATAAATACAATTTAATAAAGCATAGGATAAAACAACATAAATACAATTTAATAAAGCATAGGATAAAACAACATAAATACAATTTAATAAAGCATAGGATAAAACAACATAAATACAATTTAAAAAAGCATAGGATAAAACAACATAAATACAATTTAATAAAGCATAGGATAAAACAACATAAATACAATTTAATAAAGCATGGGTTAAAACAACATAAATACAATTTAATAAAGCATAGGATAAAACAACATAAATACAATTTAATAAAGCATAGGTTAAAACAACATAAATACAATTTAATAAAGCATAGGATAAACAACATAAATACAATTTAATAAAGCATAGGTAAAAACAACATAAATACAATTTAATAAAGCATAGGATAAAAAAAAAAATACAATTTAATAAAGCATAGTTTAAAACTACATAAATACAATTTAATAAAGCATAGGATAAAACAACATAAATACAATTTAATAAAGCATAGGATAAAACAACATAAATACAGTTTAATGAAGCATAGGATAAAACAACATAAATACAATTTAATAAAGCATAGGAGAAAACAACATAAATACACTTTAATAAAGGATAGGATAAAACAACATAAATACAATTTAATAAAGTATAGGAGAAAACAACATAAATACAACTTAATAAAGCATAGGATAAAACAACATAAATACAATTTAATAAAGCATGGGATAAAACAACATAAACACAATTTAATAAAGCATAAGATAAAACAACATAAATACAATTTAATAAAGCGTATGATAAAACAACATAAATACAATTTAATAAAGCATAGGATAAAACAACATAAATACAATTTAATAAAGCATAGGATAAAACAACATAAATACAATTTAATAAGGCATACGATAAAACAACATAAATACAATTTAATAATGCATAGGATAAAACAACATAAATACAATTTATTAAAGCATAGGATAAAACAACATAAATACAATTAAATAAAGCATAGGATAAAACAACATAAATACAATTTAATAAAGCATGGCTTAAAACAACATAAATACAATTTAATGAAGCATAGGACAAAACAACATAAATACAATTTAATAAAGCATAGGATAAAACAACATAAATACAACTTAATAAAGCATAGGATAAAACAACATAAATACAATTTAATAAAGCATAGGATAAAACAACAAAAATACAATTTAATAAAGCATAGGATAAAACAACATAAATACAATTTAATGAAGCATAGGATAAAACAACATAAATACAATTTAATGAAGCATAGTATAAAGCAACATAAATACAATTTAATGAAGCATGGGTTAAAACAACATAAATACAATTTAATAAAGCATTTGATAAAACAACATAAATACAATTTAATAAAGCATAGGATAAAACAACATAAATGCAATTTAATAAGGCATACGATAAAACAACATAAATACAATTTAATAATGCATAGGATAAAACAACATAAATACAATTTAATAAAGCATAGGAGAAAACAACATAAATACAATTTAATAAAGCATAGGACAAAAACAACATAAATACAATTTAATAAAGCATAGGATAAAACAACATAAATACAATTTAATAAAGCATAGGATAAAACAACATAAATACAATTTAATAAAGCATAGGACAAAACAACATAAATACAATTTAATAAAGCATAGGATAAAACAACATAAATACAATTTAATAAAGCATAGGATAAAACAACATAAATACAATTTAATAAAGCATAGGATAAAACAACATAAATACAATTTAATAAAGCATAGGATAAAACAACATAAATACAATTTAATAAAGCATGGGTTAAAACAACATAAATACAATTTAATAAAGCATAGGACAAAACAACATAAATACAATTTAATGAAGCATGGGTTAAAACAACATAAATACAATTTAATAAAGCATTTGATAAAACAACATAAATACAATTTAATGAAGCATAGGATAAAACAACATAAATACAATTTAATGAAGCATGGGTTAAAACAACATAAATACAATTTAATAAAGCATAGGATAAAACAACATAAATACAATTTAATAAAGCATGGGATAAAACCACATAAATACAATTTAATAAAGCATAGGATAAAACAACATAAATACAATTTAATAAATCATAGGATAAAACAACATAAATACAATTTAATAAAGCTTAGGACAAAACAACATAAATACAATTTAATAAAGCATAGGATAAAACAACATATATACAATTTAATAAAGCATAGGATAAAACAACATAAGTACAATTTAATAAAGCATAGGATAAAACAACATAAATACAATTTAATAAAGCATAGGACAAAAACAACATAAATACAATTTAATAAAGCATAGGATAAAACAACATAAATACAATTTAATAAAGCATAGGATAAAACAACATAAATACAATTTAATAAAGCATAGGACAAAACAACATAAATACAATTTAATAAAGCATAGGATAAAACAACATAAATACAATTTAATAAAGCATAGGATAAAACAACATAAATACAATTTAATAAAGCATAGGATAAAACAACATAAATACAATTTAAAAAAGCATAGGATAAAACAACATAAATACAATTTAATAAAGCATAGGATAAAACAACATAAATACAATTTAATAAAGCATGGGTTAAAACAACATAAATACAATTTAATAAAGCATAGGATAAAACAACATAAATACAATTTAATAAAGCATAGGTTAAAACAACATAAATACAATTTAATAAAGCATAGGATAAACAACATAAATACAATTTAATAAAGCATAGGTAAAAACAACATAAATACAATTTAATAAAGCATAGGATAAAAAAACATAAATACAATTTAATAAAGCATAGTTTAAAACTACATAAATACAATTTAATAAAGCATAGGATAAAACAACATAAATACAATTTAATAAAGCATAGGATAAAACAACATAAATACAGTTTAATGAAGCATAGGATAAAACAACATAAATACAATTTAATAAAGCATAGGAGAAAACAACATAAATACACTTTAATAAAGGATAGGATAAAACAACATAAATACAATTTAATAAAGTATAGGAGAAAACAACATAAATACAACTTAATAAAGCATAGGATAAAACAACATAAATACAATTTAATAAAGCATGGGATAAAACAACATAAACACAATTTAATAAAGCATAAGATAAAACAACATAAATACAATTTAATAAAGCGTATGATAAAACAACATAAATACAATTTAATAAAGCATAGGATAAAACAACATAAATACAATTTAATAAAGCATAGGATAAAACAACATAAATACAATTTAATAAGGCATACGATAAAACAACATAAATACAATTTAATAATGCATAGGATAAAACAACATAAATACAATTTATTAAAGCATAGGATAAAACAACATAAATACAATTAAATAAAGCATAGGATAAAACAACATAAATACAATTTAATAAAGCATGGCTTAAAACAACATAAATACAATTTAATGAAGCATAGGACAAAACAACATAAATACAATTTAATAAAGCATAGGATAAAACAACATAAATACAACTTAATAAAGCATAGGATAAAACAACATAAATACAATTTAATAAAGCATAGGATAAAACAACAAAAATACAATTTAATAAAGCATAGGATAAAACAACATAAATACAATTTAATGAAGCATAGGATAAAACAACATAAATACAATTTAATGAAGCATAGTATAAAGCAACATAAATACAATTTAATGAAGCATGGGTTAAAACAACATAAATACAATTTAATAAAGCATTTGATAAAACAACATAAATACAATTTAATAAAGCATAGGATAAAACAACATAAATGCAATTTAATAAGGCATACGATAAAACAACATAAATACAATTTAATAATGCATAGGATAAAACAACATAAATACAATTTAATAAAGCATAGGAGAAAACAACATAAATACAATTTAATAAAGCATAGGACAAAAACAACATAAATACAATTTAATAAAGCATAGGATAAAACAACATAAATACAATTTAATAAAGCATAGGATAAAACAACATAAATACAATTTAATAAAGCATAGGACAAAACAACATAAATACAATTTAATAAAGCATAGGATAAAACAACATAAATACAATTTAATAAAGCATAGGATAAAACAACATAAATACAATGTAATAAAGCATAGGATAAAACAACATAAATACAATTTAATAAAGCATAGGATAAAACAACATAAATACAATTTAATAAAGCATGGGTTAAAACAACATAAATACAATTTAATAAAGCATAGGACAAAACAACATAAATACAATTTAATGAAGCATGGGTTAAAACAACATAAATACAATTTAATAAAGCATTTGATAAAACAACATAAATACAATTTAATGAAGCATAGGATAAAACAACATAAATACAATTTAATGAAGCATGGGTTAAAACAACATAAATACAATTTAATAAAGCATAGGATAAAACAACATAAATACAATTTAATAAAGCATGGGATAAAACCACATAAATACAATTTAATAAAGCATAGGATAAAACAACATAAATACAATTTAATAAAGCATAGGATAAAACAACATAAATACAATTTAATAAAGCATATGTTAAAACAACATAAATACAATTTAATAAAGCATAGGATAAAAGAACATAAATACAATTTAATAAAGCATAGGATAAAAGAACATAAATACAGTTTAATAAAGCATAGGTTAAAACAACATAAATACAATTTAATAAAGCATAGGACAAAACAACATAAATACAATTTAATAAAGCATAGGATAAAACAACATATATACAATTTAATAAAGCATAGGATAAAACAACATAAGTACAATTTAATAAAGCATAGGATAAAACAACATAAATACAATTTAATAAAGCATAAGATAAAACAACATAAATGCAATTTAATAAAGCATAGGTTAAAACAACATAAATACAATTTAATAAAGCATAGGAAAAAACAACATAAATACAATTTAATAAAGCATAAGATAAAACAACATAAATACAATTTAATGAAGCATGGGTTAAAACAACATAAATACAATTTATTAAAGCATAGGACAAAACAACATAAATACAATTTAATAAAGCATAGGATAAAACAACATAAATACAATTTAATAAAGCATAGGATAAAACAACATAAATACAATTTAATAAAGCATGGGTTAAAACAACATAAATACAATTTAATAAAGCATAGGACAAAACAACAAAAATACAATTTAATGAAGCATGGGTTAAAACAACATAAATACAATTTAATAAAGCATTTGATAAAACAACATAAATACAATTTAATGAAGCATAGGATAAAACAACATAAATACAATTTAATGAAGCATGGGTTAAAACAACATAAATACAATTTAATAAAGCATAGGATAAAACAACATAAATACAATTTAATAAAGCATGGGATAAAACCACATAAATACAATTTAATAAAGCATAGGATAAAACAACATAAATACAATTTAATAAAGCATAGGATAAAACAACATAAATACAATTTAATAAAGCATATGTTAAAACAACATAAATACAATTTAATAAAGCATAGGATAAAAGAACATAAATACAATTTAATAAAGCATAGGATAAAAGAACATAAATACAGTTTAATAAAGCATAGGTTAAAACAACATAAATACAATTTAATAAAGCATAGGACAAAACAACATAAATACAATTTAATAAAGCATAGGATAAAACAACATATATACAATTTAATAAAGCATAGGATAAAACAACATAAGTACAATTTAATAAAGCATAGGATAAAACAACATAAATACAATTTAATAAAGCATAAGATAAAACAACATAAATGCAATTTAATAAAGCATAGGTTAAAACAACATAAATACAATTTAATAAAGCATAGGAAAAAACAACATAAATACAATTTAATAAAGCATAAGATAAAACAACATAAATACAATTTAATGAAGCATGGGTTAAAACAACATAAATACAATTTATTAAAGCATAGGACAAAACAACATAAATACAATTTAATAAAGCATAGGATAAAACAACATAAATACAATTTAATAAAGCATAGGATAAAACAACATAAATACAATTTAATAAAGCATGGGTTAAAACATCATAAATACAATTTAATAAAGCATAGGACGAAACAACATAAATACAATTTAATAAAGCATAGGATAAAACAACATAAATACAATTTAATAAAGCATAGGATAAAGCAACATAAATACAATTTAATAAAGCATAGTATAAAACAACATAAATACAATTTAATAAAGCATAGGATAAAACAACATAAATACAATTTAATAAAGCATAGGCTAAAACAACATAAATACAATTTAGTAAAGCATAGGATAAAACAACATAAATACAATTTAATAAAGCATAGGACAAAACAACATAAATACAATTTAATGAAGCATGGGTTAAAACAACATAAATACAATTTAATAAAGCATTTGATAAAACAACATAAATACAATTTAATGAAGCATAGGATAAAACAACATAAATACAATTTAATGAAGCATGGGTTAAAACAACATAAATACAATTTAATAAAGCATAGGATAAAACAACAAAAATACAATTTAATAAAGCATAGGATAAAACAACATAAATACAATTTAATAAAGCATAGGATAAAACAACATGAATACAATTTAATAAAGCATAGGATAAAACAACATAAATACAGTTTAATGAAGCATAGGATAAAACAACATAAATACAATTTAATAAAGCGTATGATAAAACAACATAAATACAATTTAATAAAGCATAGGATAAAACAACATAAATACAATTTAATAAAGCATAGGATAAAACAACATAAATACAATTTAATAAGGCATACAATAAAACAACATAAATACAATTTAATAATGCATAGGATAAAACAACATAAATACAATTTATTAAAGCATAGGATAAAACAACATAAATACAATTTAATAAAGCATAGGATAAAACAACATAAATACAATTTAATAAAGCATGGCTTAAAACAACATAAATACAATTTAATGAAGCATAGGACAAAACAACATAAATACAATTTAATAAAGCATAGGATAAAACAACATAAATACAATTTAATAAAGCATAGGATAAAACCACATAAATACAATTTAATAAAGCATAAGATAAAACAACATAAATACAATTTAATAAAGCATAAGATAAAACAACATGAATACAATTTAATAAAGCATAGGATAAAACCACATGAATATAATTTAATAAAGCATAGGATAAAACAACATAAATACAATTTAATAAAGCATAGGATAAAACAACATAGATGCAATTTAATAAAGCATAGGATAAAACAACATAAATACAATTTAATAAAGCATGGTATAAAACAACATAAACACGATTTAATAAAGCATAGGATACAACAACATAAATACAATTTAAGAAAGCATAGGATAAAACAACATAAATACAATTTAATAAAGCATAGGATAAAACAACATGAATACAATTTAATAAAGCATGGGTTAAAACAACATAAATACAATTTAATAAAGCATAGGTTAAAACAACATAAACACAATTTAATAAAGCATAGGATAAAACAACATAAATACAATTTAATAAAGCATAGGATAAAACAACATAAATACAATTTAATAAAGCATAGGATAAAACAACATAAATACAGTTTAATAAAGCATACGATAAAACAATATAAATACAATTTAATAAAGCATAGGATAAAACAACATAAATATAATTTAATAAAGCATATGATAAAACAACATAAATACAATTTAATAAAGCATAGGATAAAACAACATAAATACAATTTAATAAAGCATAAGATAAAACAACATAAATACAATTTAATAAAGCATAGGATAAAACAACATAAATACAATTTAATGAAGCATAGGATAAAACAACATAAATGCAATTTAATAAAGCATAGGAGAAAACAAGATAAATACAATTTAATAAAGCATAGGACAAAAACAACATAAATACAATTTAATAAAGCATAGGATAAAACAACATAAATACAATTTAATAAAGCATAGGATAAAACAACATAAATACAATTTAATAAAGCATAGGACAAAACAACATAAATACAATTTAATAAAGCATAGGATAAAACAACATAAATACAATTTAATAAAGCATAGGATAAAACAACATAAATACAATTTAATAAAGCATAGGATAAAACAACATAAATACAATTTAATGAAGCATAGGATAAAACAACATAAATACAATTTAATAAAGGATAGGATAAAACAACATAAATACAATTTAATAAAGCATAGGAGAAAACAACATAAATACAATTTAATAAAGCATAGGATAAAACAACATAAATACAATTTAATAAAGCATAGGACAAAACAACATAAATACAATTTAATAAAGCATAGGATAAAACAACATAAATACAATTTAATAAAGCATAGGATAAAACAACATAAATACAATTTAATAAAGCATAGGATAAAACAACATAAATACAATTTAATAAAGCATAGGATAAAACAACATAAATACAATTTAATAAAGCATGGGTTAAAACAACATAAATACAATTTAATAAAGCATAGGACAAAACAACATAAATACAATTTAATGAAGCATGGGTTAAAACAACATAAATACAATTTAATAAAGCATTTGATAAAACAACATAAATACAATTTAATGAAGCATAGGATAAAACAACATAAATACAATTTAATGAAGCATGGGTTAAAACAACATAAATACAATTTAATAAAGCATAGGATAAAACAACATAAATACAATTTAATAAAGCATGGGATAAAACCACATAAATACAATTTAATAAAGCATAGGATAAAACAACATAAATACAATTTAATAAAGCATAGGATAAAACAACATAAATACAATTTAATAAAGCATATGTTAAAACAACATAAATACAATTTAATAAAGCATAGGATAAAAGAACATAAATACAATTTAATAAAGCATAGGATAAAAGAACATAAATACAGTTTAATAAAGCATAGGTTAAAACAACATAAATACAATTTAATAAAGCATAGGACAAAACAACATAAATACAATTTAATAAAGCATAGGATAAAACAACATATATACAATTTAATAAAGCATAGGATAAAACAACATAAGTACAATTTAATAAAGCATAGGATAAAACAACATAAATACAATTTAATAAAGCATAAGATAAAACAACATAAATGCAATTTAATAAAGCATAGGTTAAAACAACATAAATACAATTTAATAAAGCATAGGAAAAAACAACATAAATACAATTTAATAAAGCATAAGATAAAACAACATAAATACAATTTAATGAAGCATGGGTTAAAACAACATAAATACAATTTATTAAAGCATAGGACAAAACAACATAAATACAATTTAATAAAGCATAGGATAAAACAACATAAATACAATTTAATAAAGCATAGGATAAAACAACATAAATACAATTTAATAAAGCATGGGTTAAAACATCATAAATACAATTTAATAAAGCATAGGACGAAACAACATAAATACAATTTAATAAAGCATAGGATAAAACAACATAAATACAATTTAATGAAGCATGGGTTAAAACAACATAAATACAATTTAATAAAGCATAGGACGAAACAACATAAATACAATTTAATAAAGCATAGGACAAAACAACAAAAATACAATTTAATGAAGCATGGGTTAAAACAACATAAATACAATTTAATAAAGCATTTGATAAAACAACATAAATACAATTTAATGAAGCATAGGATAAAACAACATAAATACAATTTAATGAAGCATGGGTTAAAACAACATAAATACAATTTAATAAAGCATAGGATAAAACAACATAAATACAATTTAATAAAGCATGGGATAAAACCACATAAATACAATTTAATAAAGCATAGGATAAAACAACATAAATACAATTTAATAAAGCATAGGATAAAACAACATAAATACAATTTAATAAAGCATATGTTAAAACAACATAAATACAATTTAATAAAGCATAGGATAAAAGAACATAAATACAATTTAATAAAGCATAGGATAAAAGAACATAAATACAGTTTAATAAAGCATAGGTTAAAACAACATAAATACAATTTAATAAAGCATAGGACAAAACAACATAAATACAATTTAATAAAGCATAGGATAAAACAACATATATACAATTTAATAAAGCATAGGATAAAACAACATAAGTACAATTTAATAAAGCATAGGATAAAACAACATAAATACAATTTAATAAAGCATAAGATAAAACAACATAAATGCAATTTAATAAAGCATAGGTTAAAACAACATAAATACAATTTAATAAAGCATAGGAAAAAACAACATAAATACAATTTAATAAAGCATAAGATAAAACAACATAAATACAATTTAATGAAGCATGGGTTAAAACAACATAAATACAATTTATTAAAGCATAGGACAAAACAACATAAATACAATTTAATAAAGCATAGGATAAAACAACATAAATACAATTTAATAAAGCATAGGATAAAACAACATAAATACAATTTAATAAAGCATGGGTTAAAACATCATAAATACAATTTAATAAAGCATAGGACGAAACAACATAAATACAATTTAATAAAGCATAGGATAAAACAACATAAATACAATTTAATAAAGCATAGGATAAAGCAACATAAATACAATTTAATAAAGCATAGTATAAAACAACATAAATACAATTTAATAAAGCATAGGATAAAACAACATAAATACAATTTAATAAAGCATAGGCTAAAACAACATAAATACAATTTAGTAAAGCATAGGATAAAACAACATAAATACAATTTAATAAAGCATAGGACAAAACAACATAAATACAATTTAATGAAGCATGGGTTAAAACAACATAAATACAATTTAATAAAGCATTTGATTTAACAACATAAATACAATTTAATGAAGCATAGGATAAAACAACATAAATACAATTTAATGAAGCATGGGTTAAAACAACATAAATACAATTTAATAAAGCATAGGATAAAACAACAAAAATACAATTTAATAAAGCATAGGATAAAACAACATAAATACAATTTAATAAAGCATAGGATAAAACAACATGAATACAATTTAATAAAGCATAGGATAAAACAACATAAATACAGTTTAATGAAGCATAGGATAAAACAACATAAATACAATTTAATAAAGCGTATGATAAAACAACATAAATACAATTTAATAAAGCATAGGATAAAACAACATAAATACAATTTAATAAAGCATAGGATAAAACAACATAAATACAATTTAATAAGGCATACAATAAAACAACATAAATACAATTTAATAATGCATAGGATAAAACAACATAAATACAATTTATTAAAGCATAGGATAAAACAACATAAATACAATTTAATAAAGCATAGGATAAAACAACATAAATACAATTTAATAAAGCATGGCTTAAAACAACATAAATACAATTTAATGAAGCATAGGACAAAACAACATAAATACAATTTAATAAAGCATAGGATAAAACAACATAAATACAATTTAATAAAGCATAGGATAAAACCACATAAATACAATTTAATAAAGCATAAGATAAAACAACATAAATACAATTTAATAAAGCATAAGATAAAACAACATGAATACAATTTAATAAAGCATAGGATAAAACCACATGAATATAATTTAATAAAGCATAGGATAAAACAACATAAATACAATTTAATAAAGCATAGGATAAAACAACATAGATGCAATTTAATAAAGCATAGGATAAAACAACATAAATACAATTTAATAAAGCATGGTATAAAACAACATAAACACGATTTAATAAAGCATAGGATACAACAACATAAATACAATTTAAGAAAGCATAGGATAAAACAACATAAATACAATTTAATAAAGCATAGGATAAAACAACATGAATACAATTTAATAAAGCATGGGTTAAAACAACATAAATACAATTTAATAAAGCATAGGTTAAAACAACATAAACACAATTTAATAAAGCATAGGATAAAACAACATAAATACAATTTAATAAAGCATAGGATAAAACAACATAAATACAATTTAATAAAGCATAGGATAAAACAACATAAATACAGTTTAATAAAGCATACGATAAAACAATATAAATACAATTTAATAAAGCATAGGATAAAACAACATAAATATAATTTAATAAAGCATATGATAAAACAACATAAATACAATTTAATAAAGCATAGGATAAAACAACATAAATACAATTTAATAAAGCATAAGATAAAACAACATAAATACAATTTAATAAAGCATAGGATAAAACAACATAAATACAATTTAATGAAGCATAGGATAAAACAACATAAATGCAATTTAATAAAGCATAGGAGAAAACAAGATAAATACAATTTAATAAAGCATAGGACAAAAACAACATAAATACAATTTAATAAAGCATAGGATAAAACAACATAAATACAATTTAATAAAGCATAGGATAAAACAACATAAATACAATTTAATAAAGCATAGGACAAAACAACATAAATACAATTTAATAAAGCATAGGATAAAACAACATAAATACAATTTAATAAAGCATAGGATAAAACAACATAAATACAATTTAATAAAGCATAGGATAAAACAACATAAATACAATTTAATGAAGCATAGGATAAAACAACATAAATACAATTTAATAAAGCATAGGAGAAAACAACATAAATACAATTTAATAAAGGATAGGATAAAACAACATAAATACAATTTAATAAAGCATAGGAGAAAACAACATAAATACAACTTAATAAAGCATAGGATAAAACAACATAAATACAATTTAATAAAGCATGGGATAAAACAACATAAACACAATTTAATAAAGCATAAGATAAAACAACATAAATACAATTTAATAAAGCGTATGATAAAACAACATAAATACAATTTAATAAAGCATAAGATAAAACAACATGAATACAATTTAATAAAGCATAGGATAAAACCACATGAATATAATTTAATAAAGCATAGGATAAAACAACATAAATACAATTTAATAAAGCATAGGATAAAACAACATAGATGCAATTTAATAAAGCATAGGATAAAACAACATAAATACAATTTAATAAAGCATGGTATAAAACAACATAAACATGATTTAATAAAGCATAGGATACAACAACATAAATACAATTTAAGAAAGCATAGGATAAAACAACATAAATACAATTTAATAAAGCATAGGATAAAACAACATGAATACAATTTAATAAAGCATGGGTTAAAACAACATAAATACAATTTAATAAAGCATGGCTTAAAACAACATAAATACAATTTAATGAAGCATAGGACAAAACAACATAAATACAATTTAATAAAGCATAGGATAAAACAACATAAATACAATTTAATAAAGCATAGGATAAAACAACATAAATACAATTTAATAAAGCATAGGATAAAACCACATAAATACAATTTAATAAAGCATAGGATAAAACCACATAAATACAATTTAATAAAGCATAAGATAAAACAACATAAATACAATTTAATAAAGCATAAGATAAAACAACATGAATACAATTTAATAAAGCATAGGATAAAACCACATGAATACAATTTAATAATGCATAGGATAAAACAACATGAATACAATTTAATAAAGCATGGGTTAAAACAACATAAATACAATTTAATGAAGCATGGGTTAAAACAACATAAATACAATTTAATAAAGCATTTGATAAAACAACATAAATACAATTTAATAAAGCATAGGATAAAAGAACATAAATGCAATTTAATAAGGCACACGATAAAACAACATAAATACAATTTAATAATGCATAGGATAAAACAACATAAATACAATTTAATAAAGCATAGGAGAAAACAACATAAATACAATTTAATAAAGCATAGGACAAAAACAACATAAATACAATTTAATAAAGCATAGGATAAAACTACATAAATACAATTTAATAAAGCATAGGATAAAACAACATAAATACAATTTAATAAAGCATAGGACAAAACAACATAAATACAATTTAATAAAGCATAGGATAAAACAACATAAATACAATTTAATAAAGCATAGGATAAAACAACATAAATACAGTTTAATAAAGCATAGGATAAAACAACATAAATACAATTTAATAAAGCATAAGATAAAACAACATAAATACAATTTAATAAAGCATAGGATAAAACAACATAAATACAATTTAATGAAGCATAGGATAAAACAACATAAATGCAATTTAATAAAGCATAGGAGAAAACAACATAAATACAATTTAATAAAGCATAGGACAAAAACAACATAAATACAATTTAATAAAGCATAGGATAAAACAACATAAATACAATTTAATAAAGCATAGGATAAAACAACATAAATACAATTTAATAAAGCATAGGACAAAACAACATAAATACAATTTAATAAAGCATAGGATAAAACAACATAAATACAATTTAATAAAGCATAGGATAAAACAACATAAATACAATTTAATAAAGCATAGAATAAAACAACATAAATACAATTTAATGAAGCATAGGATAAAACAACATAAATACAATTTAATAAAGCATAGGAGAAAACAACATAAATACAATTTAATAAAGGATAGGATAAAACAACATAAATACAATTTAATAAAGCATAGGAGAAAACAACATAAATACAACTTAATAAAGCATAGGATAAAACAACATAAATACAATTTAATAAAGCATGGGATAAAACAACATAAACACAATTTAATAAAGCATAAGATAAAACAACATAAATACAATTTAATAAAGCGTATGATAAAACAACATAAATACAATTTAATAAAGCATAGGATAAAACAACATAAATACAATTTAATAAAGCATAGGATAAAACAACATAAATACAATTTAATAAAGCATGGCTTAAAACAACATAAATACAATTTAATGAAGCATAGGACAAAACAACATAAATACAATTTAATAAAGCATAGGATAAAACAACATAAATACAATTTAATAAAGCATAGGATAAAACAACATAAATACAATTTAATAAAGCATAGGATAAAACCACATAAATACAATTTAATAAAGCATAGGATAAAACCACATAAATACAATTTAATAAAGCATAAGATAAAACAACATAAATACAATTTAATAAAGCATAAGATAAAACAACATGAATACAATTTAATAAAGCATAGGATAAAACCACATGAATACAATTTAATAATGCATAGGATAAAACAACATGAATACAATTTAATAAAGCATGGGTTAAAACAACATAAATACAATTTAATGAAGCATGGGTTAAAACAACATAAATACAATTTAATAAAGCATTTGATAAAACAACATAAATACAATTTAATAAAGCATAGGATAAAAGAACATAAATGCAATTTAATAAGGCACACGATAAAACAACATAAATACAATTTAATAATGCATAGGATAAAACAACATAAATACAATTTAATAAAGCATAGGAGAAAACAACATAAATACAATTTAATAAAGCATAGGACAAAAACAACATAAATACAATTTAATAAAGCATAGGATAAAACTACATAAATACAATTTAATAAAGCATAGGATAAAACAACATAAATACAATTTAATAAAGCATAGGACAAAACAACATAAATACAATTTAATAAAGCATAGGATAAAACAACATAAATACAATTTAATAAAGCATAGGATAAAACAACATAAATACAATTTAATAAAGCATAGGATAAAACAACATAAATACAATTTAATAAAGCATAGGATAAAACAACATAAATACAATTTAATAAAGCATACGATAAAACAACATAAATACAATTTAATAAGGCATACGATAAAACAACATAAATACAATTTAATAATGCATAGGATAAAACAAAATAAATACAATTTATTAAAGCATAGGATAAAACAACATAAATACAATTTAATAAAGCATAGGATAAAACAACATAAATACAATTTAATAAAGCATGGCTTAAAACAACATAAATACAATTAAATGAAGCATAGGACAAAACAACATAAATACAATTTAATAAAGCATAGGATAAAACAACATAAATACAATTTAATAAAGCATAGGATAAAACAACATAAATACAATTTAATAAAGCATAGGATAAAACCACATAAATACAATTTAATAAAGCATAGGATAAAACCACATAAATACAATTTAATAAAGCATAAGATAAAACAACATAAATACAATTTAATAAAGCATAAGATAAAACAACATGAATACAATTTAATAAAGCATAGGATAAAACCACATGAATACAATTTAATAAAGCATAGGATAAAACAACATAAATACAATTTAATAAAGCATAGGATAAAACAACATAGATGCAATTTAATAAAGCATAGGATAAAACAACATAAATACAATTTAATAAAGCATGGTATAAAACAACATAAACACGATTTAATAAAGCATAGGATACAACAACATAAATACAATTTAAGAAAGCATAGGATAAAACAACATAAATACAATTTAATAAAGCATAGGATAAAACAACATGAATACAATTTAATAAAGCATGGGTTAAATGAACATAAATACAATTTAATGAAGCATGGGTTAAAACAACATAAATACAATTTAATAAAGCATTTGATAAAACAACATAAATACAATTTAATAAAGCATAGGATAAAACAACATAAATGCAATTTAATAAGGCACACGATAAAACAACATAAATACAATTTAATAATGCATAGGATAAAACAACATAAATACAATTTAATAAAGCATAGGAGAAAACAACATAAATACAATTTAATAAAGCATAGGACAAAAACAACATAAATACAATTTAATAAAGCATAGGATAAAACTACATAAATACAATTTAATAAAGCATAGGATAAAACAACATAAATACAATTTAATAAAGCATAGGACAAAACAACATAAATACAATTTAATAAAGCATAGGATAAAACAACATAAATACAATTTAATAAAGCATAGGATAAAACAACATAAATACAATTTAATAAAGCATAGGATAAAACAACATAAATACAGTTTAATAAAGCATACGATAAAACAATATAAATACAATTTAATAAAGCATAGGATAAAACAACATAAATACAATTTAATAAAGCATATGATAAAACAACATAAATACAATTTAATAAAGCATAGGATAAAACAACATAAATACAATTGAATAAAGCATAGGATAAAACAACATAAATACAATTTAATAAAGCATAGGATAAAACAACATAAATACAATTTAATGAAGCATAGGATAAAACAACATAAATACAATTTAATAAAGCATAGGAGAAAACAACATAAATACAATTTAATAAAGCATAGGACAAAAACAACATAAATACAATTTAATAAAGCATAGGATAAAACAACATAAATACAATTTAATAAAGCATAGGATAAAACAACATAAATACAATTTAATAAAGCATAGGACAAAACAACATAAATACAATTTAATAAAGCATAGGATAAAACAACATAAATACAATTTAATAAAGCATAGGATAAAACAACATAAATATAATTTAATAAAGCATAGGATAAAACAACATAAATACAATTTAAAAAAGCATAGGATAAAACAACATAAATACAATTTAATAAAGCATAGGATAAAACAACATAAATACAATTTAATAAAGCATGGGTTAAAACAACATAAATACAATTTAATAAAGCATAGGATAAAACAACATAAATACAATTTAATAAAGCATAGGTTAAAACAACATAAATACAATTTAATAAAGCATAGGATAAACAACATAAATACAATTTAATAAAGCATAGGTAAAAACAACATAAATACAATTTAATAAAGCATAGGATAAAAAAACATAAATACAATTTAATAAAGCATAGTTTAAAACTACATAAATACAATTTAATAAAGCATAGGATAAAACAACATAAATACAGTTTAATAAAGCATAGGATAAAACAACATAAATACAGTTTAAAGAAGCATAGGATAAAACAACATAAATACAATTTAATAAAGCATAGGAGAAAACAACATAAATACAATTTAATAAAGGATAGGATAAAACAACATAAATACAATTTAATAAAGCATAGAAGAAAACAACATAAATACAACTTAATAAAGCATAGGATAAAACAACATAAATACAATTTAATAAAGCATGGGATAAAACAACATAAACACAATTTAATAAAGCATAAGATAAAACAACATAAATACAATTTAATAAAGCGTATGATAAAACAACATAAATACAATTTAATAAAGCATAGGATAAAACAACATAAATACAATTTAATAAAGCATAGGATAAAACAACATAAATACAATTTAAGAAGGCATACGATAAAACAACATAAATACAATTTAATAATGCATAGGATAAAACAACATAAATACAATTTATTAAAGCATAGGATAAAACAACATAAATACAATTTAATAAAGCATAGGATAAAACAACATAAATACAATTTAATAAAGCATGGCTTAAAACAACATAAATACAATTTAATGAAGCATAGTACAAAACAACATAAATACAATTTAATAAAGCATAGGATAAAACAACATAAATACAACTTAATAAAGCATAGGATAAAACAACATAAATACAATTTAATAAAGCATAGGATAAAACAACAAAAATACAATTTAATAAAGCATAGGATAAAACAACAAAAATACAATTTAATAAAGCATAGGATAAAACAACATAAATACAATTTAATAAAGCATATGATAAAACAACATAAATACAATTTAATAAAGCATATGATAAAACAACATAAATACAATTTAATAAAGCATAGGAGAAAACAACATAAATACAATTTAATAAAGCATAGGACAAAAACAACATAAATACAATTTAATAAAGCATAGGATAAAACAACATAAATACAATTTAATAAAGCATAGGATAAAACAACATAAATACAATTTAATAAAGCATAGGACAAAACAACATAAATACAATTTAATAAAGCATAGGATAAAACAACATAAATACAATTTAATAAAGCATAGGATAAAACAACATAAATACAATTTAATAAAGCATAGGATAAAACAACATAAATACAATTTAAAAAAGCATAGGATAAAACAACATAAATACAATTTAATAAAGCATAGGATAAAACAACATAAATACAATTTAATAAAGCATGGGTTAAAACAACATAAATACAATTTAATAAAGCATAGGATAAAACAACATAAATACAATTTAATAAAGCATAGGTTAAAACAACATAAATACAATTTAATAAAGCATAGGATAAACAACATAAATACAATTTAATAAAGCATAGGTAAAAACAACATAAATACAATTTAATAAAGCATAGGATAAAAAAACATAAATACAATTTAATAAAGCATAGTTTAAAACTACATAAATACAATTTAATAAAGCATAGGATAAAACAACATAAATACAGTTTAATAAAGCATAGGATAAAACAACATAAATACAGTTTAAAGAAGCATAGGATAAAACAACATAAATACAATTTAATAAAGCATAGGAGAAAACAACATAAATACAATTTAATAAAGGATAGGATAAAACAACATAAATACAATTTAATAAAGCATAGAAGAAAACAACATAAATACAACTTAATAAAGCATAGGATAAAACAACATAAATACAATTTAATAAAGCATGGGATAAAACAACATAAACACAATTTAATAAAGCATAAGATAAAACAACATAAATACAATTTAATAAAGCGTATGATAAAACAACATAAATACAATTTAATAAAGCATAGGATAAAACAACATAAATACAATTTAATAAAGCATAGGATAAAACAACATAAATACAATTTAAGAAGGCATACGATAAAACAACATAAATACAATTTAATAAAGCATGGCTTAAAACAACATAAATACAATTTAATGAAGCATAGGATAAAACAACATAAATGCAATTTAATAAAGCATAGGAGAAAACAAGATAAATACAATTTAATAAAGCATAGGACAAAAACAACATAAATACAATTTAATAAAGCATAGGATAAAACAACATAAATACAATTTAATAAAGCATAGGATAAAACAACATAAATACAATTTAATAAAGCATAGGACAAAACAACATAAATACAATTTAATAAAGCATAGGATAAAACAACATAAATACAATTTAATAAAGCATAGGATAAAACAACATAAATACAATTTAATAAAGCATAGGATAAAACAACATAAATACAATTTAATGAAGCATAGGATAAAACAACATAAATACAATTTAATAAAGGATAGGATAAAACAACATAAATACAATTTAATAAAGCATAGGAGAAAACAACATAAATACAATTTAATAAAGCATAGGATAAAACAACATAAATACAATTTAATAAAGCATAGGACAAAACAACATAAATACAATTTAATAAAGCATAGGATAAAACAACATAAATACAATTTAATAAAGCATAGGATAAAACAACATAAATACAATTTAATAAAGCATAGGATAAAACAACATAAATACAATTTAATAAAGCATAGGATAAAACAACATAAATACAATTTAATAAAGCATGGGTTAAAACAACATAAATACAATTTAATAAAGCATAGGACAAAACAACATAAATACAATTTAATGAAGCATGGGTTAAAACAACATAAATACAATTTAATAAAGCATTTGATAAAACAACATAAATACAATTTAATGAAGCATAGGATAAAACAACATAAATACAATTTAATGAAGCATGGGTTAAAACAACATAAATACAATTTAATAAAGCATAGGATAAAACAACATAAATACAATTTAATAAAGCATGGGATAAAACCACATAAATACAATTTAATAAAGCATAGGATAAAACAACATAAATACAATTTAATAAAGCATAGGATAAAACAACATAAATACAATTTAATAAAACATATGTTAAAGCAACATAAATACAATTTAATAAAGCATAGGATAAAAGAACATAAATACAATTTAATAAAGCATAGGATAAAAGAACATAAATACAGTTTAATAAAGCATAGGTTAAAACAACATAAATACAATTTAATAAAGCATAGGACAAAACAACATAAATACAATTTAATAAAGCATAGGATAAAACAACATATATACAATTTAATAAAGCATAGGATAAAACAACATAAGTACAATTTAATAAAGCATAGGATAAAACAACATAAATACAATTTAATAAAGCATAAGATAAAACAACATAAATGCAATTTAATAAAGCATAGGTTAAAACAACATAAATACAATTTAATAAAGCATAGGAAAAAACAACATAAATACAATTTAATAAAGCATAAGATAAAACAACATAAATACAATTTAATGAAGCATGGGTTAAAACAACATAAATACAATTTATTAAAGCATAGGACAAAACAACATAAATACAATTTAATAAAGCATAGGATAAAACAACATAAATACAATTTAATAAAGCATAGGATAAAACAACATAAATACAATTTAATAAAGCATGGGTTAAAACAACATAAATACAATTTAATAAAGCATAGGACAAAACAACAAAAATACAATTTAATGAAGCATGGGTTAAAACAACATAAATACAATTTAATAAAGCATTTGATAAAACAACATAAATACAATTTAATGAAGCATAGGATAAAACAACATAAATACAATTTAATGAAGCATGGGTTAAAACAACATAAATACAATTTAATAAAGCATAGGATAAAACAACATAAATACAATTTAATAAAGCATGGGATAAAACCACATAAATACAATTTAATAAAGCATAGGATAAAACAACATAAATACAATTTAATAAAGCATAGGATAAAACAACATAAATACAATTTAATAAAGCATATGTTAAAACAACATAAATACAATTTAATAAAGCATAGGATAAAAGAACATAAATACAATTTAATAAAGCATAGGATAAAAGAACATAAATACAGTTTAATAAAGCATAGGTTAAAACAACATAAATACAATTTAATAAAGCATAGGACAAAACAACATAAATACAATTTAATAAAGCATAGGATAAAACAACATATATACAATTTAATAAAGCATAGGATAAAACAACATAAGTACAATTTAATAAAGCATAGGATAAAACAACATAAATACAATTTAATAAAGCATAAGATAAAACAACATAAATGCAATTTAATAAAGCATAGGTTAAAACAACATAAATAAAATTTAATAAAGCATAGGAAAAAACAACATAAATACAATTTAATAAAGCATAAGATAAAACAACATAAATACAATTTAATGAAGCATGGGTTAAAACAACATAAATACAATTTATTAAAGCATAGGACAAAACAACATAAATACAATTTAATAAAGCATAGGATAAAACAACATAAATACAATTTAATAAAGCATAGGATAAAACAACATAAATACAATTTAATAAAGCATGGGTTAAAACATCATAAATACAATTTAATAAAGCATAGGACGAAACAACATAAATACAATTTAATAAAGCATAGGATAAAACAACATAAATACAATTTAATGAAGCATGGGTTAAAACAACATAAATACAATTTAATAAAGCATAGGACGAAACAACATAAATACAATTTAATAAAGCATAGGACAAAACAACAAAAATACAATTTAATGAAGCATGGGTTAAAACAACATAAATACAATTTAATAAAGCATTTGATAAAACAACATAAATACAATTTAATGAAGCATAGGATAAAACAACATAAATACAATTTAATGAAGCATGGGTTAAAACAACATAAATACAATTTAATAAAGCATAGGATAAAACAACATAAATACAATTTAATAAAGCATGGGATAAAACCACATAAATACAATTTAATAAAGCATAGGATAAAACAACATAAATACAATTTAATAAAGCATAGGATAAAACAACATAAATACAATTTAATAAAGCATATGTTAAAACAACATAAATACAATTTAATAAAGCATAGGATAAAAGAACATAAATACAATTTAATAAAGCATAGGATAAAAGAACATAAATACAGTTTAATAAAGCATAGGTTAAAACAACATAAATACAATTTAATAAAGCATAGGACAAAACAACATAAATACAATTTAATAAAGCATAGGATAAAACAACATATATACAATTTAATAAAGCATAGGATAAAACAACATAAGTACAATTTAATAAAGCATAGGATAAAACAACATAAATACAATTTAATAAAGCATAAGATAAAACAACATAAATGCAATTTAATAAAGCATAGGTTAAAACAACATAAATACAATTTAATAAAGCATAGGAAAAAACAACATAAATACAATTTAATAAAGCATAAGATAAAACAACATAAATACAATTTAATGAAGCATGGGTTAAAACAACATAAATACAATTTATTAAAGCATAGGACAAAACAACATAAATACAATTTAATAAAGCATAGGATAAAACAACATAAATACAATTTAATAAAGCATAGGATAAAACAACATAAATACAATTTAATAAAGCATGGGTTAAAACATCATAAATACAATTTAATAAAGCATAGGACGAAACAACATAAATACAATTTAATAAAGCATAGGATAAAACAACATAAATACAATTTAATGAAGCATGGGTTAAAACAACATAAATACAATTTAATAAAGCATAGGACGAAACAACATAAATACAATTTAATAAAGCATAGGACAAAACAACAAAAATACAATTTAATGAAGCATGGGTTAAAACAACATAAATACAATTTAATAAAGCATTTGATAAAACAACATAAATACAATTTAATGAAGCATAGGATAAAACAACATAAATACAATTTAATGAAGCATGGGTTAAAACAACATAAATACAATTTAATAAAGCATAGGATAAAACAACATAAATACAATTTAATAAAGCATGGGATAAAACCACATAAATACAATTTAATAAAGCATAGGATAAAACAACATAAATACAATTTAATAAAGCATAGGATAAAACAACATAAATACAATTTAATAAAGCATATGTTAAAACAACATAAATACAATTTAATAAAGCATAGGATAAAAGAACATAAATACAATTTAATAAAGCATAGGATAAAAGAACATAAATACAGTTTAATAAAGCATAGGTTAAAACAACATAAATACAATTTAATAAAGCATAGGACAAAACAACATAAATACAATTTAATAAAGCATAGGATAAAACAACATATATACAATTTAATAAAGCATAGGATAAAACAACATAAGTACAATTTAATAAAGCATAGGATAAAACAACATAAATACAATTTAATAAAGCATAAGATAAAACAACATAAATGCAATTTAATAAAGCATAGGTTAAAACAACATAAATACAATTTAATAAAGCATAGGAAAAAACAACATAAATACAATTTAATAAAGCATAAGATAAAACAACATAAATACAATTTAATGAAGCATGGGTTAAAACAACATAAATACAATTTATTAAAGCATAGGACAAAACAACATAAATACAATTTAATAAAGCATAGGATAAAACAACATAAATACAATTTAATAAAGCATAGGATAAAACAACATAAATACAATTTAATAAAGCATGGGTTAAAACATCATAAATACAATTTAATAAAGCATAGGACGAAACAACATAAATACAATTTAATAAAGCATAGGATAAAACAACATAAATACAATTTAATAAAGCATAGGATAAAGCAACATAAATACAATTTAATAAAGCATAGTATAAAACAACATAAATACAATTTAATAAAGCATAGGATAAAACAACATAAATACAATTTAATAAAGCATAGGCTAAAACAACATAAATACAATTTAGTAAAGCATAGGATAAAACAACATAAATACAATTTAATAAAGCATAGGACAAAACAACATAAATACAATTTAATGAAGCATGGGTTAAAACAACATAAATACAATTTAATAAAGCATTTGATTTAACAACATAAATACAATTTAATGAAGCATAGGATAAAACAACATAAATACAATTTAATGAAGCATGGGTTAAAACAACATAAATACAATTTAATAAAGCATAGGATAAAACAACAAAAATACAATTTAATAAAGCATAGGATAAAACAACATAAATACAATTTAATAAAGCATAGGATAAAACAACATGAATACAATTTAATAAAGCATAGGATAAAACAACATAAATACAGTTTAATGAAGCATAGGATAAAACAACATAAATACAATTTAATAAAGCGTATGATAAAACAACATAAATACAATTTAATAAAGCATAGGATAAAACAACATAAATACAATTTAATAAAGCATAGGATAAAACAACATAAATACAATTTAATAAGGCATACAATAAAACAACATAAATACAATTTAATAATGCATAGGATAAAACAACATAAATACAATTTATTAAAGCATAGGATAAAACAACATAAATACAATTTAATAAAGCATAGGATAAAACAACATAAATACAATTTAATAAAGCATGGCTTAAAACAACATAAATACAATTTAATGAAGCATAGGACAAAACAACATAAATACAATTTAATAAAGCATAGGATAAAACAACATAAATACAATTTAATAAAGCATAGGATAAAACCACATAAATACAATTTAATAAAGCATAAGATAAAACAACATAAATACAATTTAATAAAGCATAAGATAAAACAACATGAATACAATTTAATAAAGCATAGGATAAAACCACATGAATATAATTTAATAAAGCATAGGATAAAACAACATAAATACAATTTAATAAAGCATAGGATAAAACAACATAGATGCAATTTAATAAAGCATAGGATAAAACAACATAAATACAATTTAATAAAGCATGGTATAAAACAACATAAACACGATTTAATAAAGCATAGGATACAACAACATAAATACAATTTAAGAAAGCATAGGATAAAACAACATAAATACAATTTAATAAAGCATAGGATAAAACAACATGAATACAATTTAATAAAGCATGGGTTAAAACAACATAAATACAATTTAATAAAGCATAGGTTAAAACAACATAAACACAATTTAATAAAGCATAGGATAAAACAACATAAATACAATTTAATAAAGCATAGGATAAAACAACATAAATACAATTTAATAAAGCATAGGATAAAACAACATAAATACAGTTTAATAAAGCATACGATAAAACAATATAAATACAATTTAATAAAGCATAGGATAAAACAACATAAATATAATTTAATAAAGCATATGATAAAACAACATAAATACAATTTAATAAAGCATAGGATAAAACAACATAAATACAATTTAATAAAGCATAAGATAAAACAACATAAATACAATTTAATAAAGCATAGGATAAAACAACATAAATACAATTTAATGAAGCATAGGATAAAACAACATAAATGCAATTTAATAAAGCATAGGAGAAAACAAGATAAATACAATTTAATAAAGCATAGGACAAAAACAACATAAATACAATTTAATAAAGCATAGGATAAAACAACATAAATACAATTTAATGAAGCATGGGTTAAAACAACATAAATACAATTTAATAAAGCATAGGACGAAACAACATAAATACAATTTAATAAAGCATAGGACAAAACAACAAAAATACAATTTAATGAAGCATGGGTTAAAACAACATAAATACAATTTAATAAAGCATTTGATAAAACAACATAAATACAATTTAATGAAGCATAGGATAAAACAACATAAATACAATTTAATGAAGCATGGGTTAAAACAACATAAATACAATTTAATAAAGCATAGGATAAAACAACATAAATACAATTTAATAAAGCATGGGATAAAACCACATAAATACAATTTAATAAAGCATAGGATAAAACAACATAAATACAATTTAATAAAGCATAGGATAAAACAACATAAATACAATTTAATAAAGCATATGTTAAAACAACATAAATACAATTTAATAAAGCATAGGATAAAAGAACATAAATACAATTTAATAAAGCATAGGATAAAAGAACATAAATACAGTTTAATAAAGCATAGGTTAAAACAACATAAATACAATTTAATAAAGCATAGGACAAAACAACATAAATACAATTTAATAAAGCATAGGATAAAACAACATATATACAATTTAATAAAGCATAGGATAAAACAACATAAGTACAATTTAATAAAGCATAGGATAAAACAACATAAATACAATTTAATAAAGCATAAGATAAAACAACATAAATGCAATTTAATAAAGCATAGGTTAAAACAACATAAATACAATTTAATAAAGCATAGGAAAAAACAACATAAATACAATTTAATAAAGCATAAGATAAAACAACATAAATACAATTTAATGAAGCATGGGTTAAAACAACATAAATACAATTTATTAAAGCATAGGACAAAACAACATAAATACAATTTAATAAAGCATAGGATAAAACAACATAAATACAATTTAATAAAGCATAGGATAAAACAACATAAATACAATTTAATAAAGCATGGGTTAAAACATCATAAATACAATTTAATAAAGCATAGGACGAAACAACATAAATACAATTTAATAAAGCATAGGATAAAACAACATAAATACAATTTAATGAAGCATGGGTTAAAACAACATAAATACAATTTAATAAAGCATAGGACGAAACAACATAAATACAATTTAATAAAGCATAGGACAAAACAACAAAAATACAATTTAATGAAGCATGGGTTAAAACAACATAAATACAATTTAATAAAGCATTTGATAAAACAACATAAATACAATTTAATGAAGCATAGGATAAAACAACATAAATACAATTTAATGAAGCATGGGTTAAAACAACATAAATACAATTTAATAAAGCATAGGATAAAACAACATAAATACAATTTAATAAAGCATGGGATAAAACCACATAAATACAATTTAATAAAGCATAGGATAAAACAACATAAATACAATTTAATAAAGCATAGGATAAAACAACATAAATACAATTTAATAAAGCATATGTTAAAACAACATAAATACAATTTAATAAAGCATAGGATAAAAGAACATAAATACAATTTAATAAAGCATAGGATAAAAGAACATAAATACAGTTTAATAAAGCATAGGTTAAAACAACATAAATACAATTTAATAAAGCATAGGACAAAACAACATAAATACAATTTAATAAAGCATAGGATAAAACAACATATATACAATTTAATAAAGCATAGGATAAAACAACATAAGTACAATTTAATAAAGCATAGGATAAAACAACATAAATACAATTTAATAAAGCATAAGATAAAACAACATAAATGCAATTTAATAAAGCATAGGTTAAAACAACATAAATACAATTTAATAAAGCATAGGAAAAAACAACATAAATACAATTTAATAAAGCATAAGATAAAACAACATAAATACAATTTAATGAAGCATGGGTTAAAACAACATAAATACAATTTATTAAAGCATAGGACAAAACAACATAAATACAATTTAATAAAGCATAGGATAAAACAACATAAATACAATTTAATAAAGCATAGGATAAAACAACATAAATACAATTTAATAAAGCATGGGTTAAAACATCATAAATACAATTTAATAAAGCATAGGACGAAACAACATAAATACAATTTAATAAAGCATAGGATAAAACAACATAAATACAATTTAATAAAGCATAGGATAAAGCAACATAAATACAATTTAATAAAGCATAGTATAAAACAACATAAATACAATTTAATAAAGCATAGGATAAAACAACATAAATACAATTTAATAAAGCATAGGCTAAAACAACATAAATACAATTTAGTAAAGCATAGGATAAAACAACATAAATACAATTTAATAAAGCATAGGACAAAACAACATAAATACAATTTAATGAAGCATGGGTTAAAACAACATAAATACAATTTAATAAAGCATTTGATTTAACAACATAAATACAATTTAATGAAGCATAGGATAAAACAACATAAATACAATTTAATGAAGCATGGGTTAAAACAACATAAATACAATTTAATAAAGCATAGGATAAAACAACAAAAATACAATTTAATAAAGCATAGGATAAAACAACATAAATACAATTTAATAAAGCATAGGATAAAACAACATGAATACAATTTAATAAAGCATAGGATAAAACAACATAAATACAGTTTAATGAAGCATAGGATAAAACAACATAAATACAATTTAATAAAGCGTATGATAAAACAACATAAATACAATTTAATAAAGCATAGGATAAAACAACATAAATACAATTTAATAAAGCATAGGATAAAACAACATAAATACAATTTAATAAGGCATACAATAAAACAACATAAATACAATTTAATAATGCATAGGATAAAACAACATAAATACAATTTATTAAAGCATAGGATAAAACAACATAAATACAATTTAATAAAGCATAGGATAAAACAACATAAATACAATTTAATAAAGCATGGCTTAAAACAACATAAATACAATTTAATGAAGCATAGGACAAAACAACATAAATACAATTTAATAAAGCATAGGATAAAACAACATAAATACAATTTAATAAAGCATAGGATAAAACCACATAAATACAATTTAATAAAGCATAAGATAAAACAACATAAATACAATTTAATAAAGCATAAGATAAAACAACATGAATACAATTTAATAAAGCATAGGATAAAACCACATGAATATAATTTAATAAAGCATAGGATAAAACAACATAAATACAATTTAATAAAGCATAGGATAAAACAACATAGATGCAATTTAATAAAGCATAGGATAAAACAACATAAATACAATTTAATAAAGCATGGTATAAAACAACATAAACACGATTTAATAAAGCATAGGATACAACAACATAAATACAATTTAAGAAAGCATAGGATAAAACAACATAAATACAATTTAATAAAGCATAGGATAAAACAACATGAATACAATTTAATAAAGCATGGGTTAAAACAACATAAATACAATTTAATAAAGCATAGGTTAAAACAACATAAACACAATTTAATAAAGCATAGGATAAAACAACATAAATACATTTTAATAAAGCATAGGATAAAACAACATAAATACAATTTAATAAAGCATAGGATAAAACAACATAAATACAGTTTAATAAAGCATACGATAAAACAATATAAATACAATTTAATAAAGCATAGGATAAAACAACATAAATATAATTTAATAAAGCATATGATAAAACAACATAAATACAATTTAATAAAGCATAGGATAAAACAACATAAATACAATTTAATAAAGCATAAGATAAAACAACATAAATACAATTTAATAAAGCATAGGATAAAACAACATAAATACAATTTAATGAAGCATAGGATAAAACAACATAAATGCAATTTAATAAAGCATAGGAGAAAACAAGATAAATACAATTTAATAAAGCATAGGACAAAAACAACATAAATACAATTTAATAAAGCATAGGATAAAACAACATAAATACAATTTAATAAAGCATAGGATAAAACAACATAAATACAATTTAATAAAGCATAGGACAAAACAACATAAATACAATTTAATAAAGCATAGGATAAAACAACATAAATACAATTTAATAAAGCATAGGATAAAACAACATAAATACAATTTAATAAAGCATAGGATAAAACAACATAAATACAATTTAATGAAGCATAGGATAAAACAACATAAACACAATTTAATAAAGCATAGGAGAAAACAACATAAATACAATTTAATAAAGGATAGGATAAAACAACATAAATACAATTTAATAAAGCATAGGAGAAAACAACATAAATACAACTTAATAAAGCATAGGATAAAACAACATAAATACAATTTAATAAAGCATGGGATAAAACAACATAAACACAATTTAATAAAGCATAAGATAAAACAACATAAATACAATTTAATAAAGCGTATGATAAAACAACATAAATACAATTTAATAAAGCATAAGATAAAACAACATGAATACAATTTAATAAAGCATAGGATAAAACCACATGAATATAATTTAATAAAGCATAGGATAAAACAACATAAATACAATTTAATAAAGCATAGGATAAAACAACATAGATGCAATTTAATAAAGCATAGGATAAAACAACATAAATACAATTTAATAAAGCATGGTATAAAACAACATAAACATGATTTAATAAAGCATAGGATACAACAACATAAATACAATTTAAGAAAGCATAGGATAAAACAACATAAATACAATTTAATAAAGCATAGGATAAAACAACATGAATACAATTTAATAAAGCATGGGTTAAAACAACATAAATACAATTTAATAAAGCATGGCTTAAAACAACATAAATACAATTTAATGAAGCATAGGACAAAACAACATAAATACAATTTAATAAAGCATAGGATAAAACAACATAAATACAATTTAATAAAGCATAGGATAAAACAACATAAATACAATTTAATAAAGCATAGGATAAAACCACATAAATACAATTTAATAAAGCATAGGATAAAACCACATAAATACAATTTAATAAAGCATAAGATAAAACAACATAAATACAATTTAATAAAGCATAAGATAAAACAACATGAATACAATTTAATAAAGCATAGGATAAAACCACATGAATACAATTTAATAATGCATAGGATAAAACAACATAAATACAATTTAATGAAGCATAGGATAAAACAACATAAATACAATTTAATGAAGCATGGGTTAAAACAACATAAATACAATTTAATAAAGCATAGGATAAAACAACATAAATACAATTTAATAAAGCATGGGATAAAACCACATAAATACAATTTAATAAAGCATAGGATAAAACAACATAAATACAATTTAATAAAGCATAGGATAAAACAACATAAATACAATTTAATAAAGCATATGTTAAAACAACATAAATACAATTTAATAAAGCATAGGATAAAAGAACATAAATACAATTTAATAAAGCATAGGATAAAAGAACATAAATACAGTTTAATAAAGCATAGGTTAAAACAACATAAATACAATTTAATAAAGCATAGGACAAAACAACATAAATACAATTTAATAAAGCATAGGATAAAACAACATATATACAATTTAATAAAGCATAGGATAAAACAACATAAGTACAATTTAATAAAGCATAGGATAAAACAACATAAATACAATTTAATAAAGCATAAGATAAAACAACATAAATGCAATTTAATAAAGCATAGGTTAAAACAACATAAATACAATTTAATAAAGCATAGGAAAAAACAACATAAATACAATTTAATAAAGCATAAGATAAAACAACATAAATACAATTTAATGAAGCATGGGTTAAAACAACATAAATACAATTTATTAAAGCATAGGACAAAACAACATAAATACAATTTAATAAAGCATAGGATAAAACAACATAAATACAATTTAATAAAGCATAGGATAAAACAACATAAATACAATTTAATAAAGCATGGGTTAAAACATCATAAATACAATTTAATAAAGCATAGGACGAAACAACATAAATACAATTTAATAAAGCATAGGATAAAACAACATAAATACAATTTAATAAAGCATAGGATAAAGCAACATAAATACAATTTAATAAAGCATAGTATAAAACAACATAAATACAATTTAATAAAGCATAGGATAAAACAACATAAATACAATTTAATAAAGCATAGGCTAAAACAACATAAATACAATTTAGTAAAGCATAGGATAAAACAACATAAATACAATTTAATAAAGCATAGGACAAAACAACATAAATACAATTTAATGAAGCATGGGTTAAAACAACATAAATACAATTTAATAAAGCATTTGATTTAACAACATAAATACAATTTAATGAAGCATAGGATAAAACAACATAAATACAATTTAATGAAGCATGGGTTAAAACAACATAAATACAATTTAATAAAGCATAGGATAAAACAACAAAAATACAATTTAATAAAGCATAGGATAAAACAACATAAATACAATTTAATAAAGCATAGGATAAAACAACATGAATACAATTTAATAAAGCATAGGATAAAACAACATAAATACAGTTTAATGAAGCATAGGATAAAACAACATAAATACAATTTAATAAAGCGTATGATAAAACAACATAAATACAATTTAATAAAGCATAGGATAAAACAACATAAATACAATTTAATAAAGCATAGGATAAAACAACATAAATACAATTTAATAAGGCATACAATAAAACAACATAAATACAATTTAATAATGCATAGGATAAAACAACATAAATACAATTTATTAAAGCATAGGATAAAACAACATAAATACAATTTAATAAAGCATAGGATAAAACAACATAAATACAATTTAATAAAGCATGGCTTAAAACAACATAAATACAATTTAATGAAGCATAGGACAAAACAACATAAATACAATTTAATAAAGCATAGGATAAAACAACATAAATACAATTTAATAAAGCATAGGATAAAACCACATAAATACAATTTAATAAAGCATAAGATAAAACAACATAAATACAATTTAATAAAGCATAAGATAAAACAACATGAATACAATTTAATAAAGCATAGGATAAAACCACATGAATATAATTTAATAAAGCATAGGATAAAACAACATAAATACAATTTAATAAAGCATAGGATAAAACAACATAGATGCAATTTAATAAAGCATAGGATAAAACAACATAAATACAATTTAATAAAGCATGGTATAAAACAACATAAACACGATTTAATAAAGCATAGGATACAACAACATAAATACAATTTAAGAAAGCATAGGATAAAACAACATAAATACAATTTAATAAAGCATAGGATAAAACAACATGAATACAATTTAATAAAGCATGGGTTAAAACAACATAAATACAATTTAATAAAGCATAGGTTAAAACAACATAAACACAATTTAATAAAGCATAGGATAAAACAACATAAATACAATTTAATAAAGCATAGGATAAAACAACATAAATACAATTTAATAAAGCATAGGATAAAACAACATAAATACAGTTTAATAAAGCATACGATAAAACAATATAAATACAATTTAATAAAGCATAGGATAAAACAACATAAATATAATTTAATAAAGCATATGATAAAACAACATAAATACAATTTAATAAAGCATAGGATAAAACAACATAAATACAATTTAATAAAGCATAAGATAAAACAACATAAATACAATTTAATAAAGCATAGGATAAAACAACATAAATACAATTTAATGAAGCATAGGATAAAACAACATAAATGCAATTTAATAAAGCATAGGAGAAAACAAGATAAATACAATTTAATAAAGCATAGGACAAAAACAACATAAATACAATTTAATAAAGCATAGGATAAAACAACATAAATACAATTTAATAAAGCATAGGATAAAACAACATAAATACAATTTAATAAAGCATAGGACAAAACAACATAAATACAATTTAATAAAGCATAGGATAAAACAACATAAATACAATTTAATAAAGCATAGGATAAAACAACATAAATACAATTTAATAAAGCATAGGATAAAACAACATAAATACAATTTAATGAAGCATAGGATAAAACAACATAAACACAATTTAATAAAGCATAGGAGAAAACAACATAAATACAATTTAATAAAGGATAGGATAAAACAACATAAATACAATTTAATAAAGCATAGGAGAAAACAACATAAATACAACTTAATAAAGCATAGGATAAAACAACATAAATACAATTTAATAAAGCATGGGATAAAACAACATAAACACAATTTAATAAAGCATAAGATAAAACAACATAAATACAATTTAATAAAGCGTATGATAAAACAACATAAATACAATTTAATAAAGCATAAGATAAAACAACATGAATACAATTTAATAAAGCATAGGATAAAACCACATGAATATAATTTAATAAAGCATAGGATAAAACAACATAAATACAATTTAATAAAGCATAGGATAAAACAACATAGATGCAATTTAATAAAGCATAGGATAAAACAACATAAATACAATTTAATAAAGCATGGTATAAAACAACATAAACATGATTTAATAAAGCATAGGATACAACAACATAAATACAATTTAAGAAAGCATAGGATAAAACAACATAAATACAATTTAATAAAGCATAGGATAAAACAACATGAATACAATTTAATAAAGCATGGGTTAAAACAACATAAATACAATTTAATAAAGCATGGCTTAAAACAACATAAATACAATTTAATGAAGCATAGGACAAAACAACATAAATACAATTTAATAAAGCATAGGATAAAACAACATAAATACAATTTAATAAAGCATAGGATAAAACAACATAAATACAATTTAATAAAGCATAGGATAAAACCACATAAATACAATTTAATAAAGCATAGGATAAAACCACATAAATACAATTTAATAAAGCATAAGATAAAACAACATAAATACAATTTAATAAAGCATAAGATAAAACAACATGAATACAATTTAATAAAGCATAGGATAAAACCACATGAATACAATTTAATAATGCATAGGATAAAACAACATGAATACAATTTAATAAAGCATGGGTTAAAACAACATAAATACAATTTAATGAAGCATGGGTTAAAACAACATAAATACAATTTAATAAAGCATTTGATAAAACAACATAAATACAATTTAATAAAGCATAGGATAAAAGAACATAAATGCAATTTAATAAGGCACACGATAAAACAACATAAATACAATTTAATAATGCATAGGATAAAACAACATAAATACAATTTAATAAAGCATAGGAGAAAACAACATAAATACAATTTAATAAAGCATAGGACAAAAACAACATAAATACAATTTAATAAAGCATAGGATAAAACTACATAAATACAATTTAATAAAGCATAGGATAAAACAACATAAATACAATTTAATAAAGCATAGGACAAAACAACATAAATACAATTTAATAAAGCATAGGATAAAACAACATAAATACAATTTAATAAAGCATAGGATAAAACAACATAAATACAGTTTAATAAAGCATAGGATAAAACAACATAAATACAATTTAATAAAGCATAAGATAAAACAACATAAATACAATTTAATAAAGCATAGGATAAAACAACATAAATACAATTTAATGAAGCATAGGATAAAACAACATAAATGCAATTTAATAAAGCATAGGAGAAAACAACATAAATACAATTTAATAAAGCATAGGACAAAAACAACATAAATACAATTTAATAAAGCATAGGATAAAACAACATAAATACAATTTAATAAAGCATAGGATAAAACAACATAAATACAATTTAATAAAGCATAGGACAAAACAACATAAATACAATTTAATAAAGCATAGGATAAAACAACATAAATACAATTTAATAAAGCATAGGATAAAACAACATAAATACAATTTAATAAAGCATAGAATAAAACAACATAAATACAATTTAATGAAGCATAGGATAAAACAACATAAATACAATTTAATAAAGCATAGGAGAAAACAACATAAATACAATTTAATAAAGGATAGGATAAAACAACATAAATACAATTTAATAAAGCATAGGAGAAAACAACATAAATACAACTTAATAAAGCATAGGATAAAACAACATAAATACAATTTAATAAAGCATGGGATAAAACAACATAAACACAATTTAATAAAGCATAAGATAAAACAACATAAATACAATTTAATAAAGCGTATGATAAAACAACATAAATACAATTTAATAAAGCATAGGATAAAACAACATAAATACAATTTAATAAAGCATAGGATAAAACAACATAAATACAATTTAATAAAGCATGGCTTAAAACAACATAAATACAATTTAATGAAGCATAGGACAAAACAACATAAATACAATTTAATAAAGCATAGGATAAAACAACATAAATACAATTTAATAAAGCATAGGATAAAACAACATAAATACAATTTAATAAAGCATAGGATAAAACCACATAAATACAATTTAATAAAGCATAGGATAAAACCACATAAATACAATTTAATAAAGCATAAGATAAAACAACATAAATACAATTTAATAAAGCATAAGATAAAACAACATGAATACAATTTAATTAAGCATAGGATAAAACCACATGAATACAATTTAATAATGCATAGGATAAAACAACATGAATACAATTTAATAAAGCATGGGTTAAAACAACATAAATACAATTTAATGAAGCATGGGTTAAAACAACATAAATACAATTTAATAAAGCATTTGATAAAACAACATAAATACAATTTAATAAAGCATAGGATAAAAGAACATAAATGCAATTTAATAAGGCACACGATAAAACAACATAAATACAATTTAATAATGCATAGGATAAAACAACATAAATACAATTTAATAAAGCATAGGAGAAAACAACATAAATACAATTTAATAAAGCATAGGACAAAAACAACATAAATACAATTTAATAAAGCATAGGATAAAACTACATAAATACAATTTAATAAAGCATAGGATAAAACAACATAAATACAATTTAATAAAGCATAGGACAAAACAACATAAATACAATTTAATAAAGCATAGGATAAAACAACATAAATACAATTTAATAAAGCATAGGATAAAACAACATAAATACAATTTAATAAAGCATAGGATAAAACAACATAAATACAATTTAATAAAGCATAGGATAAAACAACATAAATACAATTTAATAAAGCATACGATAAAACAACATAAATACAATTTAATAAGGCATACGATAAAACAACATAAATACAATTTAATAATGCATAGGATAAAACAAAATAAATACAATTTATTAAAGCATAGGATAAAACAACATAAATACAATTTAATAAAGCATAGGATAAAACAACATAAATACAATTTAATAAAGCATGGCTTAAAACAACATAAATACAATTAAATGAAGCATAGGACAAAACAACATAAATACAATTTAATAAAGCATAGGATAAAACAACATAAATACAATTTAATAAAGCATAGGATAAAACAACATAAATACAATTTAATAAAGCATAGGATAAAACCACATAAATACAATTTAATAAAGCATAGGATAAAACCACATAAATACAATTTAATAAAGCATAAGATAAAACAACATAAATACAATTTAATAAAGCATAAGATAAAACAACATGAATACAATTTAATAAAGCATAGGATAAAACCACATGAATACAATTTAATAAAGCATAGGATAAAACAACATAAATACAATTTAATAAAGCATAGGATAAAACAACATAGATGCAATTTAATAAAGCATAGGATAAAACAACATAAATACAATTTAATAAAGCATGGTATAAAACAACATAAACACGATTTAATAAAGCATAGGATACAACAACATAAATACAATTTAAGAAAGCATAGGATAAAACAACATAAATACAATTTAATAAAGCATAGGATAAAACAACATGAATACAATTTAATAAAGCATGGGTTAAATGAACATAAATACAATTTAATGAAGCATGGGTTAAAACAACATAAATACAATTTAATAAAGCATTTGATAAAACAACATAAATACAATTTAATAAAGCATAGGATAAAACAACATAAATGCAATTTAATAAGGCACACGATAAAACAACATAAATACAATTTAATAATGCATAGGATAAAACAACATAAATACAATTTAATAAAGCATAGGAGAAAACAACATAAATACAATTTAATAAAGCATAGGACAAAAACAACATAAATACAATTTAATAAAGCATAGGATAAAACTACATAAATACAATTTAATAAAGCATAGGATAAAACAACATAAATACAATTTAATAAAGCATAGGACAAAACAACATAAATACAATTTAATAAAGCATAGGATAAAACAACATAAATACAATTTAATAAAGCATAGGATAAAACAACATAAATACAATTTAATAAAGCATAGGATAAAACAACATAAATACAGTTTAATAAAGCATACGATAAAACAATATAAATACAATTTAATAAAGCATAGGATAAAACAACATAAATACAATTTAATAAAGCATATGATAAAACAACATAAATACAATTTAATAAAGCATAGGATAAAACAACATAAATACAATTGAATAAAGCATAGGATAAAACAACATAAATACAATTTAATAAAGCATAGGATAAAACAACATAAATACAATTTAATGAAGCATAGGATAAAACAACATAAATACAATTTAATAAAGCATAGGAGAAAACAACATAAATACAATTTAATAAAGCATAGGACAAAAACAACATAAATACAATTTAATAAAGCATAGGATAAAACAACATAAATACAATTTAATAAAGCATAGGATAAAACAACATAAATACAATTTAATAAAGCATAGGACAAAACAACATAAATACAATTTAATAAAGCATAGGATAAAACAACATAAATACAATTTAATAAAGCATAGGATAAAACAACATAAATACAATTTAATAAAGCATAGGATAAAACAACATAAATACAATTTAAAAAAGCATAGGATAAAACAACATAAATACAATTTAATAAAGCATAGGATAAAACAACATAAATACAATTTAATAAAGCATGGGTTAAAACAACATAAATACAATTTAATAAAGCATAGGATAAAACAACATAAATACAATTTAATAAAGCATAGGTTAAAACAACATAAATACAATTTAATAAAGCATAGGATAAACAACATAAATACAATTTAATAAAGCATAGGTAAAAACAACATAAATACAATTTAATAAAGCATAGGATAAAAAAACATAAATACAATTTAATAAAGCATAGTTTAAAACTACATAAATACAATTTAATAAAGCATAGGATAAAACAACATAAATACAGTTTAATAAAGCATAGGATAAAACAACATAAATACAGTTTAAAGAAGCATAGGATAAAACAACATAAATACAATTTAATAAAGCATAGGAGAAAACAACATAAATACAATTTAATAAAGGATAGGATAAAACAACATAAATACAATTTAATAAAGCATAGAAGAAAACAACATAAATACAACTTAATAAAGCATAGGATAAAACAACATAAATACAATTTAATAAAGCATGGGATAAAACAACATAAACACAATTTAATAAAGCATAAGATAAAACAACATAAATACAATTTAATAAAGCGTATGATAAAACAACATAAATACAATTTAATAAAGCATAGGATAAAACAACATAAATACAATTTAATAAAGCATAGGATAAAACAACATAAATACAATTTAAGAAGGCATACGATAAAACAACATAAATACAATTTAATAATGCATAGGATAAAACAACATAAATACAATTTATTAAAGCATAGGATAAAACAACATAAATACAATTTAATAAAGCATAGGATAAAACAACATAAATACAATTTAATAAAGCATGGCTTAAAACAACATAAATACAATTTAATGAAGCATAGGACAAAACAACATAAATACAATTTAATAAAGCATAGGATAAAACAACATAAATACAACTTAATAAAGCATAGGATAAAACAACATAAATACAATTTAATAAAGCATAGGATAAAACAACAAAAATACAATTTAATAAAGCATAGGATAAAACAACAAAAATACAATTTAATAAAGCATAGGATAAAACAACATAAATACAATTTAATAAAGCATATGATAAAACAACATAAATACAATTTAATAAAGCATAGGATAAAACAACATAAATACAATTGAATAAAGCATAGGATAAAACAACATAAATACAATTTAATAAAGCATAGGATAAAACAACATAAATACAATTTAATGAAGCATAGGATAAAACAACATAAATACAATTTAATAAAGCATAGGAGAAAACAACATAAATACAATTTAATAAAGCATAGGACAAAAACAACATAAATACAATTTAATAAAGCATAGGATAAAACAACATAAATACAATTTAATAAAGCAAATGATAAAACAACATAAATACAATTTAATAAAGCATAGGATAAAACAACATAAATACAATTGAATAAAGCATAGGATAAAACAACATAAATACAATTTAATAAAGCATAGGATAAAACAACATAAATACAATTTAATGAAGCATAGGATAAAACAACATAAATACAATTTAATAAAGCATAGGAGAAAACAACATAAATACAATTTAATAAAGCATAGGACAAAAACAACATAAATACAATTTAATAAAGCATAGGATAAAACAACATAAATACAATTTAATAAAGCATAGGATAAAACAACATAAATACAATTTAATAAAGCATAGGACAAAACAACATAAATACAATTTAATAAAGCATAGGATAAAACAACATAAATACAATTTAATAAAGCATAGGATAAAACAACATAAATACAATTTAATAAAGCATAGGATAAAACAACATAAATACAATTTAAAAAAGCATAGGATAAAACAACATAAATACAATTTAATAAAGCATAGGATAAAACAACATAAATACAATTTAATAAAGCATGGGTTAAAACAACATAAATACAATTTAATAAAGCATAGGATAAAACAACATAAATACAATTTAATAAAGCATAGGTTAAAACAACATAAATACAATTTAATAAAGCATAGGATAAACAACATAAATACAATTTAATAAAGCATAGGTAAAAACAACATAAATACAATTTAATAAAGCATAGGATAAAAAAACATAAATACAATTTAATAAAGCATAGTTTAAAACTACATAAATACAATTTAATAAAGCATAGGATAAAACAACATAAATACAGTTTAATAAAGCATAGGATAAAACAACATAAATACAGTTTAAAGAAGCATAGGATAAAACAACATAAATACAATTTAATAAAGCATAGGAGAAAACAACATAAATACAATTTAATAAAGGATAGGATAAAACAACATAAATACAATTTAATAAAGCATAGAAGAAAACAACATAAATACAACTTAATAAAGCATAGGATAAAACAACATAAATACAATTTAATAAAGCATGGGATAAAACAACATAAACACAATTTAATAAAGCATAAGATAAAACAACATAAATACAATTTAATAAAGCGTATGATAAAACAACATAAATACAATTTAATAAAGCATAGGATAAAACAACATAAATACAATTTAATAAAGCATAGGATAAAACAACATAAATACAATTTAAGAAGGCATACGATAAAACAACATAAATACAATTTAATAAAGCATGGCTTAAAACAACATAAATACAATTTAATGAAGCATAGGACAAAACAACATAAATACAATTTAATAAAGCATAGGATAAAACAACATAAATACAACTTAATAAAGCATAGGATAAAACAACATAAATACAATTTAATAAAGCATAGGATAAAACAACAAAAATACAATTTAATAAAGCATAGGATAAAACAACATAAATACAATTTAATGAAGCATAGGATAAAACAACATAAATACAATTTAATGAAGCATAGTATAAAGCAACATAAATACAATTTAATGAAGCATGGGTTAAAACAACATAAATACAATTTAATAAAGCATTTGATAAAACAACATAAATACAATTTAATAAAGCATAGGATAAAACAACATAAATGCAATTTAATAAGGCATACGATAAAACAACATAAATACAATTTAATAATGCATAGGATAAAACAACATAAATACAATTTAATAAAGCATAGGAGAAAACAACATAAATACAATTTAATAAAGCATAGGACAAAAACAACATAAATACAATTTAATAAAGCATAGGATAAAACAACATAAATACAATTTAATAAAGCATAGGATAAAACAACATAAATACAATTTAATAAAGCATAGGACAAAACAACATAAATACAATTTAATAAAGCATAGGATAAAACAACATAAATACAATTTAATAAAGCATAGGACAAAAACAACATAAATACAATTTAATAAAGCATAGGATAAAACAACATAAATACAATTTAATAAAGCATAGGATAAAACAACATAAATACAATTTAATAAAACATAGGACAAAACAACATAAATACAATTTAATGAAGCATAGGACAAAACAACATAAATACAATTTAATAAAGCATAGGATAAAACAACATAAATACAACTTAATAAAGCATAGGATAAAACAACATAAATACAATTTAATAAAGCATAGGATAAAACAACAAAAATACAATTTAATAAAGCATAGGATAAAACAACATAAATACAATTTAATGAAGCATAGGATAAAACAACATAAATACAATTTAATGAAGCATAGTATAAAGCAACATAAATACAATTTAATGAAGCATGGGTTAAAACAACATAAATACAATTTAATAAAGCATTTGATAAAACAACATAAATACAATTTAATAAAGCATAGGATAAAACAACATAAATGCAATTTAATAAGGCATACGATAAAACAACATAAATACAATTTAATAATGCATAGGATAAAACAACATAAATACAATTTAATAAAGCATAGGAGAAAACAACATAAATACAATTTAATAAAGCATAGGACAAAAACAACATAAATACAATTTAATAAAGCATAGGATAAAACAACATAAATACAATTTAATAAAGCATAGGATAAAACAACATAAATACAATTTAATAAAGCATAGGACAAAACAACATAAATACAATTTAATAAAGCATAGGATAAAACAACATAAATACAATTTAATAAAGCATAGGATAAAACAACATAAATACAATTTAATAAAGCATAGGATAAAACAACATAAATACAATTTAATAAAGCATAGGATAAAACAACATAAATACAATTTAATAAAGCATAGGATAAAACAACATAAATACAATTTAATAAAGCATGGGTTAAAACAACATAAATACAATTTAATAAAGCATAGGACAAAACAACATAAATACAATTTAATGAAGCATGGGTTAAAACAACATAAATACAATTTAATAAAGCATTTGATAAAACAACATAAATACAATTTAATGAAGCATAGGATAAAACAACATAAATACAATTTAATGAAGCATGGGTTAAAACAACATAAATACAATTTAATAAAGCATAGGATAAAACAACATAAATACAATTTAATAAAGCATGGGATAAAACCACATAAATACAATTTAATAAAGCATAGGATAAAACAACATAAATACAATTTAATAAAGCATAGGATAAAACAACATAAATACAATTTAATAAAGCAGATGTTAAAACAACATAAATACAATTTAATAAAGCATAGGATAAAAGAACATAAATACAATTTAATAAAGCATAGGATAAAAGAACATAAATACAGTTTAATAAAGCATAGGTTAAAACAACATAAATACAATTTAATAAAGCATAGGACAAAACAACATAAATACAATTTAATAAAGCATAGGATAAAACAACATATATACAATTTAATAAAGCATAGGATAAAACAACATAAGTACAATTTAATAAAGCATAGGATAAAACAACATAAATACAATTTAATAAAGCATAAGATAAAACAACATAAATGCAATTTAATAAAGCATAGGTTAAAACAACATAAATACAATTTAATAAAGCATAGGAAAAAACAACATAAATACAATTTAATAAAGCATAAGATAAAACAACATAAATACAATTTAATGAAGCATGGGTTAAAACAACATAAATACAATTTATTAAAGCATAGGACAAAACAACATAAATACAATTTAATAAAGCATAGGATAAAACAACATAAATACAATTTAATAAAGCATAGGATAAAACAACATAAATACAATTTAATAAAGCATGGGTTAAAACATCATAAATACAATTTAATAAAGCATAGGATAAAGCAACATAAATACAATTTAATAAAGCATAGTATAAAACAACATAAATACAATTTAATAAAGCATAGGATAAAACAACATAAATACAATTTAATAAAGCATAGGCTAAAACAACATAAATACAATTTAGTAAAGCATAGGATAAAACAACATAAATACAATTTAATAAAGCATAGGACAAAACAACATAAATACAATTTAATGAAGCATGGGTTAAAACAACATAAATACAATTTAATAAAGCATTTGATAAAACAACATAAATACAATTTAATGAAGCATAGGATAAAACAACATAAATACAATTTAATGAAGCATGGGTTAAAACAACATAAATACAATTTAATAAAGCATAGGATAAAACAACAAAAATACAATTTAATAAAGCATAGGATAAAACCACATAAATACAATTTAATAAAGCATAGGATAAAACAACATAAATACAATTTAATAAAGCATAGGATAAAACAACATGAATACAATTTAATAAAGCATAGGACAAAACAACATAAATACAATTTAATGAAGCATGGGTTAAAACAACATAAATACAATTTAATAAAGCATTTGATAAAACAACATAAATACAATTTAATGAAGCATAGCATAAAACAACATAAATACAATTTAATGAAGCATGGGTTAAAACAACATAAATACAATTTAATAAAGCATAGGATAAAACAACATAAATACAATTTAATAAAGCATAGGATACAACAACATAAATACAATTTAAGAAAGCATAGGATAAAACAACATAAATACAATTTAATAAAGCATAGGATAAAACAACATGAATACAATTTAATAAAGCATGGGTTAAAACAACATAAATACAATTTAATAAAGCATAGGTTAAAACAACATAAACACAATTTAATAAAGCATAGGATAAAACAACATAAATACAATTTAATAAAGCATAGGATAAAACAACATAAATACAATTTAATAAAGCATAGGATAAAACAACATAAATACAGTTTAATAAAGCATACGATAAAACAATATAAATACAATTTAATAAAGCATAGGATAAAACAACATAAATACAATTTAATAAAGCATATGATAAAACAACATAAATACAATTTAATAAAGCATAGGATAAAACAACATAAATACAATTTAATAAAGCATAGGATAAAACAACATAAATACAATTTAAAAAAGCATAGGATAAAACAACATAAATACAAATTAATAAAGCATAGGATAAAACAACATAAATACAATTTAATAAAGCATGGGTTAAAACAACATAAATACAATTTAATAAAGCATAGGATAAAACAACATAAATACAATTTAATAAAGCATAGGTTAAAACAACATAAATACAATTTAATAAAGCATAGGATAAACAACATAAATACAATTTAATAAAGCATAGGTAAAAACAAAATAAATACAATTTAATAAAGCATAGGATAAAAAAACATAAATACAATTTAATAAAGCATAGTTTAAAACTACATAAATGCAATTTAATAAAGCATAGGATAAAACAACATAAATACAATTTAATAAAGCATAGGATAAAACAACATAAATATAGTTTAATGAAGCATAGGATAAAACTACATAAATACAATTTAATAAAGCATAGGAGAAAACAACATAAATACAATTTAATAAAGGATAGGATAAAACAACATAAATACAATTTAATAAAGCATAGGAGAAAACAACATAAATACAACTTAATAAAGCATAGGATAAAACAACATAATTACAATTTAATAAAGCATGGGATAAAACAACATAAACACAATTTAATAAAGCATAAGATAAAACAACATAAATACAATTTAATAAAGCGTATGATAAAACAACTTAAATACAATTTAATAAAGCATAGGATAAAACAACATAAATACAATTTAATAAAGCATAGGATAAAACAACATAAATACAATTTAATAAGGCATACGATAAAACAACATAAATACAATTTAATAATGCATAGGATAAAACAACATAAATACAATTTATTAAAGCATAGGATAAAACAACATAAATACAATTTAATAAAGCATAGGATAAAACAACATAAATACAATTTAATAAAGCATGGCTTAAAACAACATAAATACAATTTAATGAAGCATAGGACAAAACAAAATAAATACAATTTAATAAAGCATAGGATAAAACAACATAAATACAACTTAATAAAGCATAGGATAAAACAACATAAATACAATTTAATAAAGCATAGGATAAAACAACAAAAATACAATTTAATAAAGCATAGGATAAAACAACATAAATACAATTTAATGAAGCATAGGATAAAACAACATAAATACAATTTAATGAAGCATAGTATAAAGCAACATAAATACAATTTAATGAAGCATGGGTTAAAACAACATAAATACAATTTAATAAAGCATTTGAGAAAACAACATAAATACAATTTAATAAAGCATAGGATAAAACAACATAAATGCAATTTAATAAGGCATACGATAAAACAACATAAATACAATTTAATAATGCATAGGATAAAACAACATAAATACAATTTAATAAAGCATAGGAGAAAACAACATAAATACAATTTAATAAAGCATAGGACAAAAACAACATAAATACAATTTAATAAAGCATAGGATAAAACAACATAAATACAATTTAATAAAGCATAGGATAAAACAACATAAATACAATTTAATAAAGCATAGGACAAAACAACATAAATACAATTTAATAAAGCATAGGATAAAACAACATAAATACAATTTAATAAAGCATAGGATAAAACAACATAAATACAATTTAATAAAGCATAGGATAAAACAACATAAATACAATTTAATAAAGCATAGGATAAAACAACATAAATACAATTTAATAAAGCATAGGATAAAACAACATAAATACAATTTAATAAAGCATGGGTTAAAACAACATAAATACAATTTAATAAAGCATAGGACAAAACAACATAAATACAATTTAATGAAGCATGGGTTAAAACAACATAAACACAATTTAATAAAGCATTTGATAAAACAACATAAATACAATTTAATGAAGCATAGGATAAAACAACATAAATACAATTTAATGAAGCATGGGTTAAAACAACATAAATACTATTTAATAAAGCATAGGATAAAACAACATAAATACAATTTAATAAAGCATGGGATAAAACCACATAAATACAATTTAATAAAGCATAGGATAAAACAACATAAATACAATTTAATAAAGCATAGGATAAAACAACATAAATACAATTTAATAAAGCACATGTTAAAACAACATAAATACAATTTAATAAAGCATAGGATAAAAGAACATAAATACAATTTAATAAAGCATAGGATAAAAGAACATAAATACAGTTTAATAAAGCATAGGTTAAAACAACATAAATACAATTTAATAAAGCATAGGACAAAACAACATAAATACAATTTAATAAAGCATAGGATAAAACAACATATATACAATTTAATAAAGCATAGGATAAAACAACATAAGTACAATTTAATAAAGCATAGGATAAAACAACATAAATACAATTTAATAAAGCATAAGATAAAACAACATAAATGCAATTTAATAAAGCATAGGTTAAAACAACATAAATACAATTTAATAAAGCATAGGAAAAAACAACATAAATACAATTTAATAAAGCATAAGATAAAACAACATAAATACAATTTAATGAAGCATGGGTTAAAACAACATAAATACAATTTATTAAAGCATAGGACAAAACAACATAAATACAATTTAATAAAGCATAGGATAAAACAACATAAATACAATTTAATAAAGCATAGGATAAAACAACATAAATACAATTTAATAAAGCATGGGTTAAAACATCATAAATACAATTTAATAAAGCATAGGATAAAGCAACATAAATACAATTTAATAAAGCATAGTATAAAACAACATAAATACAATTTAATAAAGCATAGGATAAAACAACATAAATACAATTTAATAAAGCATAGGCTAAAACAACATAAATACAATTTAGTAAAGCATAGGATAAAACAACATAAATACAATTTAATAAAGCATAGGACAAAACAACATAAATACAATTTAATGAAGCATGGGTTAAAACAACATAAATACAATTTAATAAAGCATTTGATAAAACAACATAAATACAATTTAATGAAGCATAGGATAAAACAACATAAATACAATTTAATGAAGCATGGGTAAAAACAACATAAATACAATTTAATAAAGCATAGGATAAAACAACAAAAATACAATTTAATAAAGCATAGGATAAAACCACATAAATACAATTTAATAAAGCATAGGATAAAACAACATAAATACAATTTAATAAAGCATAGGATAAAACAACATGAATACAATTTAATAAAGCATAGGACAAAACAACATAAATACAATTTAATGAAGCATGGGTTAAAACAACATAAATACAATTTAATAAAGCATTTGATAAAACAACATAAATACAATTTAATGAAGCATAGGATAAAACAACATAAATACAATTTAATGAAGCATGGGTTAAAACAACATAAATACAATTTAATAAAGCATAGGATAAAACAACATAAATACAATTTAATAAAGCATAGGATACAACAACATAAATACAATTTAAGAAAGCATAGGATAAAACAACATAAATACAATTTAATAAAGCATAGGATAAAACAACATGAATACAATTTAATAAAGCATGGGTTAAAACAACATAAATACAATTTAATAAAGCATAGGTTAAAACAACATAAACACAATTTAATAAAGCATAGGATAAAACAACATAAATACAATTTAATAAAGCATAGGATAAAACAACATAAATACAATTTAATAAAGCATAGGATAAAACAACATAAATACAGTTTAATAAAGCATACGATAAAACAATATAAATACAATTTAATAAAGCATAGGATAAAACAACATAAATACAATTTAATAAAGCATATGATAAAACAACATAAATACAATTTAATAAAGCATAGGATAAAACAACATAAATACAATTTAATAAAGCATAGGATAAAACAACATAAATACAATTTAAAAAAGCATAGGATAAAACAACATAAATACAATTTAATAAAGCATAGGATAAAACAACATAAATACAATTTAATAAAGCATGGGTTAAAACAACATAAATACAATTTAATAAAGCATAGGATAAAACAACATAAATACAATTTAATAAAGCATAGGTTAAAACAACATAAATACAATTTAATAAAGCATAGGATAAACAACATAAATACAATTTAATAAAGCATAGGTAAAAACAACATAAATACAATTTAATAAAGCATAGGATAAAAAAACATAAATACAATTTAATAAAGCATAGTTTAAAACTACATAAATACAATTTAATAAAGCATAGGATAAAACAACATAAATACAATTTAATAAAGCATAGGATAAAACAACATAAATACAGTTTAATGAAGCATAGGATAAAACAACATAAATACAATTTAATAAAGCATAGGAGAAAACAACATAAATACAATTTAATAAAGGATAGGATAAAACAACATAAATACAATTTAATAAAGCATAGGAGAAAACAACATAAATACAACTTAATAAAGCATAGGATAAAACAACATAATTACAATTTAATAAAGCATGGGATAAAACAACATAAACACAATTTAATAAAGCATAAGATAAAACAACATAAATACAATTTAATAAAGCGTATGATAAAACAACATAAATACAATTTAATAAAGCATAGGATAAAACAACATAAATACAATTTAATAAAGCATAGGATAAAACAACATAAATACAATTTAATAAGGCATACGATAAAACAACATAAATACAATTTAATAATGCATAGGATAAAACAACATAAATACAATTTAATAAAGCATAGGATAAAACAACATAAATACAATTTAATAAAGCATAGGATAAAACAACATAAATACAATTTAATAAAGCATGGCTTAAAACAACATAAATACAATTTAATGAAGCATAGGACAAAACAACATAAATACAATTTAATAAAGCATAGGATAAAACAACATAAATACAACTTAATAATGCATAGGATAAAACAACATAAATACAATTTAATAAAGCATAGGATAAAACAACAAAAATACAATTTAATAAAGCATAGGATAAAACAACATAAATACAATTTAATGAAGCATAGGATAAAACAACATAAATACAATTTAATGAAGCATAGTATAAAGCAACATAAATACAATTTAATGAAGCATGGGTTAAAACAACATAAATACAATTTAATAAAGCATTTGATAAAACAACATAAATACAATTTAATAAAGCATAGGATAAAACAACATAAATGCAATTTAATAAGGCATACGATAAAACAACATAAATACAATTTAATAATGCATAGGATAAAACAACATAAATGCAATTTAATAAAGCATAGGAGAAAACAACATAAATACAATTTAATAAAGCATAGGACAAAAACAACATAAATACAATTTAATAAAGCATAGGATAAAACAACATAAATACAATTTAATAAAGCATAGGATAAAACAACATAAATACAATTTAATAAAGCATAGGACAAAACAACATAAATACAATTTAATAAAGCATAGGATAAAACAACATAAATACAATTTAATAAAGCATAGGATAAAACAACATAAATACAATTTAATAAAGCATAGGATAAAACAACATAAATACAATTTAATAACGCATAGGATAAAACAACATAAATACAATTTAATAAAGCATAGGATAAAACAACATAAATACAATTTAATAAAGCATGGGTTAAAACAACATAAATACAATTTAATAAAGCATAGGACAAAACAACATAAATACAATTTAATGAAGCATGGGTTAAAACAACATAAATACAATTTAAAAAAGCATTTGATAAAACAACATAAATACAATTTAATGAAGCATAGGATAAAATAACATAAATACAATTTAATGAAGCATGGGTTAAAACAACATAAATACAATTTAATAAAGCATAGGATAAAACAACATAAATACAATTTAATAAAGCATGGGATAAAACCACATAAATACAATTTAATAAAGCATAGGATAAAACAACATAAATACAATTTAATAAAGCATAGGATAAAACAACATAAATACAATTTAATAAAGCATATGTTAAAACAACATAAATACAATTTAATAAAGCATAGGATAAAAGAACATAAATACAATTTAATAAAGCATAGGATAAAAGAACATAAATACAGTTTAATAAAGCATAGGTTAAAACAACATAAATACAATTTAATAAAGCATAGGACAAAACAACATAAATACAATTTAATAAAGCATAGGATAAAACAACATATATACAATTTAATAAAGCATAGAATAAAACAACATAAGTACAATTTAATAAAGCATAGGATAAAACAACATAAATACAATTTAATAAAGCATAAGATAAAACAACATAAATGCAATTTAATAAAGCATAGGTTAAAACAACATAAATACAATTTAATAAAGCATAGGAAAAAACAACATAAATACAATTTAATAAAGCATAAGATAAAACTACATAAATACTATTTAATGAAGCATGGGTTAAAACAACATAAATACAATTTATTAAAGCATAGGACAAAACAACATAAATACAATTTAATAAAGCATAGGATAAAACAACATAAATACAATTTAATAAAGCATAGGATAAAACAAAATAAATACAATTTAATAAAGCATGGGTTAAAACATCATAAATACAATTTAATAAAGCATAGGACGAAACAACATAAATACAATTTAATAAAGCATAGGATAAAACAACATAAATACAATTTAATAAAGCATAGGATAAAGCAACATAAATACAATTTAATAAAGCATAGTATAAAACAACATAAATACAATTTAATAAAGCATAGGATAAAACAACATAAATACAATTTAATAAAGCATAGGCTAAAACAACATAAATACAATTTAGTAAAGCATAGGATAAAACAACATAAATACAATTTAATAAAGCATAGGACAAAACAACATAAATACAATTTAATGAAGCATGGGTTAAAACAACATAAATACAATTTAATAAAGCATTTGATAAAACAACATAAATACAATTTAATGAAGCATAGGATAAAACAACATAAATACAATTTAATGAAGCATGGGTTAAAACAACATAAATACAATTTAATAAAGCATAGGATAAAACAACAAAAATACAATTTAATAAAGCATAGGATAAAACCACATAAATACAATTTAATAAAGCATAGGATAAAACAACATAAATACAATTTAATAAAGCATAGGATAAAACAACATGAATACAATTTAATAAAGCATAGGACAAAACAACATAAATACAATTTAATGAAGCATGGGTTAAAACAACATAAATACAATTTAATAAAGCATTTGATAAAACAACATAAATACAATTTAATGAAGCATAGGATAAAACAACATAAATACAATTTAATGAAGCATGGGTTAAAACAACATAAATACAATTTAATAAAGCATAGGATAAAACAACATAAATACAATTTAATAAAGCATAGGATACAACAACATAAATACAATTTAAGAAAGCATAGGATAAAACAACATAATTACAATTTAATAAAGCATAGGATAAAACAACATGAATACAATTTAATAAAGCATGGGTTAAAACAACATAAATACAATTTAATAAAGCATAGGTTAAAACAACATAAACACAATTTAATAAAGCATAGGATAAAACAACATAAATACAATTTAATAAAGCATAGGATAAAACAACATAAATACAATTTAATAAAGCATAGGATAAAACAACATAAATACAGTTTAATAAAGCATACGATAAAACAATATAAATACAATTTAATAAAGCATAGGATAAAACAACATAAATACAATTTAATAAAGCATATGATAAAACAACATAAATACAATTTAATAAAGCATAGGATAAAACAACATAAATACAATTTAATAAAGCATAGGATAAAACAACATAAATACAATTTAATAAAGCATAGGATAAAACAACATAAATACAATTTAATGAAGCATAGGATAAAACAACATAAATACAATTTAATAAAGCATAGGAGAAAACAACATAAATACAATTTAATAAAGCATAGGACAAAAACAACATAAATACAATTTAATAAAGCATAGGATAAAACAACATAAATACAATTTAATAAAGCATAGGATAAAACAACATAAATACAATTTAATAAAGCATAGGACAAAACAACATAAATACAATTTAATAAAGCATAGGATAAAACAACATAAATACAATTTAATAAAGCATAGGATAAAACAACATAAATACAATTTAATAAAGCATAGGATAAAACAACATAAATACAATTTAATAAAGCATAGGATAAAACAACGTAAATACAATTTAATAAAGCATAGGATAAAACAACATAAATACAATTTAATAAAGCATGGGTTAAAACAACATAAATACAATTTAATAGAGCATAGGATAAAACAACATAAATACAATTTAATAAATCATAGATTAAAACAACATAAATACAATTTAATAAAGCATAGGATAAACAACATAAATACAATTTAATAAAGCATAGGTTAAAACAACATAAATACAATTTAATAAAGCATAGGATAAAAAAACATAAATACAATTTAATAAAGCATAGTTTAAAACTACATAAATACAATTTAATAAAGCATAGGATAAAACAACATAAATACAATTTAATAAAGCATAGGATAAAACAACATAAATACAATTTAATGAAGCATAGGATAAAACAACATAAATAAAATTTAATAAAGCATAGGATAAAAAAACATAAATACAATTTAATAAAGCATAGTTTAAAACTACATAAATACAATTTAATAAAGCATAGGATAAAACAACATAAATACAATTTAATAAAGCATAGGATAAAACAACATAAATACAATTTAATGAAGCATAGGATAAAACAACATAAATACAATTTAATAAAGCATAGGAGAAAACAACATAAATACAATTTAATAAAGGATAGGATAAAACAACATAAATACAATTTAATAAAGCATAGGAGAAAACAACATAAATAAAACTTAATAAAGCATAGGATAAAACAACATAAATACAATTTAATAAAGCATGGGATAAAACAACATAAACACAATTTAATAAAGCATAAGATAAAACAACATAAATACAATTTAATAAAGCGTATGATAAAACAACATAAATACAATTTAATAAAGCATAGGATAAAACAACATAAGTACAATTTAATAAGGCATACGATAAAACAACATAAATACAATTTAATAATGCATAGGATAAAACAACATAAATACAATTTATTAAAGCATAGGATAAAACAACATAAATACAATTTAATAAAGCATAGGATAAAACAACATAAATACAATTTAATAAAGCATGGCTTAAAACAACATAAATACAATTTAATGAAGCATAGGACAAAACAACATAAATACAATTTAATAAAGCATAGGATAAAACAACATAAATACAACTTAATAAAGCATAGGATAAAACAACATAAATACAATTTAATAAAGCATAGGATAAAACAACAAAAATACAATTTAATAAAGCATAGGATAAAACAACATAAATACAATTTAATGAAGCATAGGATAAAACAACATAAATACAATTTAATGAAGCATAGTATAAAGCAACATAAATACAATTTAATGAAGCATGGGTTAAAACAACATAAATACAATTTAATAAAGCATTTGATAAAACAACATAAATACAATTTAATAAAGCATAGGATAAAACAACATAAATGCAATTTAATAAGGCATACGATAAAACAACATAAATACAATTTAATAATGCATAGGATAAAACAACATAAATACAATTTAATAAAGCATAGGAGAAAACAACATAAATACAATTTAATAAAGCATAGGACAAAAACAACATAAATACAATTTAATAAAGCATAGGATAAAACAACATAAATACAATTTAATAAAGCATAGGATAAAACAACATAAATACAATTTAATAAAGCATAGGACAAAACAACATAAATACAATTTAATAAAGCATAGGATAAAACAACATAAATACAATTTAATAAAGCATAGGATAAAACAACATAAATACAATTTAATAAAGCATAGGATAAAACAACATAAATACAATTTAATAAAGCATAGGATAAAACAACATAAATACAATTTAATAAAGCATAGGATAAAACAACATAAATACAGTTTAATAAAGCATACGATAAAACAACATAAATACAGTTTAATAAAGCATACGATAAAACAATATAAATACAATTTAATAAAGCATAGGATAAAACAACATAAATACAATTTAATAAAGCATAGGATAAAACATCATAAATACAATTTAATAAAGCATAGGATAAAACAACATAAATACAATTTAATAAAGCATAGGATAAAACAACATAAATACAATTTAATAAAGCATAGGATAAAACAACATAAATACAATTTAATGAAGCATAGGATAAAACAACATAAATACAATTTAATAAAGCATAGGAGAAAACAACATAAATACAATTTAATAAAGCATAGGACAAAAACAACATAAATACAATTTAATAAAGCATAGGATAAAACAACATAAATACAATTTAATAAAGCATAGGATAAAACAACATAAATACAATTTAATAAAGCATAGGACAAAACAACATAAATACAATTTAATAAAGCATAGGATAAAACAACATAAATACAATTTAATAAAGCATAGGATAAAACAACATAAATACAATTTAATAAAGCATAGGATAAAACAACATAAATACAATTTAATAAAGCATAGGATAAAACAACATAAATACAATTTAATAAAGTATAGGATAAAACAACATAAATACAATTTAATAAAGCATGGGTTAAAACAACATAAATACAATTTAATAAAGCATAGGATAAAACAACATAAATACAATTTAATAAAGCATAGGTTAAAACAACATAAATACAATTTAATAAAGCATAGTATAAACAACATAAATACAATTTAATAAAGCATAGGTTAAAACAACATAAATACAATTTAATAAAGCATAGGATAAAAAAACATAAATACAATTTAATAAAGCATAGTTTAAAACTACATAAATACAATTTAATAAAGCATAGGATAAAACAACATAAATACAATTTAATAAAGCATAGGATAAAACAACATAAATACAGTTTAATGAAGCATAGGATAAAACAACATAAATACAATTTAATAAAGCATAGGAGAAAACAACATAAATACAATTTAATAAAGGATAGGATAAAACAACATAAATACAATTTAATAAAGCATAGGAGAAAACAACATAAATACAACTTAATAAAGCATAGGATAAAACAACATAAATACAATTTAATAAAGCATGGGATAAAACAACATAAACACAATTTAATAAAGCATAAGATAAAACAACATAAATACAATTTAATAAAGCGTATGATAAAACAACATAAATACAATTTAATAAAGCATAGGATAAAACAACATAAATACAATTTAATAAAGCATAGGATAAAACAACATAAATACAATTTAATAAGGCATACGATAAAACAACATAAATACAATTTAATAATGCATAGGATAAAACAACATAAATACAATTTATTAAAGCATAGGATAAAACAACATAAATACAATTTAATAAAGCATAGGATAAAACAACATAAATACAATTTAATAAAGCATAGGATAAAACAACAAAAATACAATTTAATAAAGCATAGCATAAAACAACATAAATACAATTTAATGAAGCATAGGATAAAACAACATAAATACAATTTAATGAAGCATAGTATAAAGCAACATAAATACAATTTAATGAAGCATGGGTTAAAACAACATAAATACAATTTAATAAAGCATATGTTAAAACAACATAAATACAATTTAATAAAGCATAGGATAAAAGAACATAAATACAATTTAATAAAGCATAGGATAAAAGAACATAAATACAGTTTAATAAAGCATAGGTTAAAACAACATAAATACAATTTAATAAAGCATAGGACAAAACAACATAAATACAATTTAATAAAGCATAGGATAAAACAACATATATACAATTTAATAAAGCATAGGATAAAACAACATAAGTACAATTTAATAAAGCATAGGATAAAACAACATAAATACAATTTAATAAAGCATAAGATAAAACAACATAAATGCAATTTAATAAAGCATAGGTTAAAACAACATAAATACAATTTAATAAAGCATAGGAAAAAACAACATAAATACAATTTAATAAAGCATAAGATAAAACAACATAAATACAATTTAATCAAGCATGGGTTAAAACAACATAAATACAATTTATTAAAGCATAGGACAAAACAACATAAATACAATTTAATAAAGCATAGGATAAAACAACATAAATACAATTTAATAAAGCATAGGATAAAACAACATAAATACAATTTAATAAAGCATAGGACAAAACAACATAAATACAATTTAATAAAGCATAGGATAAAACAACATAAATACAATTTAATAAAGCATAGGATAAAACAACATAAATACAATTTAATAAAGCATAGGATAAAACAACATAAATACAATTTAATAAAGCATAGGATAAAACAACATAAATACAATTTAATAAAGCATAGGATAAAACAACATAAATACAGTTTAATAAAGCATACGATAAAACAATATAAATACAATTTAATAAAGCATAGGATAAAACAACATAAATACAATTTAATAAAGCATAGGATAAAACAACATAAATACAATTTAATAAAGCATAGGATAAAACAACATAAATACAATTTAATAAAGCATAGGATAAAACAACATAAATACAATTTAATAAAGCATAGGATAAAACAACATAAATACAATTTAATGAAGCATAGGATAAAACAACATAAATACAATTTAATAAAGCATAGGAGAAAACAACATAAATACAATTTAATAAAGCATAGGACAAAAACAACATAAATACAATTTAATAAAGCATAGGATAAAACAACATAAATACAATTTAATAAAGCATAGGATAAAACAACATAAATACAATTTAATAAAGCATAGGACAAAACAACATAAATACAATTTAATAAAGCATAGGATAAAACAACATAAATACAATTTAATAAAGCATAGGATAAAACAACATAAATACAATTTAATAAAGCATAGGATAAAACAACATAAATACAATTTAATAAAGCATAGGATAAAACAACATAAATACAATTTAATAAAGTATAGGATAAAACAACATAAATACAATTTAATAAAGCATGGGTTAAAACAACATAAATACAATTTAATAGAGCATAGGATAAAACAACATAAATACAATTTAATAAAGCATAGGTTAAAACAACATAAATACAATTTAATAAAGCATAGGATAAACAACATAAATACAATTTAATAAAGCATAGGTTAAAACAACATAAATACAATTTAATAAAGCATAGGATAAAAAAACATAAATACAATTTAATAAAGCATAGTTTAAAACTACATAAATACAATTTAATAAAGCATAGGATAAAACAACATAAATACAATTTAATAAAGCATAGGATAAAACAACATAAATACAGTTTAATGAAGCATAGGATAAAACAACATAAATACAATTTAATAAAGCATAGGAGAAAACAACATAAATACAATTTAATAAAGGATAGGATAAAACAACATAAATACAATTTAATAAAGCATAGGAGAAAACAACATAAATACAACTTAATAAAGCATAGGATAAAACAACATAAATACAATTTAATAAAGCATGGGATAAAACAACATAAACACAATTTAATAAAGCATAAGATAAAACAACATAAATACAATTTAATAAAGCGTATGATAAAACAACATAAATACAATTTAATAAAGCATAGGATAAAACAACATAAATACAATTTAATAAAGCATAGGATAAAACAACATAAATACAATTTAATAAGGCATACGATAAAACAACATAAATACAATTTAATAATGCATAGGATAAAACAACATAAATACAATTTATTAAAGCATAGGATAAAACAACATAAATACAATTTAATAAAGCATAGGATAAAACAACATAAATACAATTTAATAAAGCATGGCTTAAAACAACATAAATACAATTTAATGAAGCATAGGACAAAACAACATAAATACAATTTAATAAAGCATAGGATAAAACAACATAAATACAACTTAATAAAGCATAGGATAAAACAACATAAATACAATTTAATAAAGCATAGGAAAAAACAACAAAAATACAATTTAATAAAGCATAGCATAAAACAACATAAATACAATTTAATGAAGCATAGGATAAAACAACATAAATACAATTTAATGAAGCATAGTATAAAGCAACATAAATACAATTTAATGAAGCATGGGTTAAAACAACATAAATACAATTTAATAAAGCATATGTTAAAACAACATAAATACAATTTAATAAAGCATAGGATAAAAGAACATAAATACAATTTAATAAAGCATAGGATAAAAGAACATAAATACAGTTTAATAAAGCATAGGTTAAAACAACATAAATACAATTTAATAAAGCATAGGACAAAACAACATAAATACAATTTAATAAAGCATAGGATAAAACAACATATATACAATTTAATAAAGCATAGGATAAAACAACATAAGTACAATTTAATAAAGCATAGGATAAAACAACATAAATACAATTTAATAAAGCATAAGATAAAACAACATAAATGCAATTTAATAAAGCATAGGTTAAAACAACATAAATACAATTTAATAAAGCATAGGAAAAAACAACATAAATACAATTTAATAAAGCATAAGATAAAACAACATAAATACAATTTAATGAAGCATGGGTTAAAACAACATAAATACAATTTATTAAAGCATAGGACAAAACAACATAAATACAATTTAATAAAGCATAGGATAAAACAACATAAATACAATTTAATAAAGCATAGGATAAAACAACATAAATACAATTTAATAAAGCATGGGTTAAAACATCATAAATACAATTTAATAAAGCATAGGACGAAACAACATAAATACAATTTAATAAAGCATAGGATAAAACAGCATAAATACAATTTAATAAAGCATAGGATAAAGCAACATAAATACAATTTAATAAAGCATAGTATAAAACAACATAAATACAATTTAATAAAGCATAGGATAAAGCAACATAAATACAATTTAATAAAGCATAGGCTAAAACAACATAAATACAATTTAGTAAAGCATAGGATAAAACAACATAAATACAATTTAATAAAGCATAGGACAAAACAACATAAATACAATTTAATGAAGCATGGGTTAAAACAACATAAATACAATTTAATAAAGCATTTGATAAACCAACATAAATACAATTTAATGAAGCATAGGATAAAACAACATAAATACAATTTAATAAAGCATAGGTTAAAACAACATAAACACAATTTAATAAAGCATAGGATAAAACAACATAAATACAATTTAATAAAGCATAGGATAAAACAACATAAATACAATCTAATAAAGCATAGGATAAAACAACATAAATACAGTTTAATAAAGCATACGATAAAACAATATAAATGCAATTTAATAAAGCATAGGATTAAACAACATAAATACAATTTAATAAAGCATATGATAATACAACATAAATACAATTTAATAAAGCATAGGATAAAACAACATAAATACAATTTAATAAAGCATAGGATAAAACAACATAAATACAATTTAATAAAGCATAGGATAAAACAACATAAATACAATTTAATGAAGCATAGGATAAAACAACATAAATACAATTTAATAAAGCATAGGAGAAAACAACATAAATACAATTTAATAAAGCATAGGACAAAAACAACATAAATACAATTTAATAAAGCATAGGATAAAACAACATAAATACAATTTAATAAAGCATAGGATAAAACAACATAAATACAATTTAATAAAGCATAGGACAAAACAACATAAATACAATTTAATAAAGCATAGGATAAAACAACATAAATACAATTTAATAAAGCATAGGATAAAACAACATAAATACAATTTAATAAAGCATAGGATAAAACAACATAAATACAATTTAATAAAGCATAGGATAAAACAACATAAATACAATTTAATAAAGCATAGGATAAAACAACATAAATACAATTTAATAAAGCATAGGAGAAAACAACATAAATACAATTTAATAAAGCATAGGACAAAAACAACATAAATACAATTTAATAAAGCATAGGATAAAACAACATAAATACAATTTAATAAAGCATAGGATAAAACAACATAAATACAATTTAATAAAGCATAGGACAAAACAACATAAATACAATTTAATAAAGCATAGGATAAAACAACATAAATACAATTTAATAAAGCATAGGATAAAACAACATAAATACAATTTAATAAAGCATAGGATAAAACAATATAAATACAATTTAATAAAGCATAGGATAAAACAACATAAATACAATTTAATAAAGCATGGGTTAAAACAACATAAATACAATTTAATAAAGCATAGGATAAAACAACATAAATACAATTTAATAAATCATAGATTAAAACAACATAAATACAATTTAATAAAGCATAGGATGAACAACATAAATACAATTTAATAAAGCATAGGTTAAAACAACATAAATACAATTTAATAAAGCATAGGATAAAAAAACATAAATACAATTTAATAAAGCATAGTTTAAAACTACATGAATACAATTTAATAAAGCATAGGATAAAACAACATAAATACAATTTAATAAAGCATAGGATAAAACAACATAAATACAATTTAATGAAGCATAGGATAAAACAACATAAATACAATTTAATAAAGCATAGGATAAAAAAACATAAATACAATTTAATAAAGCATAGTTTAAAACTACATAAATACAATTTAATAAAGCATAGGATAAAACAACATAAATACAATTTAATAAAGCATAGGATAAAACAACATAAATACAATTTAATGAAGCATAGGATAAAACAACATAAATACAATTTAATAAAGCATAGGAGAAAACAACATAAATACAATTTAATAAAGGATAGGATAAAACAACATAAATACAATTTAATAAAGCATAGGATAAAACAACATAAATACAATTTAATAAAGCATAGGATAAAACAACATAAATACAATTTAATAAGGCATACGATAAAACAACATAAATACAATTTAATAATGCATAGGATAAAACAACATAAATACAATTTATTAAAGCATAGGATAAAACAACATAAATACAATTTAATAAAGCATAGGATAAAACAACATAAATACAATTTAATAAAGCATGGCTTAAAACAACATAAATACAATTTAATGAAGCATAGGACAAAACAACATAAATACAATTTAATAAAGCATAGGATAAAACAACATAAATACAACTTAATAATGCATAGGATAAAACAACATAAATACAATTTAATAAAGCATAGGATAAAACAACAAAAATACAATTTAATAAAGCATAGGATAAAACAACATAAATACAATTTAATGAAGCATAGGATAAAACAACATAAATACAATTTAATAAAGGATAGGATAAAACAACATAAATACAATTTAATAAAGCATAGGAGAAAACAACATAAATACAACTTAATAAAGCATAGGATAAAACAACATAAATACAATTTAATAAAGCATGGGATAAAACAACATAAACACAATTTAATAAAGCATAAGATAAAACAACATAAATACAATTTAATAAAGCGTATGATAAAACAACATAAATACAATTTAATAAAGCATAGGATAAAACAACATAAATACAATTTAATAAAGCATAGGATAAAACAACATAAATACAATTTAATAAGGCATACGATAAAACAACATAAATACAATTTAATAATGCATAGGATAAAACAACATACATACAATTTATTAAAGCATAGGATAAAACAACATAAATACAATTTAATAAAGCATAGGATAAAACAACATAAATACAATTTAATAAAGCATAGGATAAAACAACAAAAATACAATTTAATAAAGCATAGCATAAAACAACATAAATACAATTTAATGAAGCATAGGATAAAACAACATAAATACAATTTAATGAAGCATAGTATAAAGCAACATAAATACAATTTAATGAAGCATGGGTTAAAACAACATAAATACAATTTAATAAAGCATATGTTAAAACAACATAAATACAATTTAATAAAGCATAGGATAAAAGAACATAAATACAATTTAATAAAGCATAGGATAAAAGAACATAAATACAGTTTAATAAAGCATAGGTTAAAACAACATAAATACAATTTAATAAAGCATAGGACAAAACAACATAAATACAATTTAATAAAGCATAGGATAAAACAACATATATACAATTTAATAAAGCATAGGATAAAACAACATAAGTACAATTTAATAAAGCATAGGATAAAACAACATAAATACAATTTAATAAAGCATAAGATAAAACAACATAAATGCAATTTAATAAAGCATAGGTTAAAACAACATAAATACAATTTAATAAAGCATAGGAAAAAACAACATAAATACAATTTAATAAAGCATAAGATAAAACAACATAAATACAATTTAATCAAGCATGGGTTAAAACAACATAAATACAATTTATTAAAGCATAGGACAAAACAACATAAATACAATTTAATAAAGCATAGGATAAAACAACATAAATACAATTTAATAAAGCATAGGATAAAACAACATAAATACAATTTAATAAAGCATAGGACAAAACAACATAAATACAATTTAATAAAGCATAGGATAAAACAACATAAATACAATTTAATAAAGCATAGGATAAAACAACATAAATACAATTTAATAAAGCATAGGATAAAACAACATAAATACAATTTAATAAAGCATAGGATAAAACAACATAAATACAATTTAATAAAGCATAGGATAAAACAACATAAATACAGTTTAATAAAGCATACGATAAAACAATATAAATACAATTTAATAAAGCATAGGATAAAACAACATAAATACAATTTAATAAAGCATAGGATAAAACAACATAAATACAATTTAATAAAGCATAGGATAAAACAACATAAATACAATTTAATAAAGCATAGGATAAAACAACATAAATACAATTTAATAAAGCATAGGATAAAACAACATAAATACAATTTAATGAAGCATAGGATAAAACAACATAAATACAATTTAATAAAGCATAGGAGAAAACAACATAAATACAATTTAATAAAGCATAGGACAAAAACAACATAAATACAATTTAATAAAGCATAGGATAAAACAACATAAATACAATTTAATAAAGCATAGGATAAAACAACATAAATACAATTTAATAAAGCATAGGACAAAACAACATAAATACAATTTAATAAAGCATAGGATAAAACAACATAAATACAATTTAATAAAGCATAGGATAAAACAACATAAATACAATTTAATAAAGCATAGGATAAAACAACATAAATACAATTTAATAAAGCATAGGATAAAACAACATAAATACAATTTAATAAAGTATAGGATAAAACAACATAAATACAATTTAATAAAGCATGGGTTAAAACAACATAAATACAATTTAATAAAGCATAGGATAAAACAACATAAATACAATTTAATAAAGCATAGGTTAAAACAACATAAATACAATTTAATAAAGCATAGGATAAACAACATAAATACAATTTAATAAAGCATAGGTTAAAACAACATAAATACAATTTAATAAAGCATAGAATAAAAAAACATAAATACAATTTAATAAAGCATAGTTTAAAACTACATAAATACAATTTAATAAAGCATAGGATAAAACAACATAAATACAATTTAATAAAGCATAGGATAAAACAACATAAATACAGTTTAATGAAGCATAGGATAAAACAACATAAATACAATTTAATAAAGCATAGGAGAAAACAACATAAATACAATTTAATAAAGGATAGGATAAAACAACATAAATACAATTTAATAAAGCATAGGAGAAAACAACATAAATACAACTTAATAAAGCATAGGATAAAACAACATAAATACAATTTAATAAAGCATGGGATAAAACAACATAAACACAATTTAATAAAGCATAAGATAAAACAACATAAATACAATTTAATAAAGCGTATGATAAAACAACATAAATACAATTTAATAAAGCATAGGATAAAACAACATAAATACAATTTAATAAAGCATAGGATAAAACAACATAAATACAATTTAATAAGGCATACGATAAAACAACATAAATACAATTTAATAATGCATAGGATAAAACAACATAAATACAATTTATTAAAGCATAGGATAAAACAACATAAATACAATTTAATAAAGCATAGGATAAAACAACATAAATACAATTTAATAAAGCATGGCTTAAAACAACATAAATACAATTTAATGAAGCATAGGACAAAACAACATAAATACAATTTAATAAAGCATAGGATAAAACAACATAAATACAACTTAATAAAGCATAGGATAAAACAACATAAATACAATTTAATAAAGCATAGGAAAAAACAACAAAAATACAATTTAATAAAGCATAGCATAAAACAACATAAATACAATTTAATGAAGCATAGGATAAAACAACATAAATACAATTTAATGAAGCATAGTATAAAGCAACATAAATACAATTTAATGAAGCATGGGTTAAAACAACATAAATACAATTTAATAAAGCATATGTTAAAACAACATAAATACAATTTAATAAAGCATAGGATAAAAGAACATAAATACAATTTAATAAAGCATAGGATAAAAGAACATAAATACAGTTTAATAAAGCATAGGTTAAAACAACATAAATACAATTTAATAAAGCATAGGACAAAACAACATAAATACAATTTAATAAAGCATAGGATAAAACAACATATATACAATTTAATAAAGCATAGGATAAAACAACATAAGTACAATTTAATAAAGCATAGGATAAAACAACATAAATACAATTTAATAAAGCATAAGATAAAACAACATAAATGCAATTTAATAAAGCATAGGTTAAAACAACATAAATACAATTTAATAAAGCATAGGAAAAAACAACATAAATACAATTTAATAAAGCATAAGATAAAACAACATAAATACAATTTAATGAAGCATGGGTTAAAACAACATAAATACAATTTATTAAAGCATAGGACAAAACAACATAAATACAATTTAATAAAGCATAGGATAAAACAACATAAATACAATTTAATAAAGCATAGGATAAAACAACATAAATACAATTTAATAAAGCATGGGTTAAAACATCATAAATACAATTTAATAAAGCATAGGACGAAACAACATAAATACAATTTAATAAAGCATAGGATAAAACAACATAAATACAATTTAATAAAGCATAGGATAAAGCAACATAAATACAATTTAATAAAGCATAGTATAAAACAACATAAATACAATTTAATAAAGCATAGGATAAAGCAACATAAATACAATTTAATAAAGCATAGGCTAAAACAACATAAATACAATTTAGTAAAGCATAGGATAAAACAACATAAATACAATTTAATAAAGCATAGGACAAAACAACATAAATACAATTTAATGAAGCATGGGTTAAAACAACATAAATACAATTTAATAAAGCATTTGATAAACCAACATAAATACAATTTAATGAAGCATAGGATAAAACAACATAAATACAATTTAATAAAGCATAGGTTAAAACAACATAAACACAATTTAATAAAGCATAGGATAAAACAACATAAATACAATTTAATAAAGCATAGGATAAAACAACATAAATACAATCTAATAAAGCATAGGATAAAACAACATAAATACAGTTTAATAAAGCATACGATAAAACAATATAAATGCAATTTAATAAAGCATAGGATTAAACAACATAAATACAATTTAATAAAGCATATGATAATACAACATAAATACAATTTAATAAAGCATAGGATAAAACAACATAAATACAATTTAATAAAGCATAGGATAAAACAACATAAATACAATTTAATAAAGCATAGGATAAAACAACATAAATACAATTTAATGAAGCATAGGATAAAACAACATAAATACAATTTAATAAAGCATAGGAGAAAACAACATAAATACAATTTAATAAAGCATAGGACAAAAACAACATAAATACAATTTAATAAAGCATAGGATAAAACAACATAAATACAATTTAATAAAGCATAGGATAAAACAACATAAATACAATTTAATAAAGCATAGGACAAAACAACATAAATACAATTTAATAAAGCATAGGATAAAACAACATAAATACAATTTAATAAAGCATAGGATAAAACAACATAAATACAATTTAATAAAGCATAGGATAAAACAACATAAATACAATTTAATAAAGCATAGGATAAAACAACATAAATACAATTTAATAAAGCATAGGATAAAACAACATAAATACAATTTAATAAAGCATAGGAGAAAACAACATAAATACAATTTAATAAAGCATAGGACAAAAACAACATAAATACAATTTAATAAAGCATAGGATAAAACAACATAAATACAATTTAATAAAGCATAGGATAAAACAACATAAATACAATTTAATAAAGCATAGGACAAAACAACATAAATACAATTTAATAAAGCATAGGATAAAACAACATAAATACAATTTAATAAAGCATAGGATAAAACAACATAAATACAATTTAATAAAGCATAGGATAAAACAATATAAATACAATTTAATAAAGCATAGGATAAAACAACATAAATACAATTTAATAAAGCATGGGTTAAAACAACATAAATACAATTTAATAAAGCATAGGATAAAACAACATAAATACAATTTAATAAATCATAGATTAAAACAACATAAATACAATTTAATAAAGCATAGGATGAACAACATAAATACAATTTAATAAAGCATAGGTTAAAACAACATAAATACAATTTAATAAAGCATAGGATAAAAAAACATAAATACAATTTAATAAAGCATAGTTTAAAACTACATGAATACAATTTAATAAAGCATAGGATAAAACAACATAAATACAATTTAATAAAGCATAGGATAAAACAACATAAATACAATTTAATAAAGCATAGGATAAAACAACATAAATACAATTTAATAAAGCATAGGCTAAAACAACATAAATACAATTTAGTAAAGCATAGGATAAAACAACATAAATACAATTTAATAAAGCATAGGACAAAACAACATAAATACAATTTAATGAAGCATGGGTTAAAACAACATAAATACAATTTAATAAAGCATTTGATAAAACAACATAAATACAATTTAATGAAGCATAGGATAAAACAACATAAATACAATTTAATGAAGCATGGGTTAAAACAACATAAATACAATTTAATAAAGCATAGGATAAAACAACAAAAATACAATTTAATAAAGCATAGGATAAAACCACATAAATACAATTTAATAAAGCATAGGATAAAACAACATAAATACAATTTAATAAAGCATAGGATAAAACAACATGAATACAATTTAATAAAGCATAGGACAAAACAACATAAATACAATTTAATGAAGCATGGGTTAAAACAACATAAATACAATTTAATAAAGCATTTGATAAAACAACATAAATACAATTTAATGAAGCATAGGATAAAACAACATAAATACAATTTAATGAAGCATGGGTTAAAACAACATAAATACAATTTAATAAAGCATAGGATAAAACAACATAAATACAATTTAATAAAGCATAGGATACAACAACATAAATACAATTTAAGAAAGCATAGGATAAAACAACATAATTACAATTTAATAAAGCATAGGATAAAACAACATGAATACAATTTAATAAAGCATGGGTTAAAACAACATAAATACAATTTAATAAAGCATAGGTTAAAACAACATAAACACAATTTAATAAAGCATAGGATAAAACAACATAAATACAATTTAATAAAGCATAGGATAAAACAACATAAATACAATTTAATAAAGCATAGGATAAAACAACATAAATACAGTTTAATAAAGCATACGATAAAACAATATAAATACAATTTAATAAAGCATAGGATAAAACAACATAAATACAATTTAATAAAGCATATGATAAAACAACATAAATACAATTTAATAAAGCATAGGATAAAACAACATAAATACAATTTAATAAAGCATAGGATAAAACAACATAAATACAATTTAATAAAGCATAGGATAAAACAACATAAATACAATTTAATGAAGCATAGGATAAAACAACATAAATACAATTTAATAAAGCATAGGAGAAAACAACATAAATACAATTTAATAAAGCATAGGACAAAAACAACATAAATACAATTTAATAAAGCATAGGATAAAACAACATAAATACAATTTAATAAAGCATAGGATAAAACAACATAAATACAATTTAATAAAGCATAGGACAAAACAACATAAATACAATTTAATAAAGCATAGGATAAAACAACATAAATACAATTTAATAAAGCATAGGATAAAACAACATAAATACAATTTAATAAAGCATAGGATAAAACAACATAAATACAATTTAATAAAGCATAGGATAAAACAACGTAAATACAATTTAATAAAGCATAGGATAAAACAACATAAATACAATTTAATAAAGCATGGGTTAAAACAACATAAATACAATTTTATAGAGCATAGGATAAAACAACATAAATACAATTTAATAAATCATAGATTAAAACAACATAAATACAATTTAATAAAGCATAGGATAAACAACATAAATACAATTTAATAAAGCATAGGTTAAAACAACATAAATACAATTTAATAAAGCATAGGATAAAAAAACATAAATACAATTTAATAAAGCATAGTTTAAAACTACATAAATACAATTTAATAAAGCATAGGATAAAACAACATAAATACAATTTAATAAAGCATAGGATAAAACAACATAAATACAATTTAATGAAGCATAGGATAAAACAACATAAATAAAATTTAATAAAGCATAGGATAAAAAAACATAAATACAATTTAATAAAGCATAGTTTAAAACTACATAAATACAATTTAATAAAGCATAGGATAAAACAACATAAATACAATTTAATAAAGCATAGGATAAAACAACATAAATACAATTTAATGAAGCATAGGATAAAACAACATAAATACAATTTAATAAAGCATAGGAGAAAACAACATAAATAAAACTTAATAAAGCATAGGATAAAACAACATAAATACAATTTAATAAAGCATGGGATAAAACAACATAAACACAATTTAATAAAGCATAAGATAAAACAACATAAATACAATTTAATAAAGCGTATGATAAAACAACATAAATACAATTTAATAAAGCATAGGATAAAACAACATAAATACAATTTAATAAAGCATAGGATAAAACAACATAAGTACAATTTAATAAGGCATACGATAAAACAACATAAATACAATTTAATAATGCATAGGATAAAACAACATAAATACAATTTATTAAAGCATAGGATAAAACAACATAAATACAATTTAATAAAGCATAGGATAAAACAACATAAATACAATTTAATAAAGCATGGCTTAAAACAACATAAATACAATTTAATGAAGCATAGGACAAAACAACATAAATACAATTTAATAAAGCATAGGATAAAACAACATAAATACAACTTAATAAAGCATAGGATAAAACAACATAAATACAATTTAATAAAGCATAGGATAAAACAACAAAAATACAATTTAATAAAGCATAGGATAAAACAACATAAATACAATTTAATGAAGCATAGGATAAAACAACATAAATACAATTTAATGAAGCATAGTATAAAGCAACATAAATACAATTTAATGAAGCATGGGTTAAAACAACATAAATACAATTTAATAAAGCATTTGATAAAACAACATAAATACAATTTAATAAAGCATAGGATAAAACAACATAAATGCAATTTAATAAGGCATACGATAAAACAACATAAATACAATTTAATAATGCATAGGATAAAACAACATAAATACAATTTAATAAAGCATAGGAGAAAACAACATAAATACAATTTAATAAAGCATAGGACAAAAACAACATAAATACAATTTAATAAAGCATAGGATAAAACAACATAAATACAATTTAATAAAGCATAGGATAAAACAACATAAATACAATTTAATAAAGCATAGGACAAAACAACATAAATACAATTTAATAAAGCATAGGATAAAACAACATAAATACAATTTAATAAAGCATAGGATAAAACAACATAAATACAATTTAATAAAGCATAGGATAAAACAACATAAATACAATTTAATAAAGCATAGGATAAAACAACATAAATACAATTTAATAAAGCATAGGATAAAACAACATAAATACAGTTTAATAAAGCATACGATAAAACAATATAAATACAATTTAATAAAGCATAGGATAAAACAACATAAACACAATTTAATAAAGCATAGGATAAAACATCATAAATACAATTTAATAAAGCATAGGATAAAACAACATAAATACAATTTAATAAAGCATAGGATAAAACAACATAAATACAATTTAATAAAGCATAGGATAAAACAACATAAATACAATTTAATGAAGCATAGGATAAAACAACATAAATACAATTTAATAAAGCATAGGAGAAAACAACATAAATACAGTTTAATAAAGCATAGGACAAAAACAACATAAATACAATTTAATAAAGCATAGGATAAAACAACATAAATACAATTTAATAAAGCATAGGATAAAACAACATAAATACAATTTAATAAAGCATAGGACAAAACAACATAAATACAATTTAATAAAGCATAGGATAAAACAACATAAATACAATTTAATAAAGCATAGGATAAAACAACATAAATACAATTTAATAAAGCATAGGATAAAACAACATAAATACAATTTAATAAAGCATAGGATAAAACAACATAAATACAATTTAATAAAGTATAGGATAAAACAACATAAATACAATTTAATAAAGCATGGGTTAAAACAACATAAATACAATTTAATAAAGCATAGGATAAAACAACATAAATACAATTTAATAAAGCATAGGTTAATACAACATAAATACAATTTAATAAAGCATAGTATAAACAACATAAATACAATTTAATAAAGCATAGGTTAAAACAACATAAATACAATTTAATAAAGCATAGGATAAAAAAACATAAATACAATTTAATAAAGCATAGTTTAAAACTACATAAATACAATTTAATAAAGCATAGGATAAAACAACATAAATACAATTTAATAAAGCATAGGATAAAACAACATAAATACAGTTTAATGAAGCATAGGATAAAACAACATAAATACAATTTAATAAAGCATAGGAGAAAACAACATAAATACAATTTAATAAAGGATAGGATAAAACAACATAAATACAATTTAATAAAGCATAGGAGAAAACAACATAAATACAACATAATAAAGCATAGGATAAAACAACATAAATACAATTTAATAAAGCATGGGATAAAACAACATAAACACAATTTAATAAAGCATAAGATAAAACAACATAAATACAATTTAATAAAGCGTATGATAAAACAACATAAATACAATTTAATAAAGCATAGGATAAAACAACATAAATACAATTTAATAAAGCATAGGATAAAACAACATAAATACAATTTAATAAGGCATACGATAAAACAACATAAATACAATTTAATAATGCATAGGATAAAACAACATAAATACAATTTATTAAAGCATAGGATAAAACAACATAAATACAATTTAATAAAGCATAGGATAAAACAACATAAATACAATTTAATAAAGCATGGCTTAAAACAACATAAATACAATTTAATGAAGCATAGGACAAAACAACATAAATACAATTTAATAAAGCATAGGATAAAACAACATAAATACAACTTAATAAAGCATAGGATAAAACAACATAAATACAATTTAATAAAGCATAGGATAAAACAACAAAAATACAATTTAATAAAGCATAGCATAAAACAACATAAATACAATTTAATGAAGCATAGGATAAAACAACATAAATACAATTTAATGAAGCATTGTATAAAGCAACATAAATACAATTTAATGAAGCATGGGTTAAAACAACATAAATACAATTTAATAAAGCATATGTTAAAACAACATAAATACAATTTAATAAAGCATAGGATAAAAGAACATAAATACAATTTAATAAAGCATAGGATAAAAGAACATAAATACAGTTTAATAAAGCATAGGTTAAAACAACATAAATACAATTTAATAAAGCATAGGACAAAACAACATAAATACAATTTAATAAAGCATAGGATAAAACAACATATATACAATTTAATAAAGCATAGGATAAAACAACATAAGTACAATTTAATAAAGCATAAGATAAAACAACATAAATGCAATTTAATAAAGCATAGGTTAAAACAACATAAATACAATTTAATAAAGCATAGGAAAAAACAACATAAATACAATTTAATAAAGCATAAGATAAAACAACATAAATACAATTTAATGAAGCATGGGTTAAAACAACATAAATACAATTTATTAAAGCATAGGACAAAACAACATAAATACAATTTAATAAAGCATAGGATAAAACAACATAAATACAATTTAATAAAGCATAGGATAAAACAACATAAATACAATTTAATAAAGCATAGGACAAAACAACATAAATACAATTTAATAAAGCATAGGATAAAACAACATAAATACAATTTAATAAAGCATAGGATAAAACAACATAAATACAATTTAATAAAGCATAGGATAAAACAACATAAATACAATTTAATAAAGCATAGGATAAAACAACATAAATACAATTTAATAAAGCATAGGATAAAACAACATAAATACAGTTTAATAAAGCATACGATAAAACAATATAAATACAATTTAATAAAGCATAGGATAAAACAACATAAATACAATTTAATAAAGCATAGGAGAAAACAACATAAATACAATTTAATAAAGCATAGGACAAAAACACCATAAATACAATTTAATAAAGCATAGGATAAAACAACATAAATACAATTTAATAAAGCATAGGATAAAACAACATAAATACAATTTAATAAAGCATAGGACAAAACAACATAAATACAATTTAATAAAGCATAGGATAAAACAACATAAATACAATTTAATAAAGCATAGGATAAAACAACATAAATACAATTTAATAAAGCATAGGATAAAACAACATAAATACAATTTAATAAAGCATAGGATAAAACAACATAAATACAATTTAATAAAGCATAGGATAAAACAACATAAATACAATTTAATAAAGCATGGGTTAAAACAACATAAATACAATTTAATAAAGCATAGGACAAAACAACATAAATACAATTTAATGAAGCATGGGTTAAAACAACATAAATACAATTTAATAAAGCATTTGATAAAACAACATAAATACAATTTAATGAAGCATAGGATAAAACAACATAAATACAATTTAATGAAGCATGGGTTAAAACAACATAAATACAATTTAATAAAGCATAGGATAAAACAACATAAATACAATTTAATAAAGCATGGGATAAAACCACATAAATACAATTTAATAAAGCATAGGATAAAACAACATAAATACAATTTAATAAAGCATAGGATAAAACAACATAAATACAATTTAATAAAGCATATGTTAAAACAACATAAATACAATTTAATAAAGCATAGGATAAAAGAACATAAATACAATTTAATAAAGCATAGGATAAAAGAACATAAATACAGTTTAATAAAGCATAGGTTAAAACAACGTAAATACAATTTAATAAAGCATAGGACAAAACAACATAAATACAATTTAATAAAGCATAGGATAAAACAACATATATACAATTTAATAAAGCATAGGATAAAACAACATAAGTACAATTTAATAAAGCATAGGATAAAACAACATAAATACAATTTAATAAAGCATAAGATAAAACAACATAAATGCAATTTAATAAAGCATAGGTTAAAACAACATAAATACAATTTAATAAAGCATAGGAAAAAACAACATAAATACAATTTAATAAAGCATAAGATAAAACAACATAAATACAATTTAATGAAGCATGGGTTAAAACAACATAAATACAATTTATTAAAGCATAGGACAAAACAACATAAATACAATTTAATAAATCATAGGATAAAACAACATAAATACAATTTAATAAAGCATAGGATAAAACAACATAAATACAATTTAATAAAGCATGGGTTAAAACATCATAAATACAATTTAATAAAGCATAGGACGAAACAACATAAATACAATTTAATAAAGCATAGGATAAAACAACATAAATACAATTTAATAAAGCATAGGATAAAGCAACATAAATACAATTTAATAAAGCATAGTATAAAACAACATAAATACAATTTAATAAAGCATAGGATAAAACAACATAAATACAATTTAATAAAGCATAGGCTAAAACAACATAAATACAATTTAGTAAAGCATAGGATAAAACAACATAAATACAATTTAATAAAGCATAGGACAAAACAACATAAATACAATTTAATGAAGCATGGGTTAAAACAACATAAATACAATTTAATAAAGCATTTGATAAAACAACATAAATACAATTTAATGAAGCATAGGATAAAACAACATAAATACAATTTAATGAAGCATGGGTTAAAACAACATAAATACAATTTAATAAAGCATAGGATAAAACAACAAAAATACAATTTAATAAAGCATAGGATAAAACCACATAAATACAATTTAATAAAGCATAGGATAAAACAACATAAATACAATTTAATAAAGCATAGGATAAAACAACATGAATACAATTTAATAAAGCATAGGACAAAACAACATAAATACAATTTAATGAAGCATGGGTTAAAACAACATAAATACAATTTAATAAAGCATTTGATAAAACAACATAAATACAATTTAATGAAGCATAGGATAAAACAACATAAATACAATTTAATGAAGCATGGGTTAAAACAACATAAATACAATTTAATAAAGCATAGGATAAAACAACATAAATACAATTTAATAAAGCATAGGATACAACAACATAAATACAATTTAAGAAAGCATAGGATAAAACAACATAATTACAATTTAATAAAGCATAGGATAAAACAACATGAATACAATTTAATAAAGCATGGGTTAAAACAACATAAATACAATTTAATAAAGCATAGGTTAAAACAACATAAACACAATTTAATAAAGCATAGGATAAAACAACATAAATACAATTTAATAAAGCATAGGATAAAACAACATAAATACAATTTAATAAAGCATAGGATAAAACAACATAAATACAGTTTAATAAAGCATACGATAAAACAATATAAATACAATTTAATAAAGCATAGGATAAAACAACATAAATACAATTTAATAAAGCATATGATAAAACAACATAAATACAATTTAATAAAGCATAGGATAAAACAACATAAATACAATTTAATAAAGCATAGGATAAAACAACATAAATACAATTTAATAAAGCATAGGATAAAACAACATAAATACAATTTAATGAAGCATAGGATAAAACAACATAAATACAATTTAATAAAGCATAGGAGAAAACAACATAAATACAATTTAATAAAGCATAGGACAAAAACAACATAAATACAATTTAATAAAGCATAGGATAAAACAACATAAATACAATTTAATAAAGCATAGGATAAAACAACATAAATACAATTTAATAAAGCATAGGACAAAACAACATAAATACAATTTAATAAAGCATAGGATAAAACAACATAAATACAATTTAATAAAGCATAGGATAAAACAACATAAATACAATTTAATAAAGCATAGGATAAAACAACATAAATACAATTTAATAAAGCATAGGATAAAACAACGTAAATACAATTTAATAAAGCATAGGATAAAACAACATAAATACAATTTAATAAAGCATGGGTTAAAACAACATAAATACAATTTAATAGAGCATAGGATAAACCAACATAAATACAATTTAATAAATCATAGATTAAAACAACATAAATACAATTTAATAAAGCATAGGATAAACAACATAAATACAATTTAATAAAGCATAGGTTAAAACAACATAAATACAATTTAATAAAGCATAGGATAAAAAAACATAAATACAATTTAATAAAGCATAGTTTAAAACTACATAAATACAATTTAATAAAGCATAGGATAAAACAACATAAATACAATTTAATAAAGCATAGGATAAAACAACATAAATACAATTTAATGAAGCATAGGATAAAACAACATAAATAAAATTTAATAAAGCATAGGATAAAAAAACATAAATACAATTTAATAAAGCATAGTTTAAAACTACATAAATACAATTTAATAAAGCATAGGATAAAACAACATAAATACAATTTAATAAAGCATAGGATAAAACAACATAAATACAATTTAATGAAGCATAGGATAAAACAACATAAATACAATTTAATAAAGCATAGGAGAAAACAACATAAATAAAACTTAATAAAGCATAGGATAAAACAACATAAATACAATTTAATAAAGCATGGGATAAAACAACATAAACACAATTTAATAAAGCATAAGATAAAACAACATAAATACAATTTAATAAAGCGTATGATAAAACAACATAAATACAATTTAATAAAGCATAGGATAAAACAACATAAATACAATTTAATAAAGCATAGGATAAAACAACATAAGTACAATTTAATAAGGCATACGATAAAACAACATAAATACAATTTAATAATGCATAGGATAAAACAACATAAATACAATTTATTAAAGCATAGGATAAAACAACATAAATACAATTTAATAAAGCATAGGATAAAACAACATAAATACAATTTAATAAAGCATGGCTTAAAACAACATAAATACAATTTAATGAAGCATAGGACAAAACAACATAAATACAATTTAATAAAGCATAGGATAAAACAACATAAATACAACTTAATAAAGCATAGGATAAAACAACATAAATACAATTTAATAAAGCATAGGATAAAACAACAAAAATACAATTTAATAAAGCATAGGATAAAACAACATAAATACAATTTAATGAAGCATAGGATAAAACAACATAAATACAATTTAATGAAGCATAGTATAAAGCAACATAAATACAATTTAATGAAGCATGGGTTAAAACAACATAAATACAATTTAATAAAGCATTTGATAAAACAACATAAATACAATTTAATAAAGCATAGGATAAAACAACATAAATGCAATTTAATAAGGCATACGATAAAACAACATAAATACAATTTAATAATGCATAGGATAAAACAACATAAATACAATTTAATAAAGCATAGGAGAAAACAACATAAATACAATTTAATAAAGCATAGGACAAAAACAACATAAATACAATTTAATAAAGCATAGGATAAAACAACATAAATACAATTTAATAAAGCATAGGATAAAACAACATAAATACAATTTAATAAATCATAGGACAAAACAACATAAATACAATTTAATAAAGCATAGGATAAAACAACATAAATACAATTTAATAAAGCATAGGATAAAACAACATAAATACAATTTAATAAAGCATAGGATAAAACAACATAAATACAATTTAATAAAGCATAGGATAAAACAACATAAATACAATTTAATAAAGCATAGGATAAAACAACATAAATACAGTTTAATAAAGCATACGATAAAACAATATAAATACAATTTAATAAAGCATAGGATAAAACAACATAAACACAATTTAATAAAGCATAGGATAAAACATCATAAATACAATTTAATAAAGCATAGGATAAAACAACATAAATACAATTTAATAAAGCATAGGATAAAACAACATGAATACAATTTAATAAAGCATAGGATAAAACAACATAAATACAATTTAATGAAGCATAGGATAAAACAACATAAATACAATTTAATAAAGCATAGGAGAAAACAACATAAATACAATTTAATAAAGCATAGGACAAAAACAATATAAATACAATTTAATAAAGCATAGGATAAAACAACATAAATACAATTTAATAAAGCATAGGATAAAACAACATAAATACAATTTAATAAAGCATAGGACAAAACAACATAAATACAATTTAATAAAGCATAGGATAAAACAACATAAATACAATTTAATAAAGCATAGGATAAAACAACATAAATACAATTTAATAAAGCATAGGATAAAACAACATAAATACAATTTAATAAAGCATAGGATAAAACAACATAAATACAATTTAATAAAGTATAGGATAAAACAACATAAATACAATTTAATAAAGCATGGGTTAAAACAACATAAATACAATTTAATAAAGCATAGGATAAAACAACATAAATACAATTTAATAAAGCATAGGTTAAAACAACATAAATACAATTTAATAAAGCATAGTATAAACAACATAAATACAATTTAATAAAGCATAGGTTAAAACAACATAAATACAATTTAATAAAGCATAGGATAAAAAAACATAAATACAATTTAATAAAGCATAGTTTAAAACTACATAAATACAATTTAATAAAGCATAGGATAAAACAACATAAATACAATTTAATAAAGCATAGGATAAAACAACATAAATACAGTTTAATGAAGCATAGGATAAAACAACATAAATACAATTTAATAAAGCATAGGAGAAAACAACATAAATACAATTTAATAAAGGATAGGATAAAACAACATAAATACAATTTAATAAAGCATAGGAGAAAACAACATAAATACAACATAATAAAGCATAGGATAAAACAACATAAATACAATTTAATAAAGCATGGGATAAAACAACATAAACACAATTTAATAAAGCATAAGATAAAACAACATAAATACAATTTAATAAAGCGTATGATAAAACAACATAAATACAATTTAATAAAGCATAGGATAAAACAACATAAATACAATTTAATAAAGCATAGGATAAAACAACATAAATACAATTTAATAAGGCATACGATAAAACAACATAAATACAATTTAATAATGCATAGGATAAAACAACATAAATACAATTTATTAAAGCATAGGATAAAACAACATAAATACAATTTAATAAAGCATAGGATAAAACAACATAAATACAATTTAATAAAGCATGGCTTAAAACAACATAAATACAATTTAATGAAGCATAGGACAAAACAACATAAATACAATTTAATAAAGCATAGGATAAAACAACATAAATACAACTTAATAAAGCATAGGATAAAACAACATAAATACAATTTAATAAAGCATAGGATAAAACAACAAAAATACAATTTAATAAAGCATAGCATAAAACAACATAAATACAATTTAATGAAGCATAGGATAAAACAACATAAATACAATTTAATGAAGCATAGTATAAAGCAACATAAATACAATTTAATGAAGCATGGGTTAAAACAACATAAATACAATTTAATAAAGCATATGTTAAAACAACATAAATACAATTTAATAAAGCATAGGATAAAAGAACATAAATACAATTTAATAAAGCATAGGATAAAAGAACATAAATACAGTTTAATAAAGCATAGGTTAAAACAACATAAATACAATTTAATAAAGCATAGGACAAAACAACATAAATACAATTTAATAAAGCATAGGATAAAACAACATATATACAATTTAATAAAGCATAGGATAAAACAACATAAGTACAATTTAATAAAGCATAAGATAAAACAACATAAATGCAATTTAATAAAGCATAGGTTAAAACAACATAAATACAATTTAATAAAGCATAGGAAAAAACAACATAAATACAATTTAATAAAGCATAAGATAAAACAACATAAATACAATTTAATGAAGCATGGGTTAAAACAACATAAATACAATTTATTAAAGCATAGGACAAAACAACATAAATACAATTTAATAAAGCATAGGATAAAACAACATAAATACAATTTAATAAAGCATAGGATAAAACAACATAAATACAATTTAATAAAGCATAGGACAAAACAACATAAATACAATTTAATAAAGCATAGGATAAAACAACATAAATACAATTTAATAAAGCATAGGATAAAACAACATAAATACAATTTAATAAAGCATAGGATAAAACAACATAAATACAATTTAATAAAGCATAGGATAAAACAACATAAATACAATTTAATAAAGCATAGGATAAAACAACATAAATACAGTTTAATAAAGCATACGATAAAACAATATAAATACAATTTAATAAAGCATAGGATAAAACAACATAAATACAATTTAATAAAGCATAGGATAAAACAACATAAATACAATTTAATAAAGCATAGGATAAAACAACATAAATACAATTTAATAAAGCATAGGATAAAACAACATAAATACAATTTAATAAAGCATAGGATAAAACAACATAAATACAATTTAATGAAGCATAGGATAAAACAACATAAATACAATTTAATAAAGCATAGGAGAAAACAACATAAATACAATTTAATAAAGCATAGGACAAAAACAACATAAATACAATTTAATAAAGCATAGGATAAACAACATAAATACAATTTAATAAAGCATAGGATAAAACAACATAAATACAATTTAATAAAGCATAGGACAAAACAACATAAATACAATTTAATAAAGCATAGGATAAAACAACATAAATACAATTTAATAAAGCATAGGATAAAACAACATAAATACAATTTAATAAAGCATAGGATAAAACAACATAAATACAATTTAATAAAGCATAGGATAAAACAACATAAATACAATTTAATAAAGTATAGGATAAAACAACATAAATACAATTTAATAAAGCATGGGTTAAAACAACATAAATACAATTTAATAAAGCATAGGATAAAACAACATAAATACAATTTAATAAAGCATAGGTTAAAACAACATAAATACAATTTAATAAAGCATAGGATAAACAACATAAATACAATTTAATAAAGCATAGGTTAAAACAACATAAATACAATTTAATAAATCATAGGATAAAAAAACATAAATACAATTTAATAAAGCATAGTTTAAAACTACATAAATACAATTTAATAAAGCATAGGATAAAACAACATAAATACAATTTAATAAAGCATAGGATAAAACAACATAAATACAGTTTAATGAAGCATAGGATAAAACAACATAAATACAATTTAATAAATCATAGATTAAAACAACATAAATACAATTTAATAAAGCATAGGATGAACAACATAAATACAATTTAATAAAGCATAGGTTAAAACAACATAAATACAATTTAATAAAGCATAGGATAAAAAAACATAAATACAATTTAATAAAGCATAGTTTAAAACTACATAAATACAATTTAATAAAGCATAGGATAAAACAACATAAATACAATTTAATAAAGCATAGGATAAAACAACATAAATAAAATTTAATGAAGCATAGGATAAAACAACATAAATACAATTTAATAAAGCATAGGATAAAAAAACATAAATACAATTTAATAAAGCATAGTTTAAAACTACATAAATACAATTTAATAAAGCATAGGATAAAACAACATAAATACAATTTAATAAAGCATAGGATAAAACAACATAAATACAATTTAATGAAGCATAGGATAAAACAACATAAATACAATTTAATAAAGCATAGGAGAAAACAACATAAATACAATTTAATAAAGGATAGGATAAAACAACATAAATACAATTTAATAAAGCATAGGAGAAAACAACATAAATACAACTTAATAAAGCATAGGATAAAACAACATAAATACAATTTAATAAAGCATGGGATAAAACAACATAAACACAATTTAATAAAGCATAAGATAAAACAACATAAATACAATTTAATAAAGCGTATGATAAAACAACATAAATACAATTTAATAAAGCATAGGATAAAACAACATAAATACAATTTAATAAAGCATAGGATAAAACAACATAAATACAATTTAATAAGGCATACGATAAAACAACATAAATACAATTTAATAATGCATAGGATAAAACAACATAAATACAATTTATTAAAGCATAGGATAAAACAACATAAATACAATTTAATAAAGCATAGGATAAAACAACATAAATACAATTTAATGAAGCATAGGATAAAACAACATAAATACAATTTAATAAAGCATAGGAGAAAACAACATAAATACAATTTAATAAAGCATAGGACAAAAACAACATAAATACAATTTAATAAAGCATAGGATAAAACAACATAAATACAATTTAATAAAGCATAGGATAAAACAACATAAATACAATTTAATAAAGCATAGGACAAAACAACATGAATACAATTTAATAAAGCATAGGATAAAACAACATAAATACAATTTAATAAAGCATAGGATAAAACAACATAAATACAATTTAATAAAGCATAGGATAAAACAACATAAATACAATTTAATAAAGCATAGGATAAAACAACATAAATACAATTTAATAAAGCATAGGATAAAACAACATAAATACAATTTAATAAAGCATGGGTTAAAACAACATAAATACAATTTAATAAAGCATAGGATAAAACAACATAAACACAATTTAATAAATCATAGATTAAAACAACATAAATACAATTTAATAAAGCATAGGATAAACAACATAAATACAATTTAATAAAGCATAGGTTAAAACAACATAAATACAATTTAATAAAGCATAGGATAAAAAAACATAAATACAATTTAATAAAGCATAGTTTAAAACTACATAAATACAATTTAATAAAGCATAGGATAAAACAACATAAATACAATTTAATAAAGCATAGGATAAAACAACATAAATACAATTTAATGAAGCATAGGATAAAACAACATAAATAAAATTTAATAAAGCATAGGATAAAAAAACATAAATACAATTTAATAAAGCATAGTTTAAAACTACATAAATACAATTTAATAAAGCATAGGATAAAACAACATAAATACAATTTAATAAAGCATAGGATAAAACAACATAAATACAATTTAATGAAGCATAGGATAAAACAACATAAATACAATTTAATAAAGCATAGGAGAAAACAACATAAATACAATTTAATAAAGGATAGGATAAAACAACATAAATACAATTTAATAAAGCATAGGAGAAAACAACATAAATACAACTTAATAAAGCATAGGATAAAACAACATAAATACAATTTAATAAAGCATGGGATAAAACAACATAAACACAATTTAATAAAGCATGGCTTAAAACAACATAAATACAATTTAATGAAGCATAGGACAAAACAACATAAATACAATTTAATAAAGCATAGGATAAAACAACATAAATACAACTTAATAAAGCATAGGATAAAACAACATAAATACAATTTAATAAAGCATAGGATAAAACAACAAAAATACAATTTAATAAAGCATAGGATAAAACAACATAAATACAATTTAATGAAGCATAGGATAAAACAACATAAATACAATTTAATGAAGCATAGTATAAAGCAACATAAATACAATTTAATGAAGCATGGGTTAAAACAACATAAATACAATTTAATAAAGCATTTGATAAAGCAACATAAATACAATTTAATAAAGCATAGGATAAAACAACATAAATGCAATTTAATAAGGCATACGATAAAACAACATAAATACAATTTAATAAAGCATAGGAGAAAACAACATAAATACAATTTAATAAAGGATAGGATAAAACAACATAAATACAATTTAATAAAGCATAGGAGAAAACAACATAAATACAACTTAATAAAGCATAGGATAAAACAACATAAATACAATTTAATAAAGCATAGGATAAAACAACATAAATACAATTTAATAAAGCATAGGATAAAACAACATAAATACAATTTAATGAAGCATAGGATAAAACAACATAAATACAATTTAATAAAGCATAGGAGAAAACAACATAAATACAATTTAATAAAGGATAGGATAAAACAACATAAATACAATTTAATAAAGCATAGGAGAAAACAACATAAATACAACTTAATAAAGCATAGGATAAAACAACATAAATACAATTTAATAAAGCATGGGATAAAACAACATAAACACAATTTAATAAAGCATGGCTTAAAACAACATAAATACAATTTAATGAAGCATAGGACAAAACAACATAAATACAATTTAATAAAGCATAGGATAAAACAACATAAATACAACTTAATAAAGCATAGGATAAAACAACATTAATACAATTTAATAAAGCATAGGATAAAACAACAAAAATACAATTTAATAAAGCATAGGATAAAACAACATAAATACAATTTAATGAAGCATAGGATAAAACAACATAAATACAATTTAATGAAGCATAGTATAAAGCAACATAAATACAATTTAATGAAGCATGGGTTAAAACAACATAAATACAATTTAATAAAGCATTTGATAAAGCAACATAAATACAATTTAATAAAGCATAGGATAAAACAACATAAATGCAATTTAATAAGGCATACGATAAAACAACATAAATACAATTTAATAAAGCATAGGAGAAAACAACATAAATACAATTTAATAAAGGATAGGATAAAACAACATAAATACAATTTAATAAAGCATAGGAGAAAACAACATAAATACAACTTAATAAAGCATAGGATAAAACAACATAAATACAATTTAATAAAGCATGGGATAAAACAACATAAACACAATTTAATAAAGCATGGCTTAAAACAACATAAATACAATTTAATGAAGCATAGGACAAAACAACATAAATACAATTTAATAAAGCATAGGATAAAACAACATAAATACAACTTAATAAAGCATAGGATAAAACAACATAAATACAATTTAATAAAGCATAGGATAAAACAACAAAAATACAATTTAATAAAGCATAGGATAAAACAACATAAATACAATTTAATGAAGCATAGGATAAAACAACATAAATACAATTTAATGAAGCATAGTATAAAGCAACATAAATACAATTTAATGAAGCATGGGTTAAAACAACATAAATACAATTTAATAAAGCATTTGATAAAGCAATATAAATACAATTTAATAAAGCATAGGATAAAACAACATAAATGCAATTTAATAAGGCATACGATAAAACAACATAAATACAATTTAATAATGCATAGGATAAAACAACATAAATACAATTTAATAAAGCATAGGAGAAAACAACATAAATACAATTTAATAAAGCATAGGACAAAAACAACATAAATACAATTTAATAAAGCATAGGATAAAACAACATAAATACAATTTAATAAAGCATAGGATAAAACAACATAAATACAATTTAATAAAGCATAGGACAAAACAACATAAATACAATTTAATAAAGCATAGGATAAAACAACATAAATACAATTTAATAAAGCATAGGATAAAACAACATAAATACAATTTAATAAAGCATAGGATAAAACAACATAAATACAATTTAATAAAGCATAGGATAAAACAACATAAATACAATTTAATAAAGCATAGGATAAAACAACATAAATACAGTTTAATAAAGCATACGATAAAACAATATAAATACAATTTAATAAAGCATAGGATAAAACAACATAAATACAATTTAATAAAGCATATGATAAAACAACATAAATACAATTTAATAAAGCATAGGATAAAACAACATAAATACAATTTAATAAAGCATAGGATAAAACAACATAAATACAATTTAATAAAGCATAGGATAAAACAACATAAATACAATTTAATGAAGCATAGGATGAAACAACATAAATACAATTTAATAAAGCATAGGAGAAAACAACATAAATACAATTTAATAAAGCATAGGACAAAAACAACATAAATACAATTTAATAAAGCATAGGATAAAACAACATAAATACAATTTAATAAAGCATAGGATAAAACAACATAAATACAATTTAATAAAGCATAGGACAAAACAACATAAATACAATTTAATAAAGCATAGGATAAAACAACATAAATACAATTTAATAAAGCATAGGATAAAACAACATAAATACAATTTAATGAAGCATAGGATAAAACAACATAAATACAATTTAATAAAGCATAGGAGAAAACAACATAAATACAATTTAATAAAGGATAGGATAAAACAACATAAATACAATTTAATAAAGCATAGGAGAAAACAACATAAATACAACTTAATAAAGCATAGGATAAAACAACATAAATACAATTTAATAAAGCATAGGATAAAACAACATAAATACAATTTAATAAAGCATAGGATAAAACAACATAAATACAGTTTAATAAAGCATACGATAAAACAATATAAATACAATTTAATAAAGCATAGGATAAAACAACATAAATACAATTTAATAAAGCATATGATAAAACAACATAAATACAATTTAATAAAGCATAGGATAAAACAACATAAATACAATTTAATAAAGCATAGGATAAAACAACATAAATACAATTTAATAAAGCATAGGATAAAACAACATAAATACAATTTAATGAAGCATAGGATGAAACAACATAAATACAATTTAATAAAGCATAGGAGAAAACAACATAAATACAATTTAATAAAGCATAGGACAAAAACAACATAAATACAATTTAATAAAGCATAGGATAAAACAACATAAATACAATTTAATAAAGCATAGGATAAAACAACATAAATACAATTTAATAAAGCATAGGACAAAACAACATAAATACAATTTAATAAAGCATAGGATAAAACAACATAAATACAATTTAATAAAGCATAGGATAAAACAACATAAATACAATTTAATAAAGCATAGGATAAAACAACATAAATACAATTTAATGAAGCATAGGATAAAACAACATAAATACAATTTAATAAAGCATAGGAGAAAACAACATAAATACAATTTAATAAAGGATAGGATAAAACAACATAAATACAATTTAATAAAGCATAGGAGAAAACAACATAAATACAACTTAATAAAGCATAGGATAAAACAACATAAATACAATTTAATAAAGCATGGGATAAAACAACATAAACACAATTTAATAAAGCATGGCTTAAAACAACATAAATACAATTTAATGAAGCATAGGACAAAACAACATAAATACAATTTAATAAAGCATAGGATAAAACAACATAAATACAACTTAATAAAGCATAGGATAAAACAACATTAATACAATTTAATAAAGCATAGGATAAAACAACAAAAATACAATTTAATAAAGCATAGGATAAAACAACATAAATACAATTTAATGAAGCATAGGATAAAACAACATAAATACAATTTAATAAAGCATAGTATAAAGCAACATAAATACAATTTAATGAAGCATGGGTTAAAACAACATAAATACAATTTAATAAAGCATTTGATAAAGCAACATAAATACAATTTAATAAAGCATAGGATAAAACAACATAAATGCAATTTAATAAGGCATACGATAAAACAACATAAATACAATTTAATAATGCATAGGATAAAACAACATAAATACAATTTAATAAAGCATAGGAGAAAACAACATAAATACAATTTAATAAAGCATAGGACAAAAACAACATAAATACAATTTAATAAAGCATAGGATAAAACAACATAAATACAATTTAATAAAGCATAGGATAAAACAACATAAATACAATTTAATAAAGCATAGGACAAAACAACATAAATACAATTTAATAAAGCATAGGATAAAACAACATAAATACAATTTAATAAAGCATAGGATAAAACAACATAAATACAATTTAATAAAGCATAGGATAAAACAACATAAATACAATTTAATAAAGCATAGGATAAAACAACATAAATACAATTTAATAAAGCATAGGATAAAACAACATAAATACAGTTTAATAAAGCATACGATAAAACAATATAAATACAATTTAACAAAGCATAGGATAAAACAACATAAATACAATTTAATAAAGCATATGATAAAACAACATAAATACAATTTAATAAAGCATAGGATAAAACAACATAAATACAATTTAATAAAGCATAGGATAAAACAACATAAATACAATTTAATAAAGCATAGGATAAAACAACATAAATACAATTTAATGAAGCATAGGATGAAACAACATAAATACAATTTAATAAAGCATAGGAGAAAACAACATAAATACAATTTAATAAAGCATAGGACAAAAACAACATAATTACAATTTAATAAAGCATAGGATAAAACAACATAAATACAATTTAATAAAGCATAGGATAAAACAACATAAATACAATTTAATAAAGCATAGGACAAAACAACATAAATACAATTTAATAAAGCATAGGATAAAACAACATAAATACAATTTAATAAAGCATAGGATAAAACAACATAAATACAATTTAATAAAGCATAGGATAAAACAACATAAATACAATTTAATAAAGCATAGGATAAAACAACATAAATACAATTTAATAAAGCATAGGATAAAACAACATAAATACAATTTAATAAAGCATGGGTTAAAACAACATAAATACAATTTAATAAAGCATAGGATAAAACAACATAAATACAATTTAATAAAGCATAGGTTAAAACAACATAAATACAATTTAATAAAGCATAGGATAAACAACATAAATACAATTTAATAAAGCATAGGTTAAAACAACATAAATACAATTTAATAAAGCATAGGATAAAAAAACATAAATACAATTTAATAAAGCATAGTTTAAAACTACATAAATACAATTTAATAAAGCATAGGATAAAACAACATAAATACAATTTAATAAAGCATAGGATAAAACAACATAAATACAGTTTCATGAAGCATAGGATAAAACAACATAAATACAATTTAATAAAGCATAGGAGAAAACAACATAAATACAATTTAATAAAGGATAGGATAAAACAACATAAATACAATTTAATAAAGCATAGGAGAAAACAACATAAATACAACTTAATAAAGCATAGGATAAAACAACATAAATACAATTTAATAAAGCGTATGATAAAACAACATAAATACAATTTAATAAAGCATAGGATAAAACAACATAAATACAATTTAATAAAGCATAGGATAAAACAACATAAATACAATTTAATAAGGCATACGATAAAACAACATAAATACAATTTAATAATGCATAGGATAAAACAACATAAATACAATTTATTAAAGCATAGGATAAAACAACATAAATACAATTTAATAAAGCATAGGATAAAACAACATAAATACAATTTAATAAAGCATGGCTTAAAACAACATAAATACAATTTAATGAAGCATAGGACAAAACAACATAAATACAATTTAATAAAGCATAGGATAAAACAACATAAATACAACTTAATAAAGCATAGGATAAAACAACATAAATACAATTTAATAAAGCATAGGCTAAAACAACATAAATACAATTTAGTAAAGCATAGGATAAAACAACATAAATACAATTTAATAAAGCATAGGACAAAACAACATAAATACAATTTAATGAAGCATGGGTTAAAACAACATAAATACAATTTAATAAAGCATTTGATAAAACAACATAAATACAATTTAATGAAGCATAGGATAAAACAACATAAATACAATTTAATAAAGCATAGGTTAAAACAACATAAACACAATTTAATAAAGCATAGGATAAAACAACATAAATACAATTTAATAAAGCATAGGATAAAACAACATAAATACAATTTAATAAAGCATAGGATAAAACAACATAAATACAGTTTAATAAAGCATACGATAAAACAATATAAATACAATTTAATAAAGCATAGGATAAAACAACATAAATACAATTTAATAAAGCATATGATAAAACAACATAAATACAATTTAATAAAGCATAGGATAAAACAACATAAATACAATTTAATAAAGCATAGGATAAAACAACATAAATACAATTTAATAAAGCATAGGATAAAACAACATAAATACAATTTAATGAAGCATAGGATAAAACAACATAAATACAATTTAATAAAGCATAGGAGAAAACAACATAAATACAATTTAATAAAGCATAGTACAAAAACAACATAAATACAATTTAATAAAGCATAGGATAAAACAACATAAATACAATTTAATAAAGCATAGGATAAAACAACATAAATACAATTTAATAAAGCATAGGACAAAACAACATAAATACAATTTAATAAAGCATAGGATAAAACAACATAAATACAATTTAATAAAGCATAGGATAAAACAACATAAATACAATTTAATAAAGCATAGGATAAAACAACATAAATACAATTTAATAAAGCATAGGATAAAACAACATAAATACAATTTAATAAAGCATGGGTTAAAACAACATAAATACAATTTAATAAAGCATAGGATAAAACAACATAAATACAATTTAATAAATCATAGATTAAAACAACATAAATACAATTTAATAAAGCATAGGATGAACAACATAAATACAATTTAATAAAGCATAGGTTAAAACAACATAAATACAATTTAATAAAGCATAGGATAAAAAAACATAAATACAATTTAATAAAGCATAGTTTAAAACTACATAAATACAATTTAATAAAGCATAGTATAAAACAACATAAATACAATTTAATAAAGCATAGGATAAAACAACATAAATACAATTTAATGAAGCATAGGATAAAACAACATAAATACAATTTAATAAAGCATAGGATAAAAAAACATAAATACAATTTCATAAAGCATAGTTTAAAACTACATAAATACAATTTAATAAAGCATAGGATAAAACAACATAAATATAATTTAATAAAGCATAGGATAAAACAACATAAATACAATTTAATGAAGCATAGGATAAAACAACATAAATACAATTTAATAAAGCATAGGAGAAAACAACATAAATACAATTTAATAAAGGATAGGATAAAACAACATAAATACAATTTAATAAAGCATAGGAGAAAACAACATAAATACAACTTAATAAAGCATAGGATAAAACAACATAAATACAATTTAATAAAGCATGGGATAAAACAACATAAACACAATTTAATAAAGCATAAGATAAAACAACATAAATACAATTTAATAAAGCGTATGATAAAACAACATAAATACAATTTAATAAAGCATAGGATAAAACAACATAAATACAATTTAATAAAGCATAGGATAAAACAACATAAATACAATTTAATAAGGCATACGATAAAACAACATAAATACAATTTAATAATGCATAGGATAAAACAACATAAATACAATTTATTAAAGCATAGGATAAAACAACATAAATACAATTTAATAAAGCATAGGATAAAACAACATAAATACTATTTAATAAAGCATGGCTTAAAACAACATAAATACAATTTAATGAAGCATAGGACAAAACAACATAAATACAATTTAATAAAGCATAGGATAAAGCAACATAAATACAACTTAATAAAGCATAGGATAAAACAACATAAATACAATTTAATAAAGCATAGGATAAAACAACAAAAATACAATTTAATAAAGCATAGGATAAAACAACATAAATACAATTTAATGAAGCATAGGATAAAACAACATAAATACAATTTAATGAAGCATAGTATAAAGCAACATAAATACAATTTAATGAAGCATGGGTTAAAACAACATAAATACAATTTAATAAAGCATATGTTAAAACAACATAAATACAATTTAATAAAGCATAGGATAAAAGAACATAAATACAATTTAATAAAGCATAGGATAAAAGAACATAAATACAGTTTAATAAAGCATAGGTTAAAACAACATAAATACAATTTAATAAAGCATAGGACAAAACAACATAAATACAATTTAATAAAGCATAGGATAAAACAACATATATACAATTTAATAAAGCATAGGATAAAACAACATAAATACAATTTAATAAAGCATAGGACAAAACAACATAAATACAATTTAATAAAGCATAGGATAAAACAACATAAATACAATTTAATAAAGCATAGGATAAAACAACATAAGTACAATTTAATAAAGCATAGGATAAAACAACATAAATACAATTTAATAAAGCATAAGATAAAACAACATAAATGCAATTTAATAAAGCATAGGTTAAAACAACATAAATACAATTTAATAAAGCATAGGAAAAAACAACATAAATACAATTTAATAAAGCATAAGATAAAACAACATAAATACAATTTAATGAAGCATGGGTTAAAACAACATAAATACAATTTATTAAAGCATAGGACAAAACAACATAAATACAATTTAATAAAGCATAGGATAAAACAACATAAATACAATTTAATAAAGCATAGGATAAAACAACATAAATACAATTTAATAAAGCATGGGTTAAAACATCATAAATACTATTTAATAAAGCATAGGACGAAACAACATAAATACAATTTAATAAAGCATAGGATAAAACAACATAAATACAATTTAATAAAGCATAGGATAAAGCAACATAAATACAATTTAATAAAGCATAGTATAAAACAACATAAATACAATTTAATAAAGCATAGGATAAAACAACATAAATACAATTTAATAAAGCATAGGCTAAAACAACATAAATACAATTTAGTAAAGCATAGGATAAAACAACATAAATACAATTTAATAAAGCATAGGACAAAACAACATAAATACAATTTAATGAAGCATGGGTTAAAACAACATAAATACAATTTAATAAAGCATTTGATAAAACAACATAAATACAATTTAATGAAGCATAGGATAAAACAACATAAATACAATTTAATAAAGCATAGGTTAAAACAACATAAACACAATTTAATAAAGCATAGGATAAAACAACATAAATACAATTTAATAAAGCATAGGATAAAACAACATAAATAAAATTTAATAAAGCATAGGATAAAACAACATAAATACAGTTTAATAAAGCATACGTTAAAACAATATAAATACAATTTAATAAAGCATAGGATAAAACAACATAAATACAATTTAATAAAACATATGATAAAACAACATAAATACAATTTAATAAAGCATAGGATAAAACAACATAAATACAATTTAATAAAGCATAGGATAAAACAACATAAATACAATTTAATAAAGCATAGGATAAAACAACATAAATACAATTTAATGAAGCATAGGATAAAACAACATAAATACAATTTAATAAAGCATAGGAGAAAACAACATAAATACAATTTAATAAAGCATAGGACAAAAACAACATAAATACAATTTAATAAAGCATTTGATAAAACAACATAAATACAATTTAATAAAGCATAGGATAAAACAACATAAATACAATTTAATAAAGCATAGGACAAAACAACATGAATACAATTTAATAAAGCATAGGATAAAACAACATAAATACAATTTAATAAAGCATAGGATAAAACAACATAAATACAATTTAATAAAGCATAGGATAAAACAACATAAATACAATTTAATAAAGCATAGGATAAAACAACATAAATACAATTTAATAAAGCATAGGATAAAACAACATAAATACAATTTAATAAAGCATGGGTTAAAACAACATAAATACAATTTAATAAAGCATAGGATAAAACAACATAAATACAATTTAATAAATCATAGATTAAAACAACATAAATACAATTTAATAAAGCATAGGATAAACAACATAAATACAATTTAATAAAGCATAGGACAAAAACAACATAAATACAATTTAATAAAGCATAGGATAAAACAACATAAATACAATTTAATAAAGCATAGGATAAAACAACATAAATACAATTTAATAAAGCATAGGCCAAAACAACATGAATACAATTTAATAAAGCATAGGATAAAACAACATAAATACAATTTAATAAAGCATAGGATAAAACAACATAAATACAATTTAATAAAGCATAGGATAAAACAACATAAATACAATTTAATAAAGCATAGGATAAAACAACATAAATACAATTTAATAAAGCATAGGATAAAACAACATAAATACAATTTAATAAAGCATGGGTTAAAACAACATAAATACAATTTAATAAAGCATAGGATAAAACAACATAAATACAATTTAATAAATCATAGATTAAAACAACATAAATACAATTTAATAAAGCATAGGATAAACAACATAAATACAATTTAATAAAGCATAGGTTAAAACAACATAAATACAATTTAATAAAGCATAGGATAAAACAACATAAATACAATTTAATGAAGCATAGGATAAAACAACATAAATAAAATTTAATAAAGCATAGGATAAAAAAACATAAATACAATTTAATAAAGCATAGTTTAAAACTACATAAATACAATTTAATAAAGTATAGGATAAAACAACATAAATACAATTTAATAAAGCATAGGATAAAACAACATAAATACAATTTAATGAAGCATAGGATAAAACAACATAAATACAATTTAATAAAGCATAGGAGAAAACAACATAAATACAATTTAATAAAGGATAGGATAAAACAACATAAATACAATTTAATAAAGCATAGGAGAAAACAACATAAATACAACTTAATAAAGCATAGGATAAAACAACATAAATACAATTTAATAAAGCATGGGATAAAACAACATAAACACAATTTAATAAAGCATAAGATAAAACAGCATAAATACAATTTATTAAAGCATAGGATAAAACAACATAAATACAATTTAATAAAGCATAGGATAAAACAACATAAATACAATTTAATAAAGCATGGCTTAAAACAACATAAATACAATCTAATGAAGCATAGGACAAAACAACATAAATACAATTTAATAAAGCATAGGATAAAACAACATAAATACAACTTAATAAAGCATAGGATAAAACAACATAAATACAATTTAATAAAGCATAGGATAAAACAACAAAAATACAATTTAATAAAGCATAGGATAAAACAACATAAATACAATTTAATGAAGCATAGGATAAAACAACATAAATACAATTTAATGAAGCATAGTATAAAGCAACATAAATACAATTTAATGAAGCATGGGTTAAAACAACATAAATACAATTTAATAAAGCATTTGATAAAACAACATAAATACAATTTAATAAAGCATAGGATAAAACAACATAAATGCAATTTAATAAGGCATACGATAAAACAACATAAATACAATTTAATAATGCATAGGATAAAACAACATAAATACAATTTAATAAAGCATAGGAGAAAACAACATAAATACAATTTAATAAAGCATAGGACAAAAACAACATAAATACAATTTAATAAAGCATAGGATAAAACAACATAAATACAATTTAATAAAGCATAGGATAAAACAACATAAATACAATTTAATAAAGCATAGGATAAAACAACATAAATACAATTTAATAAAGCATAGGATAAAACAACATAAATACAATTTAATAAAGCATAGGATAAAACAACATAAATACAATTTAATAAAGCATAGGATAAAACAACATAAATACAATTTAATAAAGCATAGGTTAAAACAACATAAATACAATTTAATAAAGCATAGGAAAAAACAACATAAATACAATTTAATAAAGCATAAGATAAAACAACATAAATACAATTTAATGAAGCATGGGTTAAAACAACATAAATACAATGTATTAAAGCATAGGACAAAACAACATAAATACAATTTAATAAAGCATAGGATAAAACAACATAAATACAATTTAATAAAGCATAGGATAAAACAACATAAATAAAATTTAATAAAGCATAGGATAAAACAACATAAATACAATTTAATAAAGCATAGGATAAAACAACATAAATACAATTTAATAAAGCATAGGACGAAACAACATAAATACAATTTAATAAAGCATAGGATAAAACAACATAAATACAATTTAATAAAGCATAGGATAAAACAACATAAATACAATTTAATAAAGCATAGGATAAAACAACATAAATACAATTTAATAAAGCATGGCTTAAAACAACATAAATACAATTTAATGAAGCATAGGACAAAACAACATAAATACAATTTAATAAAGCATAGGATAAAACAACATAAATACAACTTAATAAAGCATAGGATAAAACAACATAAATACAATTTAATAAAGCATAGGATAAAACAACAAAAATACAATTTAATAAAGCATAGGATAAAACAACATAAATACAATTTAATGAAGCATAGGATAAAACAACATAAATACAATTTAATAAAGCATAGTATAAAACAACATAAATACAATTTAATAAAGCATAGGATAAAACAACATAAATAAAATTTAATAAAGCATAGGCTAAAACAACATAAATACAATTTAATAAAGCATAGGATAAAACAACATAAATACAATTTAATAAAGCATAGGTTAAAACAACATCAATACAATTTAATAAAGCATAGGATAAAACAACATAAATCCAATTTAATAAAGCATAGGATAAAACCACATAAATACAATTTAATTAAGCATAGGATAAAACAACATAAATACAATTTAATAAAGCATAGGTTAAAAAAACATAAATACAATTTAATAAAGCATAGGATAAAACAACATAAATACAATTTAATAAGCATAGGTTAAAACAACATAAATACAATTTAATAAAGCATAGGATAAAACAACATAAATACAATTTAATAAAGCATAGGATAAAACAACATAAATACAATTTAATAAAGCATAGGATAAAACAACATAAATACAATTTAATAAAGCATAGGATAAAACAACATAAATACAATTTAATAAAGCATAGGATAAAACAACATAAATACAATTTAATAAAGCATAGTATAAAACAACATAAATACAATTTAATAAAGCATAGGATAAAACAACATAAATAAAATTTAATAAAGCATAGGCTAAAACAACATAAATACAATTTAATAAAGCATAGGATAAAACAACATAAATACAATTTAATAAAGCATAGGTTAAAACAACATCAATACAATTTAATAAAGCATAGGATAAAACAACATAAATCCAATTTAATAAAGCATAGGATAAAACCACATAAATACAATTTAATTAAGCATAGGATAAAACAACATAAATACAATTTAATAAAGCATAGGTTAAAAAAACATAAATACAATTTAATAAAGCATAGGATAAAACAACATAAATACAATTTAATAAGCATAGGTTAAAACAACATAAATACAATTTAATAAAGCATAGGATAAAACAACATAAATACAATTTAATAAAGCATAGGATAAAACAACATAAATACAATTTAATAAAGCATAGGATAAAACAACATAAATACAATTTAATAAAGCATAGGATAAAACAACATAAATACAATTTAATAAAGCATAGGATAAAACAACATAAATACAATTTAATAAAGCATAGGATAAAACAACATAAATACAATTTAATAAAGCATAGGATAAAACAACATAAATACAATTTAATAAAGCATAGGATAAAACAACATAAATACAATTTAATAAAGCATAGGTTAAAACAACATAAATACAATTTAATAAAGCATAGGATAAAACAACATAAATACAATTTAATAAAGCATAGGATAAAGCAACATAAATACAATTTAATAAAGCATAGTATAAAACAACATAAATACAATTTAATAAAGCATAGGATAAAACAACATAAATACAATTTAATAAAGCATAGGCTAAAACAACATAAATACAATTTAGTAAAGCATAGGATAAAACAACATAAATACAATTTAATAAAGCATAGGACAAAACAACATAAATACAATTTAATGAAGCATGGGTTAAAACAACATAAATACAATTTAATAAAGCATTTGATAAAACAACATAAATACAATTTAATGAAGCATAGGATAAAACAACATAAATACAATTTAATAAAGCATAGGATAAAACAACATAAATACAATTTATTAAAGCATAGGATAAAACAACATAAATACAATTTAATAAAGCATAGGATAAAACAACATAAATACAATTTAATAAAGCATAGGATAAAACAACATAAATAAAATTTAATAAAGCATAGGATAAAACAACATAAATACAATTTAATAAAGCATGGGTTAATACATCATAAATACAATTTAATAAAGCATAGGACGAAACAACATAAATACAATTTAATAAAGCATAGGATAAAACAACATAAATACAATTTAATAAAGCATAGGATAAAACAACATAAATACAATTTAATAAAGCATAGGATAAAACAACATAAATACAATTTAATAAAGCATAGGATAAAACAACATAAATACAATTTAATAAAGCATAGGAGAAAACAACATAAATACAATTTAATAAAGCATAGGACAAAAACAACATAAATACAATTTAATAAAGCATAGGATAAAACAACATAAATACAATTTAATAAAGCATAGGATAAAACAACATAAATACAATTTAATAAAGCATAGGACAAAACAACATGAATACAATTTAATAAAGCATAGGATAAAACAACATAAATACAATTTAATAAAGCATAGGTTAAAACAACATCAATACAATTTAATAAAGCATAGGATAAAACAACATAAATCCAATTTAATAAAGCATAGGATAAAACCACATAAAAACAATTTAATTAAGCATAGGATAAAACAACATAAATACAATTTAATAAAGCATAGGTTAAAAAAACATAAATACAATTTAATAAAGCATAGGATAAAACAACATAAATACAATTTAATAAGCATAGGTTAAAACAACATAAATACAATTTAATAAAGCATAGGATAAAACAACATAAATACAATTTAATAAAGCATAGGATAAAACAACATAAATACAATTTAATAAAGCATAGGATAAAACAACATAAATACAATTTAATAAAGCATAGGATAAAACAACATAAATACAATTTAATAAAGCATAGGATAAAACAACATAAATACAATTTAATAAAGCATAGGACAAAACAACATAAATACAATTTAATAAAGCATAGGATAAAACAACATAAATACAATTTAATAAAGCATAGGATAAAACAACATAAATACAATTTAATAAAGCATAGGTTAAAACAACATAAATACAATTTAATAAAGCATAGGATAAAAGAACATAAATACAATTTAATAAAGCATAGGATAAAACAACATAAATACAGTTTAATAAATCGTAGGTTAAAACAACATAAATACAATTTAATAAAGCATAGGACAAAACAACATAAATACAATTTAATAAAGCATAGGATAAAACAACATATATACAGTTTAATAAAGCATAGGATAAAACAACATAAGTACAATTTAATAAAGCATAGGATAAAACAACATAAATACAATTTAATAAAGCATAAGATAAAACAACATAAATGCAATTTAATAAAGCATAGGTTAAAACAACATAAATACAATTTAATAAAGCATAGGAAAAAACATCATAAATACAATTTAATAAAGCATAAGATAAAACAACATAAATACAATTTAATGAAGCATGGGTTAAAACAACATAAATACAATTTATTAAAGCATAGGACAAAACAACATAAATACAATTTAATAAAGCATAGGATAAAACAACATAAATACAATTTAATAAAGCATAGGATAAAACAACATAAATACAATTTAATAAAGAATAGGATAAAACAACATAAACACAATTTAATAAAGCATAGGATAAAACAACATAAATACAATTTAATAAAGCATAGGATAAAACAACATAAATACAATTTAATAAAGCATAGGATAAAACCACATAAATACAGTTTAATAAAGCATACGATAAAACAACATAAATACAATTTAATAAAGCATAGGATAAAACAACATAAATACAATTTAATAAAGCATAGGACAAAACAACATAAATACAATTTAATAAAGCATAGGATAAAACAACATAAATACAATTTAATAAAGCATAGGATAAAACAGCATAAATACAATTTAATAAAGCATAGGTTAAAACAACATAAATACAATTTAATAAAGCATAGGATAAAAGAACATAAATACAATTTAATAAAGCATAGGATAAAACAACATAAATACAGTTTAATAAATCGTAGGTTAAAACAACATAAATACAATTTAATAAAGCATAGGACAAAACAACATAAATACAATTTAATAAAGCATAGGATAAAACAACATATATACAGTTTAATAAAGCATAGGATAAAACAACATAAGTACAATTTAATAAAGCATAGGATAAAACAACATAAATACAATTTAATAAAGCATAAGATAAAACAACATAAATGCAATTTAATAAAGCATAGGTTAAAACAACATAAATACAATTTAATAAAGCATAGGAAAAAACATCATAAATACAATTTAATAAAGCATAAGATAAAACAACATAAATACAATTTAATGAAGCATGGGTTAAAACAACATAAATACAATTTATTAAAGCATAGGACAAAACAACATAAATACAATTTAATAAAGCATAGGATAAAACAACATAAATACAATTTAATAAAGCATAGGATAAAACAACATAAATACAATTTAATAAAGAATAGGATAAAACAACATAAACACAATTTAATAAAGCATAGGATAAAACAACATAAATACAATTTAATAAAGCATAGGATAAAACAACATAAATACAATTTAATAAAGCATAGGATAAAACCACATAAATACAGTTTAATAAAGCATACGATAAAACAACATAAATACAATTTAATAAAGCATAGGATAAAACAACATAAATACAATTTAATAAAGCATAGGACAAAACAACATAAATACAATTTAATAAAGCATAGGATAAAACAACATAAATACAATTTAATAAAGCATAGGATAAAACAGCATAAATACAATTTAATAAAGCATAGGTTAAAACAACATAAATACAATTTAATAAAGCATAGGATAAAAGAACATAAATACAATTTAATAAAGCATAGGATAAAACAACATAAATACAGTTTAATAAAGCGTAGGTTAAAACAACATAAATACAATTTAATAAAGCCTAGGACAAAACAACATAAATACAATTTAATAAAGCATAGGATAAAACAACATATATACATTTTAATAAAGCATAGGATAAAACAACATAAGTACAATTTAATAAAGCATAGGATAAAACAACATAAATACAATTTAATAAAGCATAAGATAAAACAACATAAATGCAATTTAATAAAGCATAGGTTAAAACAACATAAATACAATTTAATAAAGCATAGGAAAAAACAACATAAATACAATTTAATAAAGCATAAGATAAAACAACATAAATACAATTTAATGAAGCATGGGTTAAAACAACATAAATACAATTTATTAAAGCATAGGACAAAACAACATAAATACAATTTAATAAAGCATAGGATAAAAGAACATAAATACAATTTAATAAAGCATAGGATAAAAGAACATAAATACAGTTTAATAAAGCATAGGTTAAAACAACATAAATACAATTTAATAAAGCATAGGACAAAACAACATAAATACAATTTAATAAAGCATAGGATAAAACAACATATATACAATTTAATAAAGCATTGGATAAAACAATATAAGTACAATTTAATAAAGCATAGGATAAAACAACATAAATACAATTTAATAAAGCATAAGATAAAACAACATAAATGCAATTTAATAAAGCATAGGTTAAAACAACATAAATACAATTTAATAAAGCATAGGAAAAAACAACATAAATACAATTTAATAAAGCATAAGATAAAACAACATAAATACAATTTAATGAAGCATGGGTTAAAACAACATAAATACAATTTATTAAAGCATAGGACAAAACAACATAAATACAATTTAATAAAGCATAGGATAAAACAACATAAATACAATTTAATAAAGCATAGGATAAAACAACATAAATACAATTTAATAAAGCATAGGATAAAACAACATAAATACAATTTAATAAAGCATGGGTTAAAACATCAAAAATACAATTTAATAAAGCATAGGACGAAACAACATAAATACAATTTAATAAAGCATAGGATAAAACAACATAAATACAATTTAATAAAGCATAGGATAAAAGAACATAAATACAGTTTAATAAAGCATAGGTTAAAACAACATAAATACAATTTAATAAAGCATAGGACAAAACAACATAAATACAATTTAATAAAGCATAGGATAAAACAACATATATACAATTTAATAAAGCATAGGATAAAACAACATAAGTACAATTTAATAAAGCATAGGATAAAACAACATAAATACAATTTAATAAAGCATAAGATAAAACAACATAAATGCAATTTAATAAAGCATAGGTTAAAACAACATAAATACAATTTAATAAAGCATAGGAAAAAACAACATAAATACAATTTAATAAAGCATAAGATAAAACAACATAAATACAATTTAATGAAGCATGGGTTAAAACAACATAAATACAATTTATTAAAGCATAGGACAAAACAACATAAATACAATTTAATAAAGCATAGGATAAAACAACATAAATACAATTTAATAAAGCATAGGATAAAACAACATAAATACAATTTAATAAAGCATGGGTTAAAACATCATAAATACAATTTAATAAAGCATAGGACGAAACAACATAAATACAATTTAATAAAGCATAGGATAAAACAACATAAATACAATTTAATAAAGCATAGGATAAAGCAACATAAATACAATTTAATAAAGCATAGTATAAAACAACATAAATACAATTTAATAAAGCATAGGATAAAACAACATAAATAAAATTTAATAAAGCATAGGCTAAAACAACATAAATACAATTTAATAAAGCATAGGATAAAACAACATAAATACAATTTAATAAAGCATAGGTTAAAACAACATCAATACAATTTAATAAAGCATTTGATAAAACAACATAAATACAATTTAATGAAGCATAGGATAAAACAACATAAATACAATTTAATGAAGCATGGGTTAAAACAACATAAAAACAATTTAATAAAGCATAGCATAAAACAACATAAATACAATTTAATAAAGCATAGGATAAAACCACATAAATACAATTTAATAAAGCATAGGATAAAACAACATAAATACAATTTAATAAAGCATAGGATAAAACAACATAAATACAATTTAATAAAGCATATGTTAAAACAACATAAATACAATTTAATAAAGCATAGGATAAAAGAACATAAATACAATTTAATAAAGCATATGTTAAAACAACATAAATACAATTTAATAAAGCATAGGATAAAACAACATATATACAATTTAATAAAGCATAGGATAAAACAACATAAGTACAATTTAATAAAGCATAGGATAAAACAACATAAATACAATTTAATAAAGCATAAGATAAAACAACATAAATGCAATTTAATAAAGCATAGGTTAAAACAACATAAATACAATTTAATAAAGCATAGGAAAAAACAACATAAATACAATTTAATAAAGCATAAGATAAAACAACATAAATACAATTTAATGAAGCATGGGTTAAAACAACATAAATACAATTTATTAAAGCATAGGACAAAACAACATAAATACAATTTAATAAAGCATAGGATAAAACAACATAAATACAATTTAATAAAGCATAGGATAAAACAACATAAATAAAATTTAATAAAGCATAGGATAAAACAACATAAATACAATTTAATAAAGCATGGGTTAAAACATCATAAATACAATTTAATAAAGCATAGGACGAAACAACATAAATACAATTTAATAAAGCATAGGATAAAACAACATAAATACAATTTAATAAAGCATAGGATAAAGCAACATAAATACAATTTAATAAAGCATAGGATAAAACAACATAAATACAATTTAATAAAGCATAGGATAAAACAACATAAATACAATTTAATAAAGCATAGGCTAAAATAACATAAATAAAATTTAGTAAAGCATAGGATAAAACAACATAAATACAATTTAATAAAGCATGGGTTAAAACAACATAAATACAATTTAATAAAGCATAGGACGAAACAACATAAATACAATTTAATAAAGCATAGGATAAAACAACATAAATACAATTTAATAAAGCATAGGATAAAGCAACATAAATACAATTTAATAAAGCATAGTATAAAACAACATAAATACAATTTAATAAAGCATAGGATAAAACAACATAAATAAAATTTAATAAAGCATAGGCTAAAACAACATAAATACAATTTAATAAAGCATAGGATAAAACAACATAAATACAATTTAATAAAGCATAGGTTAAAACAACATCAATACAATTTAATAAAGCATAGGATAAAACAACATAAATCCAATTTAATAAAGCATAGGATAAAACCACATAAATACAATTTAATTAAGCATAGGATAAAACAACATAAATACAATTTAATAAAGCATAGGTTAAAAAAACATAAATACAATTTAATAAAGCATAGGATAAAACAACATAAATACAATTTAATAAGCATAGGTTAAAACAACATAAATACAATTTAATAAAGCATAGGATAAAACAACATAAATACAATTTAATAAAGCATAGGATAAAACAACATAAATACAATTTAATAAAGCATAGGATAAAACAACATAAATACAATTTAATAAAGCATAGGATAAAACAACATAAATACAATTTAATAAAGCATAGGATAAAACAACATAAATACAATTTAATAAAGCATAGGACAAAACAACATAAATACAATTTAATAAAGCATAGGATAAAACAACATAAATACAATTTAATAAAGCATAGGATAAAACAACATAAATACAATTTAATAAAGCATAGGTTAAAACAACATAAATACAATTTAATAAAGCATAGGATAAAAGAACATAAATACAATTTAATAAAGCATAGGATAAAACAACATAAATACAGTTTAATAAATCGTAGGTTAAAACAACATAAATACAATTTAATAAAGCATAGGACAAAACAACATAAATACAATTTAATAAAGCATAGGATAAAACAACATATATACAGTTTAATAAAGCATAGGATAAAACAACATAAGTACAATTTAATAAAGCATAGGATAAAACAACATAAATACAATTTAATAAAGCATAAGATAAAACAACATAAATGCAATTTAATAAAGCATAGGTTAAAACAACATAAATACAATTTAATAAAGCATAGGAAAAAACATCATAAATACAATTTAATAAAGCATAAGATAAAACAACATAAATACAATTTAATGAAGCATGGGTTAAAACAACATAAATACAATTTATTAAAGCATAGGACAAAACAACATAAATACAATTTAATAAAGCATAGGATAAAACAACATAAATACAATTTAATAAAGCATAGGATAAAACAACATAAATACAATTTAATAAAGAATAGGATAAAACAACATAAACACAATTTAATAAAGCATAGGATAAAACAACATAAATACAATTTAATAAAGCATAGGATAAAACAACATAAATACAATTTAATAAAGCATAGGATAAAACCACATAAATACAGTTTAACAAAGCATACGATAAAACAACATAAATACAATTTAATAAAGCATAGGATAAAACAACATAAATACAATTTAATAAAGCATAGGACAAAACAACATAAATACAATTTAATAAAGCATAGGATAAAACAACATAAATACAATTTAATAAAGCATAGGATAAAACAGCATAAATACAATTTAATAAAGCATAGGTTAAAACAACATAAATACAATTTAATAAAGCATAGGATAAAAGAACATAAATACAATTTAATAAAGCATAGGATAAAACAACATAAATACAGTTTAATAAAGCGTAGGTTAAAACAACATAAATACAATTTAATAAAGCCTAGGACAAAACAACATAAATACAATTTAATAAAGCATAGGATAAAACAACATATATACATTTTAATAAAGCATAGGATAAAACAACATAAGTACAATTTAATAAAGCATAGGATAAAACAACATAAATACAATTTAATAAAGCATAAGATAAAACAACATAAATGCAATTTAATAAAGCATAGGTTAAAACAACATAAATACAATTTAATAAAGCATAGGAAAAAACAACATAAATACAATTTAATAAAGCATAAGATAAAACAACATAAATACAATTTAATGAAGCATGGGTTAAAACAACATAAATACAATTTATTAAAGCATAGGACAAAACAACATAAATACAATTTAATAAAGCATAGGATAAAAGAACATAAATACAATTTAATAAAGCATAGGATAAAAGAACATAAATACAGTTTAATAAAGCATAGGTTAAAACAACATAAATACAATTTAATAAAGCATAGGACAAAACAACATAAATACAATTTAATAAAGCATAGGATAAAACAACATATATACAATTTAATAAAGCATTGGATAAAACAACATAAGTACAATTTAATAAAGCATAGGATAAAACAACATAAATACAATTTAATAAAGCATAAGATAAAACAACATAAATGCAATTTAATAAAGCATAGGTTAAAACAACATAAATACAATTTAATAAAGCATAGGAAGAAAAAACATAAATACAATTTAATAAAGCATAAGATAAAACAACATAAATACAATTTAATGAAGCATGGGTTAAAACAACATAAATACAATTTATTAAAGCATAGGACAAAACAACATAAATACAATTTAATAAAGCATAGGATAAAACAACATAAATACAATTTAATAAAGCATAGGATAAAACAACATAAATACAATTTAATAAAGCATAGGATAAAACAACATAAATACAATTTAATAAAGCATGGGTTAAAAAATCATAAATACAATTTAATAAAGCATAGGACGAAACAACATAAATACAATTTAATAAAGCATAGGATAAAACAACATAAATACAATTTAATAAAGCATAGGATAAAGCAACATAAATACAATTTAATAAAGCATAGTATAAAACAACATAAATACAATTTAATAAAGCATAGGATAAAACAACATAAATACAATTTAATAAAGCATAGGCTAAAACAACATAAATACAATTTAATAAAGCATAGGCTAAAACAACATAAATAAAATTTAGTAAAGCATAGGATAAAACAACATAAATACAATTTAATAAAGCATAGGACAAAACAACATAAATACAATTTAATGAAGCATGGGTTAAAACAACATAAATACAATTTAATAAAGCATTTGATAAATCAACATAAATACACTTTAATGAAGCATAGGATAAAACAACATAAATACAATTTAATGAAGCATGGGTTAAAACAACATAAATACAATTTAATAAAGCATAGGATAAAACAACATAAATACAATTTAATAAAGCATAGGATAAAACCACATAAATACAATTTAATAAAGCATAGGATAAAACAACATAAATACAATTTAATAAAGCATAGGATAAAACAACATAAATACAATTTAATAAAGCATATGTTAAAACAACATAAATACAATTTAATAAAGCATAGGATAAAAGAACATAAATACAATTTAATAAAGCATAGGATAAAAGAACATAAATACAGTTTAATAAAGCATAGGTTAAAACAACATAAATACAATTTAATAAAGCATAGGACAAAACAACATAAATACAATTTAATAAAGCATAGGATAAAACAACATATATACAATTTAATAAAGCATAGGATAAAACAACATAAGTACAATTTAATAAAGCATAGGATAAAACAACATAAATACAATTTAATAAAGCATAAGATAAAACAACATAAATGCAATTTAATAAAGCATAGGTTAAAACAACATAAATACAATTTAATAAAGCATAGGAAAAAACAACATAAATACAATTTAATAAAGCATAAGATAAAACAACATAAATACAATTTAATGAAGCATGGGTTAAAACAACATAAATACAATTTATTAAAGCATAGGACAAAACAACATAAATACAATTTAATAAAGCATAGGATAAAACAACATAAATACAATTTAATAAAGCATAGGATAAAACAACATAAATACAATTTAATAAAGCATAGGATAAAACAACATAAATACAATTTAATAAAGCAAGGGTTAAAACATCATAAATACAATTTAATAAAGCATAGGACGAAACAACATAAATACAATTTAATAAAGCATAGGATAAAACAACATAAATACAATTTAATAAAGCATAGGATAAAGCAACATAAATACAATTTAATAAAGCATAGTATAAAACAACATAAATACAATTTAATAAAGCATAGGATAAAACAACATAAATACAATTTAATAAAGCATAGAATAAAACAACATAAATAAAATTTAGTAAAGCATAGAATAAAACAACATAAATACAATTTAATAAAGCATGGGTTAAAACAACATAAATACAATTTAATAAAGCATAGGACGAAACAACATAAATACAATTTAATAAAGCATAGGATAAAACAACATAAATACAATTTAATAAAGCATAGGATAAAGCAACATAAATACAATTTAATAAAGCATAGTATAAAACAACATAAATACAATTTAATAAAGCATAGGATAAAACAACATAAATACAATTTAATAAAGCATAGGCTAAAACAACATAAATACAATTTAATAAAGCATAGGATAAAACAACATAAATACAATTTAATAAAGCATAGGATAAAACAACATAAATACAATTTAATAAAGCATAGGACAAAACAACATAAATACAATTTAATAAAGCATAGGATAAAACAACATAAATACAATTTAATAAAGCATAGGTTAAAACAACATAAATACAATTTAATAAAGCATAGGATAAAAGAACATAAATACAATTTAATAAAGCATAGGATAAAACAACATAAATACAGTTTAATAAAGCGTAGGTTAAAACAACATAAATACAATTTAATAAAGCCTAGGACAAAACAACATAAATACAATTTAATAAAGCATAGGATAAAACAACATATATACAATTTAATAAAGCATAGGATAAAACAACATAAGTACAATTTAATAAAGCATAGGATAAAACAACATAAATACAATTTAATAAAGCATAAGATAAAACAACATAAATGCAATTTAATAAAGCATAGGTTAAAACAACATAAATACAATTTAATAAAGCATAGGAAAAAACAACATAAATACAATTTAATAAAGCATAAGATAAAACAACATAAATACAATTTAATGAAGCATGGGTTAAAACAACATAAATACAATTTATTAAAGCATAGGACAAAACAACATAAATACAATTTAATAAAGCATAGGATAAAACAACATAAATACAATTTAATAAAGCATAGGATAAAACAACATAAATACAATTTAATAAAGCATAGGATAAAACAACATAAATACAATTTAATAAAGCATGGGTTAAAACATCATAAATACAATTTAATAAAGCATAGGACGAAACAACATAAATACAATTTAATAAAGCATAGGATAAAACAACATAAATACAATTTAATAAAGCATAGGATAAAGCAACATAAATACAATTTAATAAAGCATAGTATAATACAACATAAATACAATTTAATAAAGCATAGGCTAAAACAACATAAATAAAATTTAATAAAGCATAGGCTAAAACAACATAAATAAAATTTAGTAAAGCATAAGATAAAACAACATAAATACAATTTAATAAAGCATAGGACAAAACAACATAAATACAATTTAATGAAGCATGGGTTAAAACAACATAAATACAATTTAATAAAGCATTTGATAAAACAACATAAATACACTTTAATGAAGCATTGGATAAAACAACATAAATACAATTTAATGAAGCATGGGTTAAAACAACATAAATACAATTTAATAAAGCATAGGATAAAACAACATAAATACAATTTAATAAAGCATAGGATAAAACCACATAAATACAATTTAATAAAGCATAGGATAAAACAACATAAATACAATTTAATAAAGCATAGGATAAAACAACATAAATACAATTTAATAAAGCATATGTTAAAACAACATAAATACAATTTAATAAAGCATAGGATAAAAGAACATAAATACAATTTAATAAAGCATAGGATAAAAGAACATAAATACAGTTTAATAAAGCATAGGTTAAAACAACATAAATACAATTTAATAAAGCATAGGACAAAACAACATAAATACAATTTAATAAAGCATAGGATAAAACAACATATATACAATTTAATAAAGCATAGGATAAAACAACATAAGTACAATTTAATAAAGCATAGGATAAAACAACATAAATACAATTTAATAAAGCATAAGATAAAACAACATGAATGCAATTTAATAAAGCATAGGTTAAAACAACATAAATACAATTTAATAAAGCATAGGAAAAAACAACATAAATACAATTTAATAAAGCATAAGATAAAACAACATAAATACAATTTAATGAAGCATGGGTTAAAACAACATAAATACAATTTATTAAAGCATAGGACAAAACAACATAAATACAATTTAATAAAGCATAGGATAAAACAACATAAATACAATTTAATAAAGCATAGGATAAAACAACATAAATACAATTTAATAAAGCATAGGATAAAACAACATAAATACAATTTAATAAAGCATGGGTTAAAACATCATAAATACAATTTAATAAAGCATAGGACGAAACAACATAAATACAATTTAATAAAGCATAGGATAAAGCAACATAAATACAATTTAATAAAGCATAGTATAAAACAACATAAATACAATTTAATAAAGCATAGGATAAAACAACATAAATACAATTTAATAAAGCATAGGCTAAAACAACATAAATAAAATTTAGTAAAGCATAGAATAAAACAACATAAATACAATTTAATAAAGCATGGGTTAAAACAACATAAATACAATTTAATAAAGCATAGGACGAAACAACATAAATACAATTTAATAAAGCATAGGATAAAACAACATAAATACAATTTAATAAAGCATAGGATAAAACAACATAAATACAATTTAATAAAGCATAGGATAAAGCAACATAAATACAATTTAATAAAGCATAGTATAAAACAACATAAATACAATTTAATAAAGCATAGGATAAAACAACATAAATACAATTTAATAAAGCATAGGCTAAAACAACATAAATACAATTTAATAAACCATAGGATAAAACAACATAAATACAATTTAATAAAGCATAGGTTAAAACAACATCAATACAATTTAATAAAGCATAGGATAAAACAACATAAATACAATTTAATAAAGCATAGGATAAAACCACATAAATACAATTTAATAAAGCATAGGATAAAACAACATAAATACAATTTAATAAAGCATAGGTTAAAAAAACATTAATACAATTTAATAAAGCATAGGATAAAACAACATAAATACAATTTAATAAAGCATAGGTTAAAACAACAAAAATACAATTTAATAAAGCATAGGATAAAACAACATAAATACAATTTAATAAAGCATAGGATAAAACAACATAAATACAATTTAATAAAGCATAGGATAAAACAACATAAATACAATTTAATAAAGCATAGGATAAAACAACATAAATACAATTTAATAAAGCATAGGATAAAACAACATAAATTCAATTTAATAAAGCATAGGACAAAACAACATAAATACAATTTAATAAAGCATAGGATAAAACAACATAAATACAATTTAATAAAGCATAGGATAAAACAACATAAATACAATTTAATAAAGCATAGGTTAAAACAACATAAATACAATTTAATAAAGCATAGGATAAAAGAACATAAATACAATTTAATAAAGCATAGGATAAAACAACATAAATACAGTTTAATAAAGCGTAGGTTAAAACAACATAAATACAATTTAATAAAGCATAGGACAAAACAACATAAATACAATTTAATAAAGCATAGGATAAAACAACATATATACAGTTTAATAAAGCATAGGATAAAACAACATAAGTACAATTTAATAAAGCATAGGATAAAACAACATAAATACAATTTAATAAAGCATAAGATAAAACAACATAAATGCAATTTAATAAAGCATAGGTTAAAACAACATAAATACAATTTAATAAAGCATAGGAAAAAACATCATAAATACAATTTAATAAAGCATAAGATAAAACAACATAAATACAATTTAATGAAGCATGGGTTAAAACAACATAAATACAATTTATTAAAGCATAGGACAAAACAACATAAATACAATTTAATAAAGCATAGGATAAAACAACATAAATACAATTTAATAAAGCATAGGATAAAACAACATAAATACAGTTTAATAAAGCATACGATAAAACAACATAAATACAATTTAATAAAGCATAGGATAAAACAACATAAATACAATTTAATAAAGCATAGGACAAAACAACATAAATACAATTTAATAAAGCATAGGATAAAACAACATAAATACAATTTAATAAAGCATAGGCTAAAACAACATAAATACAATTTAATAAACCATAGGATAAAACAACATAAATACAATTTAATAAAGCATAGGTTAAAACAACATCAATAAAATTTAATAAAGCATAGGATAAAACAACATAAATACAATTTAATAAAGCATAGGATAAAACCACATAAATACAATTTAATAAAGCATAGGATAAAACAACATAAATGCAATTTAATAAAGCATAGGTTAAAAAAACATAAATACAATTTAATAAAGCATAGGATAAAACAACATAAATACAGATTAATAAAGCATAGGTTAAAACAACAAAAATACAATTTAATAAAGCATAGGATAAAACAACATAAATACAATTTAATAAAGCATAGGATAAAACAACATAAATACAATTTAATAAAGCATAGGATAAAACAACATAAATACAATTTAATAAAGCATAGGACAAAACAACATAAATACAATTTAATAAAGCATAGGATAAAACAACATAAATACAATTTAATAAAGCATAGGATAAAACAACATAAATACAATTTAATAAAGCATAGGTTAAAACAACATAAATACAATTTAATAAAGCATAGGATAAAAGAACATAAATACAATTTAATAAAGCATAGTATAAAACAACATAAATACAGTTTAATAAAGCGTAGGTTAAAACAACATAAATACAATTTAATAAAGCATAGGATAAAACAACATAAATACAATTTAATAAAGCATAGGATAAAGCAACATGAATACAATTTAATAAAGCATAGTATAAAACAACATAAATACAATTTAATAAAGCATAGGATAAAACAACATAAATACAATTTAATAAAGCATAGGCTAAAACAACATAAATAAAATTTAGTAAAGCATAGAATAAAACAACATAAATACAATTTAATAAAGCATGGGTTAAAACAACATAAATACAATTTAATAAAGCATAGGACGAAACAACATAAATACAATTTAATAAAGCATAGGATAAAACAACATAAATACAATTTAATAAAGCATAGGATAAAGCAACATAAATACAATTTAATAAAGCATAGTATAAAACAACATAAATACAATTTAATAAAGCATAGGATAAAACAACATAAATACAATTTAATAAAGCATAGGCTAAAACAACATAAATACAATTTAATAAAGCATAGGAAAAAACAACATAAATACAATTTAATAAAGCATAAGATAAAACAACATAAATACAATTTAATGAAGCATGGGTTAAAACAACATAAATACAATTTATTAAAGCATAGGACAAAACAACATAAATACAATTTAATAAAGCATAGGATAAAACAACATAAATACAATTTAATAAAGCATAGGATAAAACAACATAAATTCAATTTAATAAAGCATAGGATAAAACAACATAAATACAATTTAATAAAGCATGGGTTAAAACATCATAAATACAATTTAATAAAGCATAGGACGAAACAACATAAATACAATTTAATAAAGCATAGGATAAAACAACATAAATACAATTTAATAAAGCATAGGATAAAGCAACATAAATACAATTTAATAAAGCATAGTATAATACAACATAAATACAATTTAATAAAGCATAGGCTAAAACAACATAAATAAAATTTAATAAAGCATAGGCTAAAACAACATAAATAAAATTTAGTAAAGCATAAGATAAAACAACATAAATACAATTTAATAAAGCATAGGACAAAACAACATAAATACAATTTAATGAAGCATGGGTTAAAACAACATAAATACAATTTAATAAAGCATTTGATAAAACAACATAAATACACTTTAATGAAGCATTGGATAAAACAACATAAATACAATTTAATGAAGCATGGGTTAAAACAACATAAATACAATTTAATAAAGCATAGGATAAAACAACATAAATACAATTTAATAAAGCATAGGATAAAACCACATAAATACAATTTAATAAAGCATAGGATAAAACAACATAAATAAAATTTAATAAAGCATAGGATAAAACAACATAAATACAATTTAATAAAGCATATGTTAAAACAACATAAATACAATTTAATAAAGCATAGGATAAAAGAACATAAATACAATTTAATAAAGCATAGGATAAAAGAACATAAATACAGTTTAATAAAGCATAGGTTAAAACAACATAAATACAATTTAATAAAGCATAGGACAAAACAACATAAATACAATTTAATAAAGCATAGGATAAAACAACATATATACAATTTAATAAAGCATAGGATAAAACAACATAAGTACAATTTAATAAAGCATAGGATAAAACAACATAAATACAATTTAATAAAGCATAAGATAAAACAACATGAATGCAATTTAATAAAGCATAGGTTAAAACAACATAAATACAATTTAATAAAGCATAGGAAAAAACAACATAAATACAATTTAATAAAGCATAAGATAAAACAACATAAATACAATTTAATGAAGCATGGGTTAAAACAACATAAATACAATTTATTAAAGCATAGGACAAAACAACATAAATACAATTTAATAAAGCATAGGATAAAACAACATAAATACAATTTAATAAAGCATAGGATAAAACAACATAAATACAATTTAATAAAGCATAGGATAAAACAACATAAATACAATTTAATAAAGCATGGGTTAAAACATCATAAATACAATTTAATAAAGCATAGGACGAAACAACATAAATTCAATTTAATAAAGCATAGGATAAAGCAACATAAATACAATTTAATAAAGCATAGTATAAAACAACATAAATACAATTTAATAAAGCATAGGATAAAACAACATAAATACAATTTAATAAAGCATAGGCTAAAACAACATAAATAAAATTTAGTAAAGCATAGAATAAAACAACATAAATACAATTTAATAAAGCATGGGTTAAAACAACATAAATACAATTTAATAAAGCATAGGACGAAACAACATAAATACAATTTAATAAAGCATAGGATAAAACAACATAAATACAATTTAATAAAGCATAGGATAAAACAACATAAATACAATTTAATAAAGCATAGGATAAAGCAACATAAATACAATTTAATAAAGCATAGTATAAAACAACATAAATACAATTTAATAAAGCATAGGATAAAACAACATAAATACAATTTAATAAAGCATAGGCTAAAACAACATAAATACAATTTAATAAACCATAGGATAAAACAACATAAATACAATTTAATAAAGCATAGGTTAAAACAACATCAATACAATTTAATAAAGCATAGGATAAAACAACATAAATACAATTTAATAAAGCATAGGATAAAACCACATAAATACAATTTAATAAAGCATAGGATAAAACAACATAAATACAATTTAATAAAGCATAGGTTAAAAAAACATTAATACAATTTAATAAAGCATAGGATAAAACAACATAAATACAATTTAATAAAGCATAGGTTAAAACAACAAAAATACAATTTAATAAAGCATAGGATAAAACAACATAAATACAATTTAATAAAGCATAGGATAAAACAACATAAATACAATTTAATAAAGCATAGGATAAAACAACATAAATACAATTTAATAAAGCATAGGATAAAACAACATAAATACAATTTAATAAAGCATAGGATAAAACAACATAAATTCAATTTAATAAAGCATAGGACAAAACAACATAAATACAATTTAATAAAGCATAGGATAAAACAACATAAATACAATTTAATAAAGCATAGGATAAAACAACATAAATACAATTTAATAAAGCATAGGTTAAAACAACATAAATACAATTTAATAAAGCATAGGATAAAAGAACATAAATACAATTTAATAAAGCATAGGATAAAACAACATAAATACAGTTTAATAAAGCGTAGGTTAAAACAACATAAATACAATTTAATAAAGCATAGGACAAAACAACATAAATACAATTTAATAAAGCATAGGATAAAACAACATATATACAGTTTAATAAAGCATAGGATAAAACAACATAAGTACAATTTAATAAAGCATAGGATAAAACAACATAAATACAATTTAATAAAGCATAAGATAAAACAACATAAATGCAATTTAATAAAGCATAGGTTAAAACAACATAAATACAATTTAATAAAGCATAGGAAAAAACATCATAAATACAATTTAATAAAGCATAAGATAAAACAACATAAATACAATTTAATGAAGCATGGGTTAAAACAACATAAATACAATTTATTAAAGCATAGGACAAAACAACATAAATACAATTTAATAAAGCATAGGATAAAACAACATAAATACAATTTAATAAAGCATAGGATAAAACAACATAAATACAGTTTAATAAAGCATACGATAAAACAACATAAATACAATTTAATAAAGCATAGGATAAAACAACATAAATACAATTTAATAAAGCATAGGACAAAACAACATAAATACAATTTAATAAAGCATAGGATAAAACAACATAAATACAATTTAATAAAGCATAGGCTAAAACAACATAAATACAATTTAATAAACCATAGGATAAAACAACATAAATACAATTTAATAAAGCATAGGTTAAAACAACATCAATACAATTTAATAAAGCATAGGATAAAACAACATAAATACAATTTAATAAAGCATAGGATAAAACCACATAAATACAATTTAATAAAGCATAGGATAAAACAACATAAATGCAATTTAATAAAGCATAGGTTAAAAAAACATAAATACAATTTAATAAAGCATAGGATAAAACAACATAAATACAGATTAATAAAGCATAGGTTAAAACAACAAAAATACAATTTAATAAAGCATAGGATAAAACAACATAAATACAATTTAATAAAGCATAGGATAAAACAACATAAATACAATTTAATAAAGCATAGGATAAAACAACATAAATACAATTTAATAAAGCATAGGACAAAACAACATAAATACAATTTAATAAAGCATAGGATAAAACAACATAAATACAATTTAATAAAGCATAGGATAAAACAACATAAATACAATTTAATAAAGCATAGGTTAAAACAACATAAATACAATTTAATAAAGCATAGGATAAAAGAACATAAATACAATTTAATAAAGCATAGTATAAAACAACATAAATACAGTTTAATAAAGCGTAGGTTAAAACAACATAAATACAATTTAATAAAGCATAGGACAAAACAACATAAATACAATTTAATAAAGCATAGGATAAAACAACATATATACAGTTTAATAAAGCATAGGATAAAACAACATAAGTACAATTTAATACAGCATAGGATAAAACAACATAAATACAATTTAATAAAGCATAAGATAAAACAACATAAATGCAATTTAATAAAGCATAGGTTAAAACAACATAAATACAATTTAATAAAGCATAGGAAAAAACATCATAAATACAATTTAATAAAGCATAAGATAAAACAACATAAATACAATTTAATGAAGCATGGGTTAAAACAACATAAATACAATTTATTAAAGCATAGGACAAAACAACATAAATACAATTTAATAAAGCATAGGATAAAACAACATAAATACAATTTAATAAAGCATAGGATAAAACAACATAAATACAATTTAATAAAGCATAGGATAAAACAACATAAATACAATTTAATAAAGCATAGGATAAAACAACATAAATACAGTTTAATAAAGCATACGATAAAACAACATAAATACAATTTAATAAAGCATAGGATAAAACAACATAAATACAATTTAATAAAGCATAGGACAAAACAACATAAATACAATTTAATAAAGCATAGGATAAAACAATATAAATACAATTTAATAAAGCATAGGATAAAACAACATAAATACAATTTAATAAAGCATAGGTTAAAACAACATAAATACAATTTAATAAAGCATAGGTTAAAACAACATAAATACAATTTAATAAAGCATAGGATAAAAGAACATAAATACAATTTAATAAAGCATAGGATAAAACAACATAAATACAGTTTAATAAAGCGTAGGTTAAAACAACATGAATACAATTTAATAAAGCATAGGACAAAACAACATAAATACAATTTAATAAAGCATAGGATAAAACAACATATATACAGTTTAATAAAGCATAGGATAAAACAACATAAGTACAATTTAATAAAGCATAGGATAAAACAACATAAATACAATTTAATGAAGCATAAGATAAAACAACATAAATGCAATTTAATAAAGCATAGGTTAAAACAACATAAATACAATTTAATAAAGCATAGGAAAAAACATCATAAATACAATTTAATAAAGCATAAGATAAAACAACATAAATACAATTTAATGAAGCATGGGTTAAAACAACATAAATACAATTTATTAAAGCATAGGACAAAACAACATAAATAAAATTTAATAAAGCATAGGATAAAACAACATAAATACAATTTAATAAAGCATAGGATAAAACAACATAAATACAATTTAATAAAGCATAGGATAAAACAACATAAATACAATTTAATAAAGCATAGGATAAAACAAAATAAATACAATTTAATAAAGCATGGGTTAAAACATCATAAATACAATTTAATAAAGCATAGGACGAAACAACATAAATACAATTTAATAAAGCATAGGATAAAACAACATAAATACAATTTAATAAAGCATAGGATAAAGCAACATAAATACAATTTAATAAAGCATAGTATAAAACAACATAAATACAATTTAATAAAGCATAGGATAAAACAACATAAATACAATTTAATAAAGCATAGGCTAAAACAACATAAATAAAATTTAGTAAAGCATAGAATAAAACAACATAAATACAATTTAATAAAGCATGGGTTAAAACAACATAAATACAATTTAATAAAGCATAGGACGAAACAACATAAATACAATTTAATAAAGCATAGGATAAAACAACATAAATACAATTTAATAAAGCATAGGATAAAGCAACATAAATACAATTTAATAAAGCATAGTATAAAACAACATAAATACAATTTAATAAAGCATAGGATAAAACAACATAAATACAATTTAATAAAGCATAGGCTAAAACAACATAAATACAATTTAATAAACCATAGGATAAAACAACATAAATACAATTTAATAAAGCATAGGTTAAAACAACATCAATACAATTTAATAAAGCATAGGATAAAACAACATAAATACAATTTAATAAAGCATAGGATAAAACCACATAAATACAATTTAATAAAGCATAGGATAAAACAACATAAATACAATTTAATAAAGCATAGGTTAAAAAAACATAAATACAATTTAATAAAGCATAGGATAAAACAACATAAATACAATTTAATAAAGCATAGGTTAAAACAACAAAAATACAATTTAATAAAGCATAGGATAAAACAACATAAATACAATTTAATAAAGCATAGGATAAAACAACATAAATACAATTTAATAAAGCATAGGATAAAACAACATAAATACAATTTAATAAAGCATAGGATAAAACAACATATATACAGTTTAATAAAGCATAGGATAAAACAACATAAGTACAATTTAATAAAGCATAGGATAAAACAACATAAATACAATTTAATAAAGCATAAGATAAAACAACATAAATGCAATTTAATAAAGCATAGGTTAAAACAACATAAATACAATTTAATAAAGCATAGGAAAAAACATCATAAATACAATTTAATAAAGCATAAGATAAAACAACATAAATACAATTTAATGAAGCATGGGTTAAAACAACATAAATACAATTTATCAAAGCATAGGACAAAACAACATAAATAAAATTTAATAAAGCATAGGATAAAACAACATAAATACAATTTAATAAAGCATAGGATAAAACAACATAAATACAATTTAATAAAGCATAGGATAAAACAACATAAATACAATTTAATAAAGCATAGGATAAAACAAAATAAATACAATTTAATAAAGCATGGGTTAAAACATCATAAATACAATTTAATAAAGCATAGGACGAAACAACATAAATACAATTTAATAAAGCATAGGATAAAACAACATAAATACAATTTAATAAAGCATAGGATAAAGCAACATAAATACAATTTAATAAAGCATAGTATAAAACAACATAAATACAATTTAATAAAGCATAGGATAAAACAACATAAATACAATTTAATAAAGCATAGGCTAAAACAACATAAATAAAATTTAGTAAAGCATAGAATAAAACAACATAAATACAATTTAATAAAGCATGGGTTAAAACAACATAAATACAATTTAATAAAGCATAGGACGAAACAACATAAATACAATTTAATAAAGCATAGGATAAAACAACATAAATACAATTTAATAAAGCATAGGATAAAGCAACATAAATACAATTTAATAAAGCATAGTATAAAACAACATAAATACAATTTAATAAAGCATAGGATAAAACAACATAAATACAATTTAATAAAGCATAGGCTAAAACAACATAAATACAATTTAATAAACCATAGGATAAAACAACATAAATACAATTTAATAAAGCATAGGTTAAAACAACATCAATACAATTTAATAAAGCATAGGATAAAACAACATAAATACAATTTAATAAAGCATAGGATAAAACCACATAAATACAATTTAATAAAGCATAGGATAAAACAACATAAATACAATTTAATAAAGCATAGGTTAAAAAAACATAAATACAATTTAATAAAGCATAGGATAAAACAACATAAATACAATTTAATAAAGCATAGGTTAAAACAACAAAAATACAATTTAATAAAGCATAGGATAAAACAACATAAATACAATTTAATAAAGCATAGGATAAAACAACATAAATACAATTTAATAAAGCATAGGATAAAACAACATAAATACAATTTAATAAAGCATAGGATAAAACAACATAAATACAATTTAATAAAGCATAGGATAAAACAACATAAATACAATTTAATAAAGCATAGGACAAAACAACATAAATACAATTTAATAAAGCATAGGATAAAACAACATAAATACAATTTAATAAAGCATAGGATAAAACAACATAAATACAATTTAATAAAGCATAGGTTAAAACAACATAAATACAATTTAATAAAGCATAGGATAAAAGAACATAAATACAATTTAATAAAGCATAGGATAAAACAACATAAATACAGTTTAATAAAGCGTAGGTTAAAACAACATAAATACAATTTAATAAAGCATAGGACAAAACAACATAAATACAATTTAATAAAGCATAGGATAAAACAACATATATACAGTTTAATAAAGCATAGGATAAAACAACATAAGTACAATTTAATAAAGCATAGGATAAAACAACATAAATACAATTTAATAAAGCATAAGATAAAACAACATAAATGCAATTTAATAAAGCATAGGTTAAAACAACATAAATACAATTTAATAAAGCATAGGAAAAAACATCATAAATACAATTTAATAAAGCATAAGATAAAACAACATAAATACAATTTAATGAAGCATGGGTTAAAACAACATAAATACAATTTATTAAAGCATAGGACAAAACAACATAAATACAATTTAATAAAGCATAGGATAAAACAACATAAATACAATTTAATAAAGCATAGGATAAAACAACATAAATACAATTTAATAAAGAATAGGATAAAACAACATAAACACAATTTAATAAAGCATAGGATAAAACAACATAAATACAATTTAATAAAGCATAGGATAAAACAACATGAATACAATTTAATAAAGCATAGCATAAAACAACATAAATACAGTTTAATAAAGCATACGATAAAACAACATAAATACAATTTAATAAAGCATAGGATAAAACAACATAAATACAATTTAATAAAGCATAGGACAAAACAACATAAATACAATTTAATAAAGCATAAGATAAAACAACATAAATACAATTTAATGAAGCATGGGTTAAAACAACATAAATACAATTTATTAAAGCATAGGACAAAACAACATAAATAAAATTTAATAAAGCATAGGATAAAACAACATAAATACAATTTAATAAAGCATAGGATAAAACAACATAAATACAATTTAATAAAGCATAGGATAAAACAACATAAATACAATTTAATAAAGCATAGGATAAAACAAAATAAATACAATTTAATAAAGCATGGGTTAAAACATCATAAATACAATTTAATAAAGCATAGGACGAAACAACATAAATACAATTTAATAAAGCATAGGATAAAACAACATAAATACAATTTAATAAAGCATAGGATAAAGCAACATAAATACAATTTAATAAAGCATAGTATAAAACAACATAAATACAATTTAATAAAGCATAGGATAAAACAACATAAATACAATTTAATAAAGCATAGGCTAAAACAACATAAATAAAATTTAGTAAAGCATAGAATAAAACAACATAAATACAATTTAATAAAGCATGGGTTAAAACAACATAAATACAATTTAATAAAGCATAGGACGAAACAACATAAATACAATTTAATAAAGCATAGGATAAAACAACATAAATACAATTTAATAAAGCATAGGATAAAGCAACATAAATACAATTTAATAAAGCATAGTATAAAACAACATAAATACAATTTAATAAAGCATAGGATAAAACAACATAAATACAATTTAATAAAGCATAGGCTAAAACAACATAAATACAATTTAATAAACCATAGGATAAAACAACATAAATACAATTTAATAAAGCATAGGTTAAAACAACATCAATACAATTTAATAAAGCATAGGATAAAACAACATAAATACAATTTAATAAAGCATAGGATAAAACCACATAAATACAATTTAATAAAGCATAGGATAAAACAACATAAATACAATTTAATAAAGCATAGGTTAAAAAAACATAAATACAATTTAATAAAGCATAGGATAAAACAACATAAATACAATTTAATAAAGCATAGGTTAAAACAACAAAAATACAATTTAATAAAGCATAGGATAAAACAACATAAATACAATTTAATAAAGCATAGGATAAAACAACATAAATACAATTTAATAAAGCATAGGATAAAACAACATAAATACAATTTAATAAAGCATAGGATAAAACAACATATATACAGTTTAATAAAGCATAGGATAAAACAACATAAGTACAATTTAATAAAGCATAGGATAAAACAACATAAATACAATTTAATAAAGCATAAGATAAAACAACATAAATGCAATTTAATAAAGCATAGGTTAAAACAACATAAATACAATTTAATAAAGCATAGGAAAAAACATCATAAATACAATTTAATAAAGCATAAGATAAAACAACATAAATACAATTTAATGAAGCATGGGTTAAAACAACATAAATACAATTTATCAAAGCATAGGACAAAACAACATAAATAAAATTTAATAAAGCATAGGATAAAACAACATAAATACAATTTAATAAAGCATAGGATAAAACAACATAAATACAATTTAATAAAGCATAGGATAAAACAACATAAATACAATTTAATAAAGCATAGGATAAAACAAAATAAATACAATTTAATAAAGCATGGGTTAAAACATCATAAATACAATTTAATAAAGCATAGGACGAAACAACATAAATACAATTTAATAAAGCATAGGATAAAACAACATAAATACAATTTAATAAAGCATAGGATAAAGCAACATAAATACAATTTAATAAAGCATAGTATAAAACAACATAAATACAATTTAATAAAGCATAGGATAAAACAACATAAATACAATTTAATAAAGCATAGGCTAAAACAACATAAATAAAATTTAGTAAAGCATAGAATAAAACAACATAAATACAATTTAATAAAGCATGGGTTAAAACAACATAAATACAATTTAATAAAGCATAGGATAAAACAACATAAATACAATTTAATAAAGCATAGGATAAAGCAACATAAATACAATTTAATAAAGCATAGTATAAAACAACATAAATACAATTTAATAAAGCATAGGATAAAACAACATAAATACAATTTAATAAAGCATAGGCTAAAACAACATAAATACAATTTAATAAACCATAGGATAAAACAACATAAATACAATTTAATAAAGCATAGGTTAAAACAACATCAATACAATTTAATAAAGCATAGGATAAAACAACATAAATACAATTTAATAAAGCATAGGATAAAACCACATAAATACAATTTAATAAAGCATAGGATAAAACAACATAAATACAATTTAATAAAGCATAGGTTAAAAAAACATAAATACAATTTAATAAAGCATAGGATAAAACAACATAAATACAATTTAATAAAGCATAGGTTAAAACAACAAAAATACAATTTAATAAAGCATAGGATAAAACAACATAAATACAATTTAATAAAGCATAGGATAAAACAACATAAATACAATTTAATAAAGCATAGGATAAAACAACATAAATACAATTTAATAAAGCATAGGATAAAACAACATAAATACAATTTAATAAAGCATAGGATAAAACAACATAAATACAATTTAATAAAGCATAGGACAAAACAACATAAATACAATTTAATAAAGCATAGGATAAAACAACATAAATACAATTTAATAAAGCATAGGATAAAACAACATAAATACAATTTAATAAAGCATAGGTTAAAACAACATAAATACAATTTAATAAAGCATAGGATAAAAGAACATAAATACAATTTAATAAAGCATAGGATAAAACAACATAAATACAGTTTAATAAAGCGTAGGTTAAAACAACATAAATACAATTTAATAAAGCATAGGACAAAACAACATAAATACAATTTAATAAAGCATAGGATAAAACAACATATATACAGTTTAATAAAGCATAGGATAAAACAACATAAGTACAATTTAATAAAGCATAGGATAAAACAACATAAATACAATTTAATAAAGCATAAGATAAAACAACATAAATGCAATTTAATAAAGCATAGGTTAAAACAACATAAATACAATTTAATAAAGCATAGGAAAAAACATCATAAATACAATTTAATAAAGCATAAGATAAAACAACATAAATACAATTTAATGAAGCATGGGTTAAAACAACATAAATACAATTTATTAAAGCATAGGACAAAACAACATAAATACAATTTAATAAAGCATAGGATAAAACAACATAAATACAATTTAATAAAGCATAGGATAAAACAACATAAATACAATTTAATAAAGAATAGGATAAAACAACATAAACACAATTTAATAAAGCATAGGATAAAACAACATAAATACAATTTAATAAAGCATAGGATAAAACAACATAAATACAATTTAATAAAGCATAGGATAAAACAACATAAATACAGTTTAATAAAGCATACGATAAAACAACATAAATACAATTTAATAAAGCATAGGATAAAACAACATAAATACAATTTAATAAAGCATAGGACAAAACAACATAAATACAATTTAATAAAGCATAGGATAAAACAATATAAATACAATTTAATAAAGCATAGGATAAAACAACATAAATACAATTTAATAAAGCATAGGTTAAAACAACATAAATACAATTTAATAAAGCATAGGTTAAAACAACATAAATACAATTTAATAAAGCATAGGATAAAAGAACATAAATACAATTTAATAAAGCATAGGATAAAACAACATAAATACAGTTTAATAAAGCGTAGGTTAAAACAACATAAATACAATTTAATAAAGCATAGGACAAAACAACATAAATACAATTTAATAAAGCATAGGATAAAACAACATATATACAGTTTAATAAAGCATAGGATAAAACAACATAAGTACAATTTAATAAAGCATAGGATAAAACAACATAAATACAATTTAATAAAGCATAAGATAAAACAACATAAATGCAATTTAATAAAGCATAGGTTAAAACAACATAAATACAATTTAATAAAGCATAGGAAAAAACATCATAAATACAATTTAATAAAGCATAAGATAAAACAACATAAATACAATTTAATGAAGCATGGGTTAAAACAACATAAATACAATTTATTAAAGCATAGGACAAAACAACATAAATACTATTTAATAAAGCATAGGATAAAACAACATAAATACAATTTAATAAAGCATAGGATAAAACAACATAAATACAATTTAATAAAGAATAGGATAAAACAACATAAACACAATTTAATAAAGCATAGGATAAAACAACATAAATACAATTTAATAAAGCATAGGATAAAACAACATAAATACAATTTAATAAAGCATAGGATAAAACAACATAAATACAGTTTAATAAAGCATACGATAAAACAACATAAATACAATTTAATAAAGCATAGGATAAAACAACATAAATACAATTTAATAAAGCATAGGACAAAACAACATAAATACAATTTAATAAAGCATAGGATAAAACAACATAAATACAATTTAATAAAGCATAGGCTAAAACAACATAAATACAATTTAATAAACCATAGGATAAAACAACATAAATACAATTTAATAAAGCATAGGTTAAAACAACATCAATACAATTTAATAAAGCATAGGATAAAACAACATAAATACAATTTAATAAAGCATAGGATAAAACCACATAAATACAATTTAATAAAGCATAGGATAAAACAACATAAATGCAATTTAATAAAGCATAGGTTAAAAAAACATAAATACAATTTAATAAAGCATAGGATAAAACAACATAAATACAGATTAATAAAGCATAGGTTAAAACAACAAAAATACAATTTAATAAAGCATAGGATAAAACAACATAAATACAATTTAATAAAGCATAGGATAAAACAACATAAATACAATTTAATAAAGCATAGGATAAAACAACATAAATACAATTTAATAAAGCATAGGATAAAACAACATAAATACAATTTAATAAAGCATAGGATAAAACAACATAAATACAATTTAATAAAGCATAGGACAAAACAACATAAATACAATTTAATAAAGCATAGGATAAAACAACATAAATACAATTTAATAAAGCATAGGATAAAACAACATAAATACAATTTAATAAAGCATAGGTTAAAACAACATAAATACAATTTAATAAAGCATAGGATAAAAGAACATAAATACAATTTAATAAAGCATAGGATAAAACAACATAAATACAGTTTAATAAAGCGTAGGTTAAAACAACATAAATACAATTTAATAAAGCATAGGACAAAACAACATAAATACAATTTAATAAAGCATAGGATAAAACAACATATATACAGTTTAATAAAGCATAGGATAAAACAACATAAGTACAATTTAATACAGCATAGGATAAAACAACATAAATACAATTTAATAAAGCATAAGATAAAACAACATAAATGCAATTTAATAAAGCATAGGTTAAAACAACATAAATACAATTTAATAAAGCATAGGAAAAAACATCATAAATACAATTTAATAAAGCATAAGATAAAACAACATAAACACAATTTAATGAAGCATGGGTTAAAACAACATAAATACAATTTATTAAAGCATAGGACAAAACAACATAAATACAATTTAATAAAGCATAGGATAAAACAACATAAATACAATTTAATAAAGCATAGGATAAAACAACATAAATACAATTTAATAAAGAATAGGATAAAACAACATAAACACAATTTAATAAAGCATAGGATAAAACAACATAAATACAATTTAATAAAGCATAGGATAAAACAACATAAATACAATTTAATAAAGCATAGGATAAAACAACATAAATACAGTTTAATAAAGCATACGATAAAACAACATAAATACAATTTAATAAAGCATAGGATAAAACAACATAAATACAATTTAATAAAGCATAGGACAAAACAACATAAATACAATTTAATAAAGCATAGGATAAAACAATATAAATACAATTTAATAAAGCATAGGATAAAACAACATAAATACAATTTAATAAAGCATAGGTTAAAACAACATAAATACAATTTAATAAAGCATAGTTTAAAACAACATAAATACAATTTAATAAAGCATAGGATAAAAGAACATAAATACAATTTAATAAAGCATAGGATAAAACAACATAAATACAGTTTAATAAAGCGTAGGTTTAAACAACATAAATACAATTTAATAAAGCATAGGACAAAACAACATAAATACAATTTAATAAAGCAAAGGATAAAACAACATATATACAGTTTAATAAAGCATAGGATAAAACAACATAAGTACAATTTAATAAAGCATAGGATAAAACAACATAAATACAATTTAATAAAGCATAAGATAAAACAACATAAATGCAATTTAATAAAGCATAGGTTAAAACAACATAAATACAATTTAATAAAGCATAGGAAAAAACATCATAAATACAATTTAATAAAGCATAAGATAAAACAACATAAATACAATTTAATGAAGCATGGGTTAAAACAACATAAATACAATTTATTAAAGCATAGGACAAAACAACATAAATACTATTTAATAAAGCATAGGATAAAACAACATAAATACAATTTAATAAAGCGTAGGATAAAACAACATAAATACAATTTAATAAAGAATAGGATAAAACAACATAAACACAATTTAATAAAGCATAGGATAAAACAACATAAATACAATTTAATAAAGCATAGGATAAAACAACATAAATACAATTTAATAAAGCATAGGATAAAACAACATAAATACAGTTTAATAAAGCATACGATAAAACAACATAAATACAATTTAATAAAGCATAGGATAAAACAACATAAATACAATTTAATAAAGCATAGGATAAAACAACATAAATACAATTTAATAAAGCATAGGATAAAACAACATAAATACAATTTAATAAAGCATAGGATAAAACAACATAAATACAATTTAATAAAGCATAGGATAAAACAACATAAATACAATTTAATAAAGCATAGGACAAAACAACATAAATACAATTTAATAAAGCATAGGATAAAACAACATAAATACAATTTAATAAAGCATAGGATAAAACAACATAAATACAATTTAATAAAGCATAGGTTAAAACAACATAAATACAATTTATTAAAGCATAGGACAAAACAACATAAATACAATTTAATAAAGCATAGGATAAAACAACATAAATACAATTTAATAAAGCATAGGATAAAACAACATAAATACAATTTAATAAAGAATAGGATAAAACAACATAAACACAATTTAATAAAGCATAGGATAAAACAACATAAATACAATTTAATAAAGCATAGGATAAAACCACATAAATACAATTTAATAAAGCATAGGATAAAACAACATAAATACAGTTTAATAAAGCATACGATAAAACAACATAAATACAATTTAATAAAGCATAGGATAAAACAACATAAATACAATTTAATAAAGCATAGGACAAAACAACATAAATACAATTTAATAAAGCATAGGATAAAACAATATAAATACAATTTAATAAAGCATAGGATAAAACAACATAAATACAATTTAATAAAGCATAGGTTAAAACAACATAAATACAATTTAATAAAGCATAGTTTAAAACAACATAAATACAATTTAATAAAGCATAGGATAAAAGAACATAAATACAATTTAATAAAGCATAGGATAAAACAACATAAATACAGTTTAATAAAGCGTAGGTTAAAACAACATAAATACAATTTAATAAAGCATAGGACAAAACAACATAAATACAATTTAATAAAGCATAGGATAAAACAACATATATACAGTTTAATAAAGCATAGGATAAAACAACATAAGTACAATTTAATAAAGCATAGGATAAAACAACATAAATACAATTTAATAAAGCATAAGATAAAACAACATAAATGCAATTTAATAAAGCATAGGTTAAAACAACATAAATACAATTTAATAAAGCATAGGAAAAAACATCATAAATACAATTTAATAAAGCATAAGATAAAACAACATAAATACAATTTAATGAAGCATGGGTTAAAACAACATAAATACAATTTATTAAAGCATAGGACAAAACAACATAAATAAAATTTAATAAAGCATAGGATAAAACAACATAAATACAATTTAATAAAGCATAGGATAAAACAACATAAATACAATTTAATAAAGCATAGGATAAAACAACATAAATACAATTTAATAAAGCATAGGATAAAACAAAATAAATACAATTTAATAAAGCATGGGTTAAAACATCATAAATACAATTTAATAAAGCATAGGACGAAACAACATAAATACAATTTAATAAAGCATAGGATAAAACAACATAAATACAATTTAATAAAGCATAGGATAAAACAACATAAATACAATTTAATAAAGCATAGTATAAAACAACATAAATACAATTTAATAAAGCATAGGATAAAACAACATAAATACAATTTAATAAAGCATAGGCTAAAACAACATAAATAAAATTTAGTAAAGCATAGAATAAAACAACATAAATACAATTTAATAAAGCATGGGTTAAAACAACATAAATACAATTTAATAAAGCATAGGACGAAACAACATAAATACAATTTAATAAAGCATAGGATAAAACAACATAAATACAATTTAATAAAGCATAGGATAAAGCAACATAAATACAATTTAATAAAGCATAGTATAAAACAACATAAATACAATTTAATAAAGCATAGGATAAAACAACATAAATACAATTTAATAAAGCATAGGCTAAAACAACATAAATACAATTTAATAAACCATAGGATAAAACAACATAAATACAATTTAATAAAGCATAGGTTAAAACAACATCAATACAATTTAATAAAGCATAGGATAAAACAACATAAATACAATTTAATAAAGCATAGGATAAAACCACATAAATACAATTTAATAAAGCATAGGATAAAACAACATAAATACAATTTAATAAAGCATAGGTTAAAAAAACATAAATACAATTTAATAAAGCATAGGATAAAACAACATAAATACAATTTAATAAAGCATAGGTTAAAACAACAAAAATACAATTTAATAAAGCATAGGATAAAACAACATAAATACAATTTAATAAAGCATAGGATAAAACAACATAAATACAATTTAATAAAGCATAGGATAAAACAACATAAATACAATTTAATAAAGCATAGGATAAAACAACATAAATACAATTTAATAAAGCATAGGATAAAACAACATAAATACAATTTAATAAAGCATAGGACAAAACAACATAAATACAATTTAATAAAGCATAGGATAAAACAACATAAATACAATTTAATAAAGCATAGGATAAAACAACATAAATACAATTTAATAAAGCATAGGTTAAAACAACATAAATACAATTTAATAAAGCATAGGATAAAAGAACATAAATACAATTTAATAAAGCATAGGATAAAACAACATAAATACAGTTTAATAAAGCGTAGGTTAAAACAACATAAATACAATTTAATAAAGCATAGGACAAAACAACATAAATACAATTTAATAAAGCATAGGATAAAACAACATATATACAGTTTAATAAAGCATAGGATAAAACAACATAAGTACAATTTAATAAAGCATAGGATAAAACAACATAAATACAATTTAATAAAGCATAAGATAAAACAACATAAATGCAATTTAATAAAGCATAGGTTAAAACAACATAAATACAATTTAATAAAGCATAGGAAAAAACATCATAAATACAATTTAATAAAGCATAAGATAAAACAACATAAATACAATTTAATGAAGCATGGGTTAAAACAACATAAATACAATTTATTAAAGCATAGGACAAAACAACATAAATACAATTTAATAAAGCATAGGATAAAACAACATAAATACAATTTAATAAAGCATAGGATAAAACAACATAAATACAATTTAATAAAGAATAGGATAAAACAACATAAACACAATTTAATAAAGCATAGGATAAAACAACATAAATACAATTTAATAAAGCATAGGATAAAACAACATAAATACAATTTAATAAAGCATAGGATAAAACAACATAAATACAGTTTAATAAAGCATACGATAAAACAACATAAATACAATTTAATAAAGCATAGGATAAAACAACATAAATACAATTTAATAAAGCATAGGACAAAACAACATAAATACAATTTAATAAAGCATAGGATAAAACAATATAAATACAATTTAATAAAGCATAGGATAAAACAACATAATTACAATTTAATAAAGCATAGGTTAAAACAACATAAATACAATTTAATAAAGCATAGGTTAAAACAACATAAATACAATTTAATAAAGCATAGGATAAAAGAACATAAATACAATTTAATAAAGCATAGGATAAAACAACATAAATACAGTTTAATAAAGCGTAGGTTAAAACAACATAAATACAATTTAATAAAGCATAGGACAAAACAACATAAATACAATTTAATAAAGCATAGGATAAAACAACATATATACAGTTTAATAAAGCATAGGATAAAACAACATAAGTACAATTTAATAAAGCATAGGATAAAACAACATAAATACAATTTAATAAAGCATAAGATAAAACAACATAAATGCAATTTAATAAAGCATAGGTTAAAACAACATAAATACAATTTAATAAAGCATAGGAAAAAACATCATAAATACAATTTAATAAAGCATAAGATAAAACAACATAAATACAATTTAATGAAGCATGGGTTAAAACAACATAAATACAATTTATTAAATTATAGGACAAAACAACATAAATAAAATTTAATAAAGCATAGGATAAAACAACATAAATACAATTTAATAAAGCATAGGATAAAACAACATAAATACAATTTAATAAAGCATAGGATAAAACAACATAAATACAATTTAATAAAGCATAGGATAAAACAACATAAATACAATTTAATAAAGCATGGGTTAAAACATCATAAATACAATTTAATAAAGCATAGGACGAAACAACATAAATACAATTTAATAAAGCATAGGATAAAACAACATAAATACAATTTAATAAAGCATAGGATAAAGCAACATAAATACAATTTAATAAAGCATAGTATAAAACAACATAAATACAATTTAATAAAGCATAGGATAAAACAACATAAATACAATTTAATAAAGCATAGGCTAAAACAACATAAATAAAATTTAGTAAAGCATAGAATAAAACAACATAAATACAATTTAATAAAGCATGGGTTAAAACAACATAAATACAATTTAATAAAGCATAGGACGAAACAACATAAATACAATTTAATAAAGCATAGGATAAAACAACATAAATACAATTTAATAAAGCATAGGATAAAGCAACATAAATACAATTTAATAAAGCATAGTATAAAACAACATAAATACAATTTAATAAAGCATAGGATAAAACAACATAAATACAATTTAATAAAGCATAGGCTAAAACAACATAAATACAATTTAATAAACCATAGGATAAAACAACATAAATACAATTTAATAAAGCTTAGGTTAAAACAACATCAATACAATTTAATAAAGCATAGGATAAAACAACATAAATACAATTTAATAAAGCATAGGATAAAACCACATAAATACAATTTAATAAAGCATAGGATAAAACAACATAAATACAATTTAATAAAGCATAGGATAAAACAACATAAATACAATTTAATAAAGCATAGGATAAAACAACATAAATACAATTTAATAAAGCATAGGATAAAACAACATAAATACAATTTAATAAAGCATAGGTTAAAACAACATAAATACAATTTAATAAAGCATAGGATAAAAGAACATAAATACAATTTAATAAAGCATAGGATAAAACAACATAAATACAGTTTAATAAAGCGTAGGTTAAAACAACATAAATACAATTTAATAAAGCATAGGACAAAACAACATAAATACAATTTAATAAAGCATAGGATAAAACAACATATATACAGTTTAATAAAGCATAGGATAAAACAACATAAGTACAATTTAATAAAGCATAGGATAAAACAACATAAATACAATTTAATAAAGCATAAGATAAAACAACATAAATGCAATTTAATAAAGCATAGGTTAAAACAACATAAATACAATTTAATAAAGCATAGGAAAAAACATCATAAATACAATTTAATAAAGCATAAGATAAAACAACATAAATACAATTTAATGAAGCATGGGTTAAAACAACATAAATACAATTTATTAAAGCATAGGACAAAACAACATAAATACAATTTAATAAAGCATAGGATAAAACAACATAAATACAATTTAATAAAGCATAGGATAAAACAACATAAATACAATTTAATAAAGAATAGGATAAAACAACATAAACACAATTTAATAAAGCATAGGATAAAACAACATAAATACAATTTAATAAAGCATAGGATAAAACAACATAAATACAATTTAATAAAGCATAGGATAAAACAACATAAATACAGTTTAATAAAGCATACGATAAAACAACATAAATACAATTTAATAAAGCATAGGATAAAACAACATAAATACAATTTAATAAAGCATAGGACAAAACAACATAAATACAATTTAATAAAGCATAGGATAAAACAATATAAATACAATTTAATAAAGCATAGGATAAAACAACATAATTACAATTTAATAAAGCATAGGTTAAAACAACATAAATACAATTTAATAAAGCATAGGTTAAAACAACATAAATACAATTTAATAAAGCATAGGATAAAAGAACATAAATACAATTTAATAAAGCATAGGATAAAACAACATAAATACAGTTTAATAAAGCGTAGGTTAAAACAACATAAATACAATTTAATAAAGCATAGGACAAAACAACATAAATACAATTTAATAAAGCATAGGATAAAACAACATATATACAGTTTAATAAAGCATAGGATAAAACAACATAAGTACAATTTAATAAAGCATAGGATAAAACAACATAAATACAATTTAATAAAGCATAAGATAAAACAACATAAATGCAATTTAATAAAGCATAGGTTAAAACAACATAAATACAATTTAATAAAGCATAGGAAAAAACATCATAAATACAATTTAATAAAGCATAAGATAAAACAACATAAATACAATTTAATGAAGCATGGGTTAAAACAACATAAATACAATTTATTAAATTATAGGACAAAACAACATAAATAAAATTTAATAAAGCATAGGATAAAACAACATAAATACAATTTAATAAAGCATAGGATAAAACAACAAAAATACAATTTAATAAAGCATAGGATAAAACAACATAAATACAATTTAATAAAGCATAGGATAAAACAACATAAATACAATTTAATAAAGCATGGGTTAAAACATCATAAATACAATTTAATAAAGCATAGGACGAAACAACATAAATACAATTTAATAAAGCATAGGATAAAACAACATAAATACAATTTAATAAAGCATAGGATAAAGCAACATAAATACAATTTAATAAAGCATAGTATAAAACAACATAAATACAATTTAATAAAGCATAGGATAAAACAACATAAATACAATTTAATAAAGCATAGGCTAAAACAACATAAATAAAATTTAGTAAAGCATAGAATAAAACAACATAAATACAATTTAATAAAGCATGGGTTAAAACAACATAAATACAATTTAATAAAGCATAGGACGAAACAACATAAATACAATTTAATAAAGCATAGGATAAAACAACATAAATACAATTTAATAAAGCATAGGATAAAGCAACATAAATACAATTTAATAAAGCATAGTATAAAACAACATAAATACAATTTAATAAAGCATAGGATAAAACAACATAAATACAATTTAATAAAGCATAGGCTAAAACAACATAAATACAATTTAATAAACCATAGGATAAAACAACATAAATACAATTTAATAAAGCTTAGGTTAAAACAACATCAATACAATTTAATAAAGCATAGGATAAAACAACATAAATACAATTTAATAAAGCATAGGATAAAACCACATAAATACAATTTAATAAAGCATAGGATAAAACAACATAAATACAATTTAATAAAGCATAGGTTAAAAAAACATAAATACAATTTAATAAAGCATAGGATAAAACAACATAAATACAATTTAATAAAGCATAGGTTAAAACAACAAAAATACAATTTAATAAAGCATAGGATAAAACAACATAAATACAATTTAATAAAGCATAGGATAAAACAACATAAATACAATTTAATAAAGCATAGGATAAAACAACATAAATACAATTTAATAAAGCATAGGATAAAACAACATAAATACAATTTAATAAAGCATAGGATAAAACAACATAAATACAATTTAATAAAGCATAGGACAAAACAACATAAATACAATTTAATAAAGCATAGGATAAAACAACATAAATACAATTTAATAAAGCATAGGATAAAACAACATAAATACAATTTAATAAAGCATAGGTTAAAACAACATAAATACAATTTAATAAAGCATAGGATAAAAGAACATAAATACAATTTAATAAAGCATAGGATAAAACAACATAAATACAGTTTAATAAAGCGTAGGTTAAAACAACATAAATACAATTTAATAAAGCATAGGACAAAACAATATAAATACAATTTAATAAAGCATAGGATAAAACAACATATATACAGTTTAATAAAGCATAGGATAAAACAACATAAGTACAATTTAATAAAGCATAGGATAAAACAACATAAATACAATTTAATAAAGCATAAGATAAAACAACATAAATGCAATTTAATAAAGCATAGGTTAAAACAACATAAATACAATTTAATAAAGCATAGGAAAAAACATCATAAATACAATTTAATAAAGCATAAGATAAAACAACATAAATACAATTTAATGAAGCATGGGTTAAAACAACATAAATACAATTTATTAAAGCATAGGACAAAACAACATAAATACAATTTAATAAAGCATAGGATAAAACAACATAAATACAATTTAATAAAGCATAGGATAAAACAACATAAATACAATTTAATAAAGAATAGGATAAAACAACATAAACACAATTTAATAAAGCATAGGATAAAACAACATAAATACAATTTAATAAAGCATAGGATAAAACAACATAAATACAATTTAATAAAGCATAGGATAAAACAACATAAATACAGTTTAATAAAGCATACGATAAAACAACATAAATACAATTTAATAAAGCATAGGATAAAACAACATAAATACAATTTAATAAAGCATAGGACAAAACAACATAAATACAATTTAATAAAGCATAGGATAAAACAATATAAATACAATTTAATAAAGCATAGGATAAAACAACATAAATACAATTTAATAAAGCATAGGTTAAAACAACATAAATACAATTTAATAAAGCATAGGTTAAAACAACATAAATACAATTTAATAAAGCATAGGAAAAAACATCATAAATACAATTTAATAAAGCATAAGATAAAACAACATAAATACAATTTAATGAAGCATGGGTTAAAACAACATAAATACAATTTATTAAATTATAGGACAAAACAACATAAATACAATTTAATAAAGCATAGGATAAAACAACATAAATACAATTTAATAAAGCATAGGATAAAACAACATAAATACAATTTAATAAAGCATAGGATAAAACAACATAAATACAATTTAATAAAGCATAGGATAAAACAACATAAATACAATTTAATAAAGCATGGGTTAAAACATCATAAATACAATTTAATAAAGCATAGGACGAAACAACATAAATACAATTTAATAAAGCATAGGATAAAACAACATAAATACAATTTAATAAAGCATAGGATAAAGCAACATAAATACAATTTAATAAAGCATAGTATAAAACAACATAAATACAATTTAATAAAGCATAGGATAAAACAACATAAATACAATTTAATAAAGCATAGGCTAAAACAACATAAATAAAATTTAGTAAAGCATAGAATAAAACAACATAAATACAATTTAATAAAGCATGGGTTAAAACAACATAAATACAATTTAATAAAGCATAGGACGAAACAACATAAATACAATTTAATAAAGCATAGGATAAAACAACATAAATACAATTTAATAAAGCATAGGATAAAGCAACATAAATACAATTTAATAAAGCATAGTATAAAACAACATAAATACAATTTAATAAAGCATAGGATAAAACAACATAAATACAATTTAATAAAGCATAGGCTAAAACAACATAAATACAATTTAATAAACCATAGGATAAAACAACATAAATACAATTTAATAAAGCATAGGTTAAAACAACATCAATACAATTTAATAAAGCATAGGATAAAACAACATAAATACAATTTAATAAAGCATAGGATAAAACCACATAAATACAATTTAATAAAGCATAGGATAAAACAACATAAATACAATTTAATAAAGCATAGGTTAAAAAAACATAAATACAATTTAATAAAGCATAGGATAAAACAACATAAATACAATTTAATAAAGCATAGGTTAAAACAACAAAAATACAATTTAATAAAGCATAGGATAAAACAACATAAATACAATTTAATAAAGCATAGGATAAAACAACATAAATACAATTTAATAAAGCATAGGATAAAACAACATAAATACAATTTAATAAAGCATAGGATAAAACAACATAAATACAATTTAATAAAGCATAGGATAAAACAACATAAATACAATTTAATAAAGCATAAGACAAAACAACATAAATACAATTTAATAAAGCATAGGATAAAACAACATAAATACAATTTAATAAAGCATAGGATAAAACAACATAAATACAACTTAATAAAGCATAGGTTAAAACAACATAAATACAATTTAATAAAGCATAGGATAAAAGAACATAAATACAATTTAATAAAGCATAGGATAAAACAACATAAATACAGTTTAATAAAGCGTAGGTTAAAACAACATAAATACAATTTAATAAAGCATAGGACAAAACAACATAAATACAATTTAATAAAGCATAGGATAAAACAACATATATACAGTTTAATAAAGCATAGGATAAAACAACATAAGTACAATTTAATAAAGCATAGGATAAAACAACATAAATACAATTTAATAAAGCATAAGATAAAACAACATAAATGCAATTTAATAAAGCATAGGTTAAAACAACATAAATACAATTTAATAAAGCATAGGAAAAAACATCATAAATACAATTTAATAAAGCATAAGATAAAACAACATAAATACAATTTAATGAAGCATGGGTTAAAACAACATAAATACAATTTATTAAAGCATAGGACAAAACAACATAAATACAATTTAATAAAGCATAGGATAAAACAACATAAATACAATTTAATAAAGCATAGGATAAAACAACATAAATACAATTTAATAAAGAATAGGATAAAACAACATAAACACAATTTAATAAAGCATAGGATAAAACAACATAAATACAATTTAATAAAGCATAGGATAAAACAACATAAATACAATTTAATAAAGCATAGGATAAAACAACATAAATACAGTTTAATAAAGCATACGATAAAACAACATAAATACAATTTAATAAAGCATAGGATAAAACAACATAAATACAATTTAATAAAGCATAGGACAAAACAACATAAATACAATTTAATAAAGCATAGGATAAAACAACATAAATACAATTTAATAAAGCATAGGATAAAACAACATAAATACAATTTAATAAAGCATAGGTTAAAACAACATAAATACAATTTAATAAAGCATAGGTTAAAACAACATAAATACAATTTAATAAAGCATAGGATAAAAGAACATAAATACAATTTAATAAAGCATAGGATAAAACAACATAAATACAGTTTAATAAAGCGTAGGTTAAAACAACATAAATACAATTTAATAAAGCATAGGACAAAACAACATAAATACAATTTAATAAAGCATAGGATAAAACAAAATATATACAGTTTAATAAAGCATAGGATAAAACAACATAAGTACAATTTAATAAAGCATAGGATAAAACAACATAAATACAATTTAATAAAGCATAAGATAAAACAACATAAATGCAATTTAATAAAGCATAGGTTAAAACAACATAAATACAATTTAATAAAGCATAGGAAAAAACATCATAAATACAATTTAATAAAGCATAAGATAAAACAACATAAATACAATTTAATGAAGCATGGGTTAAAACAACATAAATACAATTTATTAAAGCATAGGACAAAACAACATAAATAAAATTTAATAAAGCATAGGATAAAACAACATAAATACAATTTAATAAAGCATAGGATAAAACAACATAAATACAATTTAATAAAGCATAGGATAAAACAACATAAATACAATTTAATAAAGCATAGGATAAAACAACATAAATACAATTTAATAAAGCATGGGTTAAAACATCATAAATACAATTTAATAAAGCATAGGACGAGACAACATAAATACAATTTAATAAAGCATAGGATAAAACAACATAAATACAATTTAATAAAGCATAGGATAAAGCAACATAAATACAATTTAATAAAGCATAGTATAAAACAACATAAATACAATTTAATAAAGCATAGGATAAAACAACATAAATACAATTTAATAAAGCATAGGCTAAATCAACATAAATAAAATTTAGTAAAGCATAGAATAAAACAACATAAATACAATTTAATAAAGCATGGGTTAAAACAACATAAATACAATTTAATAAAGCATAGGACGAAACAACATAAATACAATTTAATAAAGCATAGGATAAAACAACATATATACAATTTAATAAAGCATAGGATAAAGCAACATAAATACAATTTAATAAAGCATAGTATAAAACAACATAAATACAATTTAATAAAGCATAGGATAAAACAACATAAATACAATTTAATAAAGCATAGGCTAAAACAACATAAATACAATTTAATAAACCATAGGATAAAACAACATAAATACAATTTAATAAAGCATAGGTTAAAACAACATCAATACAATTTAATAAAGCATAGGATAAAACAACATAAATACAATTTAATAAAGCATAGGATAAAACCACATAAATACAATTTAATAAAGCATAGGATAAAACAACATAAATACAATTTAATAAAGCATAGGTTAAAAAAACATAAATACAATTTAATAAAGCATAGGATAAAACAACATAAATACAATTTAATAAAGCATAGGTTAAAACAACAAAAATACAATTTAATAAAGCATAGGATAAAACAACATAAATACAATTTAATAAAGCATAGGATAAAACAACATAAATACAATTTAATAAAGCATAGGATAAAACAACATAAATACAATTTAATAAAGCATAGGATAAAACAACATAAATACAATTTAATAAAGCATAGGACAAAACAACATAAATACAATTTAATAAAGCATAGGATAAAACAACATAAATACAATTTAATAAAGCATAGGATAAAACAACATAAATACAACTTAATAAAGCATAGGTTAAAACAACATAAATACAATTTAATAAAGCATAGGATAAAAGAACATAAATACAATTTAATAAAGCATAGGATAAAACAACATAAATACAGTTTAATAAAGCGTAGGTTAAAACAACATAAATACAATTTAATAAAGCATAGGACAAAACAACATAAATACAATTTAATAAAGCATAGGATAAAACAACATATATACAGTTTAATAAAGCATAGGATAAAACAACATAAGTACAATTTAATAAAGCATAGGATAAAACAACATAAATACAATTTAATAAAGCATAAGATAAAACAACATAAATGCAATTTAATAAAGCATAGGTTAAAACAACATAAATACAATTTAATAAAGCATAGGAAAAAACATCATAAATACAATTTAATAAAGCATAAGATAAAACAACATAAATACAATTTAATGAAGCATGGGTTAAAACAACATAAATACAATTTATTAAAGCATAGGACAAAACAACATAAATACAATTTAATAAAGCATAGGATAAAACAACATAAATACAATTTAATAAAGCATAGGATAAAACAACATAAATACAATTTAATAAAGAATAGGATAAAACAACATAAACACAATTTAATAAAGCATAGGATAAAACAACATAAATACAATTTAATAAAGCATAGGATAAAACAACATAAATACAATTTAATAAAGCATAGGATAAAACAACATAAATACAGTTTAATAAAGCATACGATAAAACAACATAAATACAATTTAATAAAGCATAGGATAAAACAACATAAATACAATTTAATAAAGCATAGGACAAAACAACATAAATACAATTTAATAAAGCATAGGATAAAACAACATAAATACAATTTAATAAAGCATAGGATAAAACAACATAAATACAACTTAATAAAGCATAGGTTAAAACAACATAAATACAATTTAATAAAGCATAGGATAAAAGAACATAAATACAATTTAATAAAGCATAGGATAAAACAACATAAATACAGTTTAATAAAGCGTAGGTTAAAACAACATAAATACAATTTAATAAAGCATAGGACAAAACAACATAAATACAATTTAATAAAGCATAGGATAAAACAACATATATACAGTTTAATAAAGCATAGGATAAAACAACATAAGTACAATTTAATAAAGCATAGGATAAAACAACATAAATACAATTTAATAAAGCATAAGATAAAACAACATAAATGCAATTTAATAAAGCATAGGTTAAAACAACATAAATACAATTTAATAAAGCATAGGAAAAAACATCATAAATACAATTTAATAAAGCATAAGATAAAACAACATAAATACAATTTAATGAAGCATGGGTTAAAACAACATAAATACAATTTATTAAAGCATAGGACAAAACAACATAAATACAATTTAATAAAGCATAGGATAAAACAACATAAATACAATTTAATAAAGCATAGGATAAAACAACATAAATACAATTTAATAAAGAATAGGATAAAACAACATAAACACAATTTAATAAAGCATAGGATAAAACAACATAAATACAATTTAATAAAGCATAGGATAAAACAACATAAATACAATTTAATAAAGCATAGGATAAAACAACATAAATACAGTTTAATAAAGCATACGATAAAACAACATAAATACAATTTAATAAAGCATAGGATAAAACAACATAAATACAATTTAATAAAGCATAGGACAAAACAACATAAATACAATTTAATAAAGCATAGGATAAAACAACATAAATACAATTTAATAAAGCATAGGATAAAACAACATAAATACAATTTAATAAAGCATAGGTTAAAACAACATAAATACAATTTAATAAAGCATAGGTTAAAACAACATAAATACAATTTAATAAAGCATAGGATAAAAGAACATAAATACAATTTAATAAAGCATAGGATAAAACAACATAAATACAGTTTAATAAAGCGTAGGTTAAAACAACATAAATACAATTTAATAAAGCATAGGACAAAACAACATAAATACAATTTAATAAAGCATAGGATAAAACAAAATATATACAGTTTAATAAAGCATAGGATAAAACAACATAAGTACAATTTAATAAAGCATAGGATAAAACAACATAAATACAATTTAATAAAGCATAAGATAAAACAACATAAATGCAATTTAATAAAGCATAGGTTAAAACAACATAAATACAATTTAATAAAGCATAGGAAAAAACATCATAAATACAATTTAATAAAGCATAAGTTAAAACAACATAAATACAATTTAATGAAGCATGGGTTAAAACAACATAAATACAATTTATTAAAGCATAGGACAAAACAACATAAATAAAATTTAATAAAGCATAGGATAAAACAACATACATACAATTTAATAAAGCATAGGATAAAACAACATAAATACAATTTAATAAAGCATAGGATAAAACAACATAAATACAATTTAATAAAGCATAGGATAAAACAACATAAATACAATTTAATAAAGCATGGGTTAAAACATCATAAATACAATTTAATAAAGCATAGGACGAAACAACATAAATACAATTTAATAAAGCATAGGATAAAACAACATAAATACAATTTAATAAAGCATAGGATAAAGCAACATAAATACAATTTAATAAAGCATAGTATAAAACAACATAAATACAATTTAATAAAGCATAGGATAAAACAACATAAATACAATTTAATAAAGCATAGGCTAAAACAACATAAATAAAATTTAGTAAAGCATAGAATAAAACAACATAAATACAATTTAATAAAGCATGGGTTAAAACAACATAAATACAATTTAATAAAGCATAGGACGAAACAACATAAATACAATTTAATAAAGCATAGGATAAAACAACATAAATACAATTTAATAAAGCATAGGATAAAGCAACATAAATACAATTTAATAAAGCATATTATAAAACAACATAAATACAATTTAATAAAGCATAGGATAAAACAACATAAATACAATTTAATAAAGCATAGGCTAAAACAACATAAATACAATTTAATAAACCATAGGATAAAACAACATAAATACAATTTAATAAAGCATAGGTTAAAACAACATCAATACAATTTAATAAAGCATAGGATAAAACAACATAAATACAATTTAATAAAGCATAGGATAAAACCACATAAATACAATTTAATAAAGCATAGGATAAAACAACATAAATACAATTTAATAAAGCATAGGTTAAAAAAACATAAATACAATTTAATAAAGCATAGGATAAAACAACATAAATACAATTTAATAAAGCATAGGTTAAAACAACAAAAATACAATTTAATAAAGCATAGGATAAAACAACATAAATACAATTTAATAAAGCATAGGATAAAACAACATAAATACAATTTAATAAAGCATAGGATAAAACAACATAAATACAATTTAATAAAGCATAGGATAAAACAACATAAATACAGTTTAATAAAGCATACGATAAAACAACATAAATGCAATTTAATAAAGCATAGGATAAAACAACATAAATACAATTTAATAAAGCATAGGACAAAACAACATAAATACAATTTAATAAAGCATAGGATAAAACAACATAAATACAATTTAATAAAGCATAGGATAAAACAACATAAATACAATTTAATAAAGCATAGGTTAAAACAACATAAATACAATTTAATAAAGCATAGGTTAAAACAACATAAATACAATTTAATAAAGCATAGGATAAAAGAACATAAATACAATTTAATAAAGCATAGGATAAAACAACATAAATACAGTTTAATAAAGCGTAGGTTAAAACAACATAAATACAATTTAATAAAGCATAGGACAAAACAACATAAATACAATTTAATAAAGCATAGGATAAAACAAAATATATACAGTTTAATAAAGCATAGGATAAAACAACATAAGTACAATTTAATAAAGCATAGGATAAAACAACATAAATACAATTTAATAAAGCATAAGATAAAACAACATAAATGCAATTTAATAAAGCATAGGTTAAAACAACATAAATACAATTTAATAAAGCATAGGAAAAAACATCATAAATACAATTTAATAAAGCATAAGATAAAACAACATAAATACAATTTAATGAAGCATGGGTTAAAACAACATAAATACAATTTATTAAAGCATAGGACAAAACAACATAAATAAAATTTAATAAAGCATAGGATAAAACAACATAAATACAATTTAATAAAGCATAGGATAAAACAACATAAATACAATTTAATAAAGCATAGGATAAAACAACATAAATACAATTTAATAAAGCATAGGATAAAACAACATAAATACAATTTAATAAAGCATGGGTTAAAACATCATAAATACAATTTAATAAAGCATAGGACGAAACAACATAAATACAATTTAATAAAGCATAGGATAAAACAACATAAATACAATTTAATAAAGCATAGGATAAAGCAACATAAATACAATTTAATAAAGCATAGTATAAAACAACATAAATACAATTTAATAAAGCATAGGATAAAACAACATAAATACAATTTAATAAAGCATAGGCTAAAACAACATAAATAAAATTTAGTAAAGCATAGAATAAAACAACATAAATACAATTTAATAAAGCATGGGTTAAAACAACATAAATACAATTTAATAAAGCATAGGACGAAACAACATAAATACAATTTAATAAAGCATAGGATAAAACAACATAAATACAATTTAATAAAGCATAGGATAAAGCAACATAAATACAATTTAATAAAGCATAGTATAAAACAACATAAATACAATTTAATAAAGCATAGGATAAAACAACATAAATACAATTTAATAAAGCATAGGCTAAAACAACATAAATACAATTTAATAAACCATAGGATAAAACAACATAAATACAATTTAATAAAGCATAGGTTAAAACAACATCAATACAATTTAATAAAGCATAGGATAAAACAACATAAATACAATTTAATAAAGCATAGGATAAAACCACATAAATACAATTTAATAAAGCATAGGATAAAACAACATAAATACAATTTAATAAAGCATAGGTTAAAAAAACATAAATACAATTTAATAAAGCATAGGATAAAACAACATAAATACAATTTAATAAAGCATAGGTTAAAACAACAAAAATACAATTTAATAAAGCATAGGATAAAACAACATAAATACAATTTAATAAAGCATAGGATAAAACAACATAAATACAATTTAATAAAGCATAGGATAAAACAACATAAATACAATTTAATAAAGCATAGGATAAAACAACATAAATACAATTTAATAAAGCATAGGATAAAACAACATAAATACAATTTAATAAAGCATAGGATAAAACAACATAAATACAATTTAATAAAGCATAGGATAAAGCAACATAAATACAATTTAATAAAGCATAGTATAAAACAACATAAATACAATTTAATAAAGCATAGGATAAAACAACATAAATACAATTTAATAAAGCATAGGCTAAAACAACATAAATACAATTTAATAAACCATAGGATAAAACAACATAAATACAATTTAATAAAGCATAGGTTAAAACAACATCAATACAATTTAATAAAGCATAGGATAAAACAACATAAATACAATTTAATAAAGCATAGGATAAAACCACATAAATACAATTTAATAAAGCATAGGATAAAACAACATAAATACAATTTAATAAAGCATAGGTTAAAAAAACATAAATACAATTTAATAAAGCATAGGATAAAACAACATAAATACAATTTAATAAAGCATAGGTTAAAACAACAAAAATACAATTTAATAAAGCATAGGATAAAACAACATAAATACAATTTAATAAAGCATAGGATAAAACAACATAAATACAATTTAATAAAGCATAGGATAAAACAACATAAATACAATTTAATAAAGCATAGGATAAAACAACATAAATACAATTTAATAAAGCATAGGATAAAACAACATAAATACAATTTAATAAAGCATAGGACAAAACAACATAAATACAATTTAATAAAGCATAGGATAAAACAACATAAATACAATTTAATAAAGCATAGGATAAAACAACATAAATACAACTTAATAAAGCATAGGTTAAAACAACATAAATACAATTTAATAAAGCATAGGATAAAAGAACATAAATACAATTTAATAAAGCATAGGATAAAACAACATAAATACAGTTTAATAAAGCGTAGGTTAAAACAACATAAATACAATTTAATAAAGCATAGGACAAAACAACATAAATACAATTTAATAAAGCATAGGATAAAACAACATATATACAGTTTAATAAAGCATAGGATAAAACAACATAAGTACAATTTAATAAAGCATAGGATAAAACAACATAAATACAATTTAATAAAGCATAAGATAAAACAACATAAATGCAATTTAATAAAGCATAGGTTAAAACAACATAAATACAATTTAATAAAGCATAGGAAAAAACATCATAAATACAATTTAATAAAGCATAAGATAAAACAACATAAATACAATTTAATGAAGCATGGGTTAAAACAACATAAATACAATTTATTAAAGCATAGGACAAAACAACATAAATACAATTTAATAAAGCATAGGATAAAACAACATAAATACAATTTAATAAAGCATAGGATAAAACAACATAAATACAATTTAATAAAGAATAGGATAAAACAACATAAACACAATTTAATAAAGCATAGGATAAAACAACATAAATACAATTTAATAAAGCATAGGATAAAACAACATAAATACAATTTAATAAAGTATAGGATAAAACAACATAAATACAGTTTAATAAAGCATACGATAAAACAACATAAATACAATTTAATAAAGCATAGGATAAAACAACATAAATACAATTTAATAAAGCATAGGACAAAACAACATAAATACAATTTAATAAAGCATAGGATAAAACAACATAAATACAATTTAATAAAGCATAGGATAAAACAACATAAATACAATTTAATAAAGCATAGGACAAAACAACATAAATACAATTTAATAAAGCATAGGATAAAACAACATAAATACAATTTAATAAAGCATAGGATAAAACAACATAAATACAATTTAATAAAGCATAGGTTAAAACAACATAAATACAATTTAATAAAGCATAGGATAAAAGAACATAAATACAATTTAATAAAGCATAGGATAAAACAACATAAATACAGTTTAATAAAGCGTAGGTTAAAACAACATAAATACAATTTAATAAAGCATAGGACAAAACAACATAAATACAATTTAATAAAGCATAGGATAAAACAACATATATACAGTTTAATAAAGCATAGGATAAAACAACATAAGTACAATTTAATAAAGCATAGGATAAAACAACATAAATACAATTTAATAAAGCATAGGATAAAACAACATATATACAGTTTAATAAAGCATAAGATAAAACAACATAAATGCAATTTAATAAAGCATAGGTTAAAACAACATAAATACAATTTAATAAAGCATAGGAAAAAACATCATAAATACAATTTAATAAAGCATAAGATAAAACAACATAAATACAATTTATTAAAGCATAGGACAAAACAACATAAATACAATTTAATAAAGCATAGGATAAAACAACATAAATACAATTTAATAAAGCATAGGATAAAACAACATAAATACAATTTAATAAAGAATAGGATAAAACAACATAAACACAATTTAATAAAGCATAGGATAAAACAACATAAATACAATTTAATAAAGCATAGGATAAAACAACATAAATACAATTTAATAAAGCATAGGATAAAACAACATAAATACAGTTTAATAAAGCATACGATAAAACAACATAAATACAATTTAATAAAGCATAGGATAAAACAACATAAATACAATTTAATAAAGCATAGGACAAAACAACATAAATACAATTTAATAAAGCATAGGATAAAACAATATAAATACAATTTAATAAAGCATAGGATAAAACAACATAAATACAATTTAATAAAGCATAGGTTAAAACAACATAAATACAATTTAATAAAGCATAGGTTAAAACAACATAAATACAATTTAATAAAGCATAGGATAAAAGAACATAAATACAATTTAATAAAGCATAGGATAAAACAACATAAATACAGTTTAATAAAGCGTAGGTTAAAACAACATAAATACAATTTAATAAAGCATAGGACAAAACAACATAAATACAATTTAATAAAGCATAGGATAAAACAACATATATACAGTTTAATAAAGCATAGGATAAAACAACATAAGTACAATTTAATAAAGCATAGGATAAAACAACATAAATACAATTTAATAAAGCATAAGATAAAACAACATAAATGCAATTTAATAAAGCATAGGTTAAAACAACATAAATACAATTTAATAAAGCATAGGAAAAAACATCATAAATACAATTTAATAAAGCATAAGATAAAACAACATAAATACAATTTAATGAAGCATGGGTTAAAACAACATAAATACAATTTATTAAAGCAGAGGACAAAACAACATAAATAAAATTTAATAAAGCATAGGATAAAACAACATAAATACAATTTAATAAAGCATAGGATAAAACAACATAAATACAATTTAATAAAGCATAGGATAAAACAACATAAATACAATTTAATAAAGCATAGGATAAAACAACATAAATACAATTTAATAAAGCATGGGTTAAAACATCATAAATACAATTTAATAAAGCATAGGACGAAACAACATAAATACAATTTAATAAAGCATAGGATAAAACAACATAAATACAATTTAATAAAGCATAGGATAAAGCAACATAAATACAATTTAATAAAGCATAGTATAAAACAACATAAATACAATTTAATAAAGCATAGGATAAAACAACATAAATACAATTTAATAAAGCATAGGCTAAAACAACATAAATAAAATTTAGTAAAGCATAGAATAAAACAACATAAATACAATTTAATAAAGCATGGGTTAAAACAACATAAATACAATTTAATAAAGCATAGGACGAAACAACATAAATACAATTTAATAAAGCATAGGATAAAACAACATAAATACAATTTAATAAAGCATAGGATAAAGCAACATAAATACAATTTAATAAAGCATAGTATAAAACAACATAAATACAATTTAATAAAGCATAGGATAAAACAACATAAATACAATTTAATAAAGCATAGGCTAAAACAACATAAATACAATTTAATAAACCATAGGATAAAACAACATAAATACAATTTAATAAAGCATAGGTTAAAACAACATCAATACAATTTAATAAAGCATAGGATAAAACAACATAAATACAATTTAATAAAGCATAGGATAAAACCACATAAATACAATTTAATAAAGCATAGGATAAAACAACATAAATACAATTTAATAAAGCATAGGTTAAAAAAACATAAATACAATTTAATAAAGCATAGGATAAAACAACATAAATACAATTTAATAAAGCATAGGTTAAAACAACAAAAATACAATTTAATAAAGCATAGGATAAAACAACATAAATACAATTTAATAAAGCATAGGATAAAACAACATAAATACAATTTAATAAAGCATAGGATAAAACAACATAAATACAATTTAATAAAGCATAGGATAAAACAACATAAATACAATTTAATAAAGCATAGGATAAAACAACATAAATACAATTTAATAAAGCATAGGACAAAACAACATAAATACAATTTAATAAAGCATAGGATAAAACAAAATAAATACAATTTAATAAAGCATAGGATAAAACAACATAAATACAACTTAATAAAGCATAGGTTAAAACAACATAAATACAATTTAATAAAGCATAGGATAAAAGAACATAAATACAATTTAATAAAGCATAGGATAAAACAACATAAATACAGTTTAATAAAGCGTAGGTTAAAACAACATAAATACAATTTAATAAAGCATAGGACAAAACAACATAAATACAATTTAATAAAGCATAGGATAAAACAACATATATACAGTTTAATAAAGCATAGGATAAAACAACATAAGTACAATTTAATAAAGCATAGGATAAAACAACATAAATACAATTTAATAAAGCATAAGATAAAACAACATAAATGCAATTTAATAAAGCATAGGTTAAAACAACATAAATACAATTTAATAAAGCATAGGAAAAAACATCATAAATACAATTTAATAAAGCATAAGATAAAACAACATAAATACAATTTAATGAAGCATGGGTTAAAACAACATAAATACAATTTATTAAAGCATAGGACAAAACAACATAAATACAATTTAATAAAGCATAGGATAAAACAACATAAATACAATTTAATAAAGCATAGGATAAAACAACATAAATACAATTTAATAAAGAATAGGATAAAACAACATAAACACAATTTAATAAAGCATAGGATAAAACAACATAAATACAATTTAATAAAGCATAGGATAAAACAACATAAATACAATTTAATAAAGCATAGGATAAAACAACATAAATACAGTTTAATAAAGCATACGATAAAACAACATAAATACAATTTAATAAAGCATAGGATAAAACAACATAAATACAATTTAATAAAGCATAGGACAAAACAACATAAATACAATTTAATAAAGCATAGGATAAAACAACATAAATACAATTTAATAAAGCATAGGTTAAAACAACATAAATACAATTTAATAAAGCATAGGTTAAAACAACATAAATACAATTTAATAAAGCATAGGATAAAAGAACATAAATACAATTTAATAAAGCATAGGATAAAACAACATAAATACAGTTTAATAAAGCGTAGGTTAAAACAACATAAATACAATTTAATAAAGCATAGGACAAAACAACATAAATACAATTTAATAAAGCATAGGATAAAACAAAATATATACAGTTTAATAAAGCATAGGATAAAACAACATAAGTACAATTTAATAAAGCATAGGATAAAACAACATAAATACAATTTAATAAAGCATAAGATAAAACAACATAAATGCAATTTAATAAAGCATAGGTTAAAACAACATAAATACAATTTAATAAAGCATAGGAAAAAACATCATAAATACAATTTAATAAAGCATAAGATAAAACAACATAAATACAATTTAATGAAGCATGGGTTAAAACAACATAAATACAATTTATTAAAGCATAGGACAAAACAACATAAATAAAATTTAATAAAGCATAGGATAAAACAACATAAATACAATTTAATAAAGCATAGGATAAAACAACATAAATACAATTTAATAAAGCATAGGATAAAACAACATAAATACAATTTAATAAAGCATAGGATAAAACAACATAAATACAATTTACTAAAGCATGGGTTAAAACATCATAAATACAATTTAATAAAGCATAGGACGAAACAACATAAATACAATTTAATAAAGCATAGGATAAAACAACATAAATACAATTTAATAAAGCATAGGATAAAGCAACATAAATACAATTTAATAAAGCATAGTATAAAACAACATAAATACAATTTAATAAAGCATAGGATAAAACAACATAAATACAATTTAATAAAGCATAGGCTAAATCAACATAAATAAAATTTAGTAAAGCATAGAATAAAACAACATAAATACAATTTAATAAAGCATGGGTTAAAACAACATAAATACAATTTAATAAAGCATAGGACGAAACAACATAAATGCAATTTAATAAAGCATAGGATAAAACAACATAAATACAATTTAATAAAGCATAGGATAAAGCAACATAAATACAATTTAATAAAGCATAGTATAAAACAACATAAATACAATTTAATAAAGCATAGGATAAAACAACATAAATACAATTTAATAAAGCATAGGCTAAAACAACATAAATACAATTTAATAAACCATAGGATAAAACAACATAAATACAATTTAATAAAGCATAGGTTAAAACAACATCAATACAATTTAATAAAGCATAGGATAAAGCAACATAAATACAATTTAATAAAGCATAGGATAAAACCACATAAATACAATTTAATAAAGCATAGGATAAAACAACATAAATACAATTTAATAAAGCATAGGTTAAAAAAACATAAATACAATTTAATAAAGCATAGGATAAAACAACATAAATACAATTTAATAAAGCATAGGTTAAAACAACAAAAATACAATTTAATAAAGCATAGGATAAAACAACATAAATACAATTTAATAAAGCATAGGATAAAACAACATAAATACAATTTAATAAAGCATAGGATAAAACAACATAAATACAATTTAATAAAGCATAGGATAAAACAACATAAATACAATTTAATAAAGCATAGGATAAAACAACATAAATACAATTTAATAAAGCATAGGACAAAACAACATAAATACAATTTAATAAAGCATAGGATAAAACAACATAAATACAATTTAATAAAGCATAGGATAAAACAACATAAATACAACTTAATAAAGCATAGGTTAAAACAACATAAATACAATTTAATAAAGCATAGGATAAAAGAACATAAATACAATTTAATAAAGCATAGGATAAAACAACATAAATACAGTTTAATAAAGCGTAGGTTAAAACAACATAAATACAATTTAATAAAGCATAGGACAAAACAACATAAATACAATTTAATAAAGCATAGGATAAAACAACATATATACAGTTTAATAAAGCATAGGATAAAACAACATAAGTACAATTTAATAAAGCATAGGATAAAACAACATAAATACAATTTAATAAAGCATAAGATAAAACAACATAAATGCAATTTAATAAAGCATAGGTTAAAACAACATAAATACAATTTAATAAAGCATAGGAAAAAACATCATAAATACAATTTAATAAAGCATAAGATAAAACAACATAAATACAATTTAATGAAGCATGGGTTAAAACAACATAAATACAATTTATTAAAGCATAGGACAAAACAACATAAATACAATTTAATAAAGCATAGGATAAAACAACATAAATACAATTTAATAAAGCATAGGATAAAACAACATAAATACAATTTAATAAAGAATAGGATAAAACAACATAAACACAATTTAATAAAGCATAGGATAAAACAACATAAATACAATTTAATAAAGCATAGGATAAAACAACATAAATACAATTTAATAAAGCATAGGATAAAACAACATAAATACAGTTTAATAAAGCATACGATAAAACAACATAAATACAATTTAATAAAGCATAGGATAAAACAACATAAATACAATTTAATAAAGCATAGGACAAAACAACATAAATACAATTTAATAAAGCATAGGATAAAACAACATAAATACAATTTAATAAAGCATAGGATAAAACAACATAAATACAATTTAATAAAGCATAGGTTAAAACAACATAAATACAATTTAATAAAGCATAGGTTAAAACAACATAAATACAATTTAATAAAGCATAGGATAAAACAACATAAATACAGTTTAATAAAGCGTAGGTTAAAACAACATAAATACAATTTAATAAAGCATAGGATAAAACAACATAAATACAGTTTAATAAAGCGTAGGTTAAAACAACATAAATACAATTTAATAAAGCATAGGACAAAACAACATAAATACAATTTAATAAAGCATAGGATAAAACAAAATATATACAGTTTAATAAAGCATAGGATAAAACAACATAAATACAATTTAATAAAGCATAGGACAAAACAACATAAATACAATTTAATAAAGCATAGGATAAAACAACATAAATACAATTTAATAAAGCATAGGATAAAACAACATAAATACAACTTAATAAAGCATAGGTTAAAACAACATAAATACAATTTAATAAAGCATAGGATAAAAGAACATAAATACAATTTAATAAAGCATAGGATAAAACAACATAAATACAGTTTAATAAAGCGTAGGTTAAAACAACATAAATACAATTTAATAAAGCATAGGACAAAACAACATAAATACAATTTAATAAAGCATAGGATAAAACAACATATATACAGTTTAATAAAGCATAGGATAAAACAACATAAGTACAATTTAATAAAGCATAGGATAAAACAACATAAATACAATTTAATAAAGCATAAGATAAAACAACATAAATGCAATTTAATAAAGCATAGGTTAAAACAACATAAATACAATTTAATAAAGCATAGGAAAAAACATCATAAATACAATTTAATAAAGCATAAGATAAAACAACATAAATACAATTTAATGAAGCATGGGTTAAAACAACATAAATACAATTTATTAAAGCATAGGACAAAACAACATAAATACAATTTAATAAAGCATAGGATAAAACAACATAAATACAATTTAATAAAGCATAGGATAAAACAACATAAATACAATTTAATAAAGAATAGGATAAAACAACATAAACACAATTTAATAAAGCATAGGATAAAACAACATAAATACAATTTAATAAAGCATAGGATAAAACAACATAAATACAATTTAATAAAGCATAGGATAAAACAACATAAATACAGTTTAATAAAGCATACGATAAAACAACATAAATACAATTTAATAAAGCATAGGATAAAACAACATAAATACAATTTAATAAAGCATAGGACAAAACAACATAAATACAATTTAATAAAGCATAGGATAAAACAACATAAATACAATTTAATAAAGCATAGGATAAAACAACATAAATACAATTTAATAAAGCATAGGTTAAAACAACATAAATACAATTTAATAAAGCATAGGTTAAAACAACATAAATACAATTTAATAAAGCATAGGATAAAACAACATAAATACAGTTTAATAAAGCGTAGGTTAAAACAACATAAATACAATTTAATAAAGCATAGGATAAAACAACATAAATACAGTTTAATAAAGCGTAGGTTAAAACAACATAAATACAATTTAATAAAGCATAGGACAAAACAACATAAATACAATTTAATAAAGCATAGGATAAAACAAAATATATACAGTTTAATAAAGCATAGGATAAAACAACATAAGTACAATTTAATAAAGCATAGGATAAAACAACATAAATACAATTTAATAAAGCATAAGATAAAACAACATAAATGCAATTTAATAAAGCATAGGTTAAAACAACATAAATACAATTTAATAAAGCATAGGAAAAAACATCATAAATACAATTTAATAAAGCATAAGATAAAACAACATAAATACAATTTAATGAAGCATGGGTTAAAACAACATAAATACAATTTATTAAAGCATAGGACAAAACAACATAAATAAAATTTAATAAAGCATAGGATAAAACAACATAAATACAATTTAATAAAGCATAGGATAAAACAACATAAATACAATTTAATAAAGCATAGGATAAAACAACATAAATACAATTTAATAAAGCATAGGATAAAACAACATAAATACAATTTAATAAAGCATGGGTTAAAACATCATAAATACAATTTAATAAAGCATAGGACGAAACAACATAAATACAATTTAATAAAGCATAGGATAAAACAACATAAATACAATTTAATAAAGCATAGGATAAAGCAACATAAATACAATTTAATAAAGCATAGTATAAAACAACATAAATACAATTTAATAAAGCATAGGATAAAACAACATAAATACAATTTAATAAAGCATAGGCTAAAACAACATAAATAAAATTTAGTAAAGCATAGAATAAAACAACATAAATACAATTTAATAAAGCATGGGTTAAAACAACATAAATACAATTTAATAAAGCATAGGACGAAACAACATAAATACAATTTAATAAAGCATAGGATAAAACAACATAAATACAATTTAATAAAGCATAGGATAAAGCAACATAAATACAATTTAATAAAGCATAGTATAAAACAACATAAATACAATTTAATAAAGCATAGGATAAAACAACATAAATACAATTTAATAAAGCATAGGCTAAAACAACATAAATACAATTTAATAAACCATAGGATAAAACAACATAAATACAATTTAATAAAGCATAGGTTAAAACAACATCAATACAATTTAATAAAGCATAGGATAAAACAACATAAATACAATTTAATAAAGCATAGGATAAAACCACATAAATACAATTTAATAAAGCATAGGATAAAACAACATAAATACAATTTAATAAAGCATAGGTTAAAAAAACATAAATACAATTTAATAAAGCATAGGATAAAACAACATAAATACAATTTAATAAAGCATAGGTTAAAACAACAAAAATACAATTTAATAAAGCATAGGATAAAACAACATAAATACAATTTAATAAAGCATAGGATAAAACAACATAAATACAATTTAATAAAGCATAGGATAAAACAACATAAATACAATTTAATAAAGCATAGGATAAAACAACATAAATACAATTTAATAAAGCATAGGATAAAACAACATAAATACAGTTTAATAAAGCATACGATAAAACAACATAAATACAATTTAATAAAGCATAGGATAAAACAACATAAATACAATTTAATAAAGCATAGGACAAAACAACATAAATACAATTTAATAAAGCATAGGATAAAACAACATAAATACAATTTAATAAAGCATAGGATAAAACAACATAAATACAATTTAATAAAGCATAGGTTAAAACAACATAAATACAATTTAATAAAGCATAGGTTAAAACAACATAAATACAATTTAATAAAGCATAGGATAAAAGAACATAAATACAATTTAATAAAGCATAGGATAAAACAACATAAATACAGTTTAATAAAGCGTAGGTTAAAACAACATAAATACAATTTAATAAAGCATAGGACAAAACAACATAAATACAATTTAATAAAGCATAGGATAAAACAAAATATATACAGTTTAATAAAGCATAGGATAAAACAACATAAGTACAATTTAATAAAGCATAGGATAAAACAACATAAATACAATTTAATAAAGCATAAGATAAAACAACATAAATGCAATTTAATAAAGCATAGGTTAAAACAACATAAATACAATTTAATAAAGCATAGGAAAAAACATCATAAATACAATTTAATAAAGCATAAGATAAAACAACATAAATACAATTTAATGAAGCATGGGTTAAAACAACATAAATACAATTTATTAAAGCATAGGACAAAACAACATAAATAAAATTTAATAAAGCATAGGATAAAACAACATAAATACAATTTAATAAAGCATAGGATAAAACAACATAAATACAATTTAATAAAGCATAGGATAAAACAACATAAATACAATTTAATAAAGCATAGGATAAAACAACATAAATACAATTTAATAAAGCATGGGTTAAAACATCATAAATACAATTTAATAAAGCATAGGACGAAACAACATAAATACAATTTAATAAAGCATAGGATAAAACAACATAAATACAATTTAATAAAGCATAGGATAAAGCAACATAAATACAATTTAATAAAGCATAGTATAAAACAACATAAATACAATTTAATAAAGCATAGGATAAAACAACATAAATACAATTTAATAAAGCATAGGCTAAAACAACATAAATAAAATTTAGTAAAGCATAGAATAAAACAACATAAATACAATTTAATAAAGCATGGGTTAAAACAACATAAATACAATTTAATAAAGCATAGGACGAAACAACATAAATACAATTTAATAAAGCATAGGATAAAACAACATAAATACAATTTAATAAAGCATAGGATAAAGCAACATAAATACAATTTAATAAAGCATAGTATAAAACAACATAAATACAATTTAATAAAGCATAGGATAAAACAACATAAATACAATTTAATAAAGCATAGGCTAAAACAACATAAATACAATTTAATAAACCATAGGATAAAACAACATAAATACAATTTAATAAAGCATAGGTTAAAACAACATCAATACAATTTAATAAAGCATAGGATAAAACAACATAAATACAATTTAATAAAGCATAGGATAAAACCACATAAATACAATTTAATAAAGCATAGGATAAAACAACATAAATACAATTTAATAAAGCATAGGTTAAAAAAACATAAATACAATTTAATAAAGCATAGGATAAAACAACATAAATAAAATTTAATAAAGCATAGGTTAAAACAACAAAAATACAATTTAATAAAGCATAGGATAAAACAACATAAATACAATTTAATAAAGCATAGGATAAAACAACATAAATACAATTTAATAAAGCATAGGATAAAACAACATAAATACAATTTAATAAAGCATAGGATAAAACAACATAAATACAATTTAATAAAGCATAGGATAAAACAACATAAATACAATTTAATAAAGCATAGGACAAAACAACATAAATACAATTTAATAAAGCATAGGATAAAACAACATAAATACAATTTAATAAAGCATAGGATAAAACAACATAAATACAACTTAATAAAGCATAGGTTAAAACAACATAAATACAATTTAATAAAGCATAGGATAAAAGAACATAAATACAATTTAATAAAGCATAGGATAAAACAACATAAATACAGTTTAATAAAGCGTAGGTTAAAACAACATAAATGCAATTTAATAAAGCATAGGACAAAACAACATAAATACAATTTAATAAAGCATAGGATAAAACAACATATATACAGTTTAATAAAGCATAGGATAAAACAACATAAGTACAATTTAATAAAGCATAGGATAAAACAACATAAATACAATTTAATAAAGCATAAGATAAAACAACATAAATGCAATTTAATAAAGCATAGGTTAAAACAACATAAATACAATTTAATAAAGCATAGGAAAAAACATCATAAATGCAATTTAATAAAGCATAAGATAAAACAACATAAATACAATTTAATGAAGCATGGGTTAAAACAACATAAATACAATTTATTAAAGCATAGGACAAAACAACATAAATACAATTTAATAAAGCATAGGATAAAACAACATAAATACAATTTAATAAAGCATAGGATAAAACAACATAAATACAATTTAATAAAGAATAGGATAAAACAACATAAACACAATTTAATAAAGCATAGGATAAAACAACATAAATACAATTTAATAAAGCATAGGATAAAACAACATAAATACAATTTAATAAAGCATAGGATAAAACAACATAAATACAGTTTAATAAAGCATACGATAAAACAACATAAATACAATTTAATAAAGCATAGGATAAAACAACATAAATACAATTTAATAAAGCATAGGACAAAACAACATAAATACAATTTAATAAAGCATAGGATAAAACAACATAAATACAATTTAATAAAGCATAGGATAAAACAACATAAATACAATTTAATAAAGCATATGTTAAAACAACATAAATACAATTTAATAAAGCATAGGTTAAAACAACATAAATACAATTTAATAAAGCATAGGATAAAAGAACATAAATACAATTTAATAAAGCATAGGATAAAACAACATAAATACAGTTTAATAAAGCGTAGGTTAAAACAACATAAATACAATTTAATAAAGCATAGGACAAAACAACATAAATACAATTTAATAAAGCATAGGATAAAACAACATATATACAGTTTAATAAAGCATAGGATAAAACAACATAAGTACAATTTAATAAAGCATAGGATAAAACAACATAAATACAATTTAATAAAGTATAAGATAAAACAACATAAATGCAATTTAATAAAGCATAGGTTAAAACAACATAAATACAATTTAATAAAGCATAGGATAAAACATCATAAATACAATTTAATAAAGCATAAGATAAAACAACATAAATACAATTTAATGAAGCATGGGTTAAAACAACATAAATACAATTTAATAAAGAATAGGATAAAACAACATAAACACAATTTAATAAAGCATAGGATAAAACAACATAAATACAATTTAATAAAGCATAGGATAAAACAACATAAATACAATTTAATAAAGCATAGGATAAAACAACATAAATACAATTTAATAAAGCATACGATAAAACAACATAAATACAATTTAATAAAGCATAGGATAAAACAACATAAATACAATTTAATAAAGCATAGGACAAAACAACATAAATACAATTTAATAAAGCATAGGATAAAACAACATAAATACAATTTAATAAAGCATAGGATAAAACAACATAAATACAATTTAATAAAGCATAGGTTAAAACAACATAAATACAATTTAATAAAGCATAGGATAAAAGAACATAAATACAATTTAAAAAAGCATAGGATAAAACAACATAAATACAGTTTAATAAAGCGTAGGTTAAAACAACATAAATACAATTTAATAAAGCCTAGGACAAAACAACATAAATACAATTTAATAAAGCATAGGATAAAACAACATATATACAATTTAATAAAGCATAGGATAAAACAACATAAGTACAATTTAATAAAGCATAGGATAAAACAACATAAATACAATTTAATAAAGCATAAGATAAAACAACATAAATGCAATTTAATAAAGCATAGGCTAAAACATCATAAATACAATTTAATAAAGCATAGGCTAAAACAACATCAATACAATTTAATAAAGCATAGGATAAAACAACATAAATACAATTTAATAAAGCATAGGATAAAACCACATAAATACAATTTAATAAAGCATAGGATAAAACAACATAAATACAATTTAATAAAGCATAGGTTAAAAAAACATAAATACAATTTAATAAAGCATAGGATAAAACAACATAAATACAATTTAATAAAGCATAGTTTAAAACAACATAAATACAATTTAATAAAGCATAGGATAAAACAACATAAATACAATTTAATAAAGCATAGGATAAAACAACATAAATACAATTTAATAAAGCATAGGATAAAACAACATAAATACAATTTAATAAAGCATAGGATAAAACAACATAATTACAATTTAATAAAGCATAGGATAAAACAACATAAATACAATTTAATAAAGCATAGGACAAAACAACATAAATACAATTTAATAAAGCATGGGATAAAACAACATAAATACAATTTAATAAAGCATAGGATAAAACAACATAAATACAATTTAATAAAGCATAGGTTAAAACAACATGAATACAATTTAATAAAGCATAGGATAAAAGAACATAAATACAATTTAATAAAGCATAGGATAAAACAACATAAATACAGTTTAATAAAGCGTAGGTTAAAACAACATAAATACAATTTAATAAAGCATAGGACAAAACAACATAAATACAATTTAATAAAGCATAGGATAAAACAACATATATACAGTTTAATAAAGCATAGGATAAAACAACATAAGTACAATTTATTAAAGCATAGGATAAAACAACATAAATACAATTTAATAAAGCATAAGATAAAACAACATAAATGCAATTTAATAAAGCATAGGTTAAAACAACATAAATACAATTTAATAAAGCATAGGAAAAAACATCATAAATACAATTTAATAAAGCATAAGATAAAACAACATAAATACAATTTAATGAAGCATGGGTTAAAACAACATAAATACAATTTATTAAAGCATAGGACAAAACAACATAAATACAATTTAATAAAGCATAGGATAAAACAACATAAATACAATTTAATAAAGCATAGGATAAAACAACATAAATACAATTTAATAAAGAATAGGATAAAACAACATAAACACAATTTAATAAAGCATAGGATAAAACAACATAAATACAATTTAATAAAGCATAGGATAAAACAACATAAATACAATTTAATAAAGCATAGGATAAAACAACATAAATACAGTTTAATAAAGCATACGATAAAACAACATAAATACAATTTAATAAAGCATAGGATAAAACAACATAAATACAATTTAATAAAGCATAGGACAAAACAACATAAATACAATTTAATAAAGCATAGGATAAAACAACATAATTACAATTTAATAAAGCATAGGATAAAACAACATAAATACAATTTAATAAAGCATAGGTTAAAACAACATAAATACAATTTAATAAAGCATAGGATAAAAGAACATAAATACAATTTAAAAAAGCATAGGATAAAACAACATAAATACAATTTAATAAAGCGTAGGTTAAAACAACATAAATACAATTTAATAAAGCCTAGGACAAAACAACATAAATACAATTTAATAAAGCATAGGATAAAACAACATATATACAATTTAATAAAGCATAGGATAAAACAACATAAGTACAATTTAATAAAGCATAGGATAAAACAACATAAATACAATTTAATAAAGCATAAGATAAAACAGCATAAATGCAATTTAATAAAGCATAGGTTAAAACAACATAAATACAATTTAATAAAGCATAGGAAAAAACAACATAAATACAATTTAATAAAGCATAAGATAAAACAACATAAATACAATTTAATGAAGCATGGGTTAAAACAACATAAATACAATTTATTAAAGCATAGGACAAAACAACATAAATACAATTTAATAAAGCATAGGATAAAACAACATAAATACAATTTAATAAAGCATAGGATAAAACAACATAAATACAATTTAATAAAGAATAGGATAAAACAACATAAACACAATTTAATAAAGCATAGGATAAAACAACATAAATACAATTTAATAAAGCATAGGTTAAAACAACATAAATACAATTTAATAAAGCATAGGATAAAACAACATAAATACAGTTTAATAAAGCATACGATAAAACAACATAAATACAATTTAATAAAGCATAGGATAAAACAACATAAATACAATTTAATAAAGCATAGGACAAAACAACATATATACAATTTAATAAAGCATAGGCTAAAACAACATAAATAAAATTTAGTAAAGCATAGAATAAAACAACATAAATACAATTTAATAAAGCATGGGTTAAAACAACATAAATACAATTTAATAAAGCATAGGACGAAACAACATAAATACAATTTAATAAAGCATAGGACGAAACAACATAAATACAATTTAATAAAGCATAGGATAAAACAACATAAATACAATTTAATAAAGCATAGTATAAAACAACATAAATACAATTTAATAAAGCATAGGATAAAACAACATAAATACAATTTAATAAAGCATAGGCTAAAACAACATAAATACAATTTAATAAACCATAGGATAAAACAACATAAATACAATTTAATAAAGCATAGGTTAAAACAACATCAATACAATTTAATAAAGCATAGGATAAAACAACATAAATACAATTTAATAAAGCATAGGATAAAACCACATGAATACAATTTAATAAAGCATAGGATAAAACCACATGAATACAATTTAATAAAGCATAGGATAAAACAACATAAATACAATTTAATAAAGCATAGGTTAAAAAAACATAAATACAATTTAATAAAGCATAGGATAAAACAACATAAATACAATTTAATAAAGCATAGGTTAAAACAACAAAAATACAATTTAATAAAGCATACCATAAAACAACATAAATACAATTTAATAAAGCATAGGATAAAACAACATAAATACAATTTAATAAAGCATAGGATAAAACAACATAAATACAATTTAATAAAGCATAGGATAAAACAACATAAATACAATTTAATAAAGCATAGGATAAAACAACATAAATACAGTTTAATAAAGCATACGATAAAACAACATAAATACAATTTAATAAAGCATAGGATAAAACAACATAAATACAATTTAATAAAGCATAGGACAAAACAACATAAATACAATTTAATAAAGCATAGGATAAAACAACATAAATACAATTTAATAAAGCATAGGATAAAACAACATAAATACAATTTAATAAAGCATAGGTTAAAACAACATAAATACAATTTAATAAAGCATAGGTTAAAACAACATAAATACAATTTAATAAAGCATAGGATAAAAGAACATAAATACAATTTAATAAAGCATAGGATAAAACAACATAAATACAGTTTAATAAAGCGTAGGTTAAAACAACATAAATACAATTTAATAAAGCATAGGACAAACAACATAAATACAATTTAATAAAGCATAGGATAAAACAAAATATATACAGTTTAATAAAGCATAGGATAAAACAACATAAGTACAATTTAATAAAGCATAGGATAAAACAACATAAATACAATTTAATAAAGCATAAGATAAAACAACATAAATGCAATTTAATAAAGCATAGGTTAAAACAACATAAATACAATTTAATAAAGCATAGGAAAAAACATCATAAATACAATTTAATAAAGCATAAGATAAAACAACATAAATACAATTTAATGAAGCATGGGTTAAAACAACATAAATACAATTTATTAAAGCATAGGACAAAACAACATAAATAAAATTTAATAAAGCATAGGATAAAACAACATGAATACAATTTAATAAAGCATAGGATAAAACAACATAAATACAATTTAATAAAGCATAGGATAAAACAACATAAATACAATTTAATAAAGCATAGGATAAAACAACATAAATACAATTTAATAAAGCATGGGTTAAAACATCATAAATACAATTTAATAAAGCATAGGACGAAACAACATAAATACAATTTAATAAAGCATAGGATAAAACAACATAAATACAATTTAATAAAGCATAGGATAAAGCAACATAAATACAATTTAATAAAGCATAGTATAAAACAACATAAATACAATTTAATAAAGCATAGGATAAAACAACATAAATACAATTTAATAAAGCATAGGCTAAAACAACATAAATAAAATTTAGTAAAGCATAGAATAAAACAACATAAATACAATTTAATAAAGCATGGGTTAAAACAACATAAATACAATTTAATAAAGCATAGGACGAAACAACATAAATACAATTTAATAAAGCATAGGATAAAACAACATAAATACAATTTAATAAAGCATAGGATAAAGCAACATAAATACAATTTAATAAAGCATAGTATAAAACAACATAAATACAATTTAATAAAGCATAGGATAAAACAACATAAATACAATTTAATAAAGCATAGGCTAAAACAACATAAATACAATTTAATAAACCATAGGATAAAACAACATAAATACAATTTAATAAAGCATAGGTTAAAACAACATCAATACAATTTAATAAAGCATAGGATAAAACAACATAAATACAATTTAATAAAGCATAGGATAAAACCACATAAATACAATTTAATAAAGCATAGGATAAAACAACATAAATACAATTTAATAAAGCATAGGTTAAAAAAACATAAATACAATTTAATAAAGCATAGGATAAAACAACATAAATACAATTTAATAAAGCATAGGTTAAAACAACAAAAATACAATTTAATAAAGCATAGGATAAAACAACATAAATACAATTTAATAAAGCATAGGATAAAACAACATAAATACAATTTAATAAAGCATAGGATAAAACAACATAAATACAATTTAATAAAGCATAGGATAAAACAACATAAATACAATTTAATAAAGCATAGGATAAAACAACATAAATACAATTTAATAAAGCATAGGACAAAACAACATAAATACAATTTAATAAAGCATAGGATAAAACAACATAAATACAATTTAATAAAGCATAGGATAAAACAACATAAATACAACTTAATAAAGCATAGGTTAAAACAACATAAATACAATATAATAAAGCATAGGATAAAAGAACATAAATACAATTTAATAAAGCATAGGATAAAACAACATAAATACAGTTTAATAAAGCGTAGGTTAAAACAACATAAATACAATTTAATAAAGCATAGGACAAAACAACATAAATACAATTTAATAAAGCATAGGATAAAACAACATATATACAGTTTAATAAAGCATAGGATAAAACAACATAAGTACAATTTAATAAAGCATAGGATAAAACAACATAAATACAATTTAATAAAGCATAAGATAAAACAACATAAATGCAATTTAATAAAGCATAGGTTAAAACAACATAAATACAATTTAATAAAGCATAGGAAAAAACATCATAAATACAATTTAATAAAGCATAAGATAAAACAACATAAATACAATTTAATGAAGCATGGGTTAAAACAACATAAATACAATTTATTAAAGCATAGGACAAAACAACATAAATACAATTTAATAAAGCATAGGATAAAACAACATAAATACAATTTAATAAAGCATAGGATAAAACAACATAAATACAATTTAATAAAGAATAGGATAAAACAACATAAACACAATTTAATAAAGCATAGGATAAAACAACATAAATACATTTTAATAAAGCATAGGATAAAACAACATAAATACAATTTAATAAAGCATAGGATAAAACAACATAAATACAGTTTAATAAAGCATACGATAAAACAACATAAATACAATTTAATAAAGCATAGGATAAAACAACATAAATACAATTTAATAAAGCATAGGACAAAACAACATAAATACAATTTAATAAAGCATAGGATAAAACAACATAAATACAATTTAATAAAGCATAGGATAAAACAACATAAATACAATTTAATAAAGCATATGTTAAAACAACATAAATACAATTTAATAAAGCATAGGTTAAAACAACATAAATACAATTTAATAAAGCATAGGATAAAAGAACATAAATACAATTTAATAAAGCATAGGATAAAACAACATAAATACAGTTTAATAAAGCGTAGGTTAAAACAACATAAATACAATTTAATAAAGCATAGGACAAAACAACATAAATACAATTTAATAAAGCATAGGATAAAACAACATATATACAGTTTAATAAAGCATAGGATAAAACAACATAAGAACAATTTAATAAAGCATAGGATAAAACAACATAAATACAATTTAATAAAGCATAAGATAAAACAACATAAATGCAATTTAATAAAGCATAGGTTAAAACAACATAAATACAATTTAATAAAGCATAGGATAAAACATCATAAATACAATTTAATAAAGCATAAGATAAAACAACATAAATACAATTTAATGAAGCATGGGTTAAAACAACATAAATACAATTTATTAAAGCATAGGACAAAACAACATAAATACAATTTAATAAAGCATAGGATAAAACAACATAAATACAATTTAATAAAGCATAGGATAAAACAACATAAATACAATTTAATAAAGAATAGGATAAAACAACATAAACACAATTTAATAAAGCATAGGATAAAACAACATAAATACAATTTAATAAAGCATAGGATAAAACAACATAAATACAATTTAATAAAGCATAGGATAAAACAACATAAATACAATTTAATAAAGCATACGATAAAACAACATAAATACAATTTAATAAAGCATAGGATAAAACAACATAAATACAATTTAATAAAGCATAGGACAAAACAACATAAATACAATTTAATAAAGCATAGGATAAAACAACATAAATACAATTTAATAAAGCATAGGATAAAACAACATAAATACAATTTAATAAAGCATAGGTTAAAACAACATAAATACAATTTAATAAAGCATAGGATAAAAGAACATAAATACAATTTAAAAAAGCATAGGATAAAACAACATAAATACAGTTTAATAAAGCGTAGGTTAAAACAACATAAATACAATTTAATAAAGCCTAGGACAAAACAACATAAATACAATTTAATAAAGCATAGGATAAAACAACATATATACAATTTAATAAAGCATAGGATAAAACAACATAAGTACAATTTAATAAAGCATAGGATAAAACAACATAAATACAATTTAATAAAGCATAAGATAAAACAACATAAATGCAATTTAATAAAGCATAGGCTAAAACAACATAAATACAATTTAATAAAGCATAGGCTAAAACAACATCAATACAATTTAATAAAGCATAGGATAAAACAACATAAATACAATTTAATAAAGCATAGGATAAAACCACATAAATACAATTTAATAAAGCATAGGATAAAACAACATAAATACAATTTAATAAAGCATAGGTTAAAAAAACATAAATACAATTTAATAAAGCATAGGATAAAACAACATAAATACAATTTAATAAAGCATAGTTTAAAACAACATAAATACAATTTAATAAAGCATAGGATAAAACAACATAAATACAATTTAATAAAGCATAGGATAAAACAACATAAATACAATTTAATAAAGCATAGGATAAAACAACATAAATACAATTTAATAAAGCATAGGATAAAACAACATAATTACAATTTAATAAAGCATAGGATAAAACAACATAAATACAATTTAATAAAGCATAGGACAAAACAACATAAATACAATTTAATAAAGCATGGGATAAAACAACATAAATACAATTTAATAAAGCATAGGATAAAACAACATAAATACAATTTAATAAAGCATAGGTTAAAACAACATAAATACAATTTAATAAAGCATAGGATAAAAGAACATAAATACAATTTAATAAAGCATAGGATAAAACAACATAAATACAGTTTAATAAAGCGTAGGTTAAAACAACATAAATACAATTTAATAAAGCATAGGACAAAACAACATAAATACAATTTAATAAAGCATAGGATAAAACAACATATATACAGTTTAATAAAGCATAGGATAAAACAACATAAGTACAATTTATTAAAGCATAGGATAAAACAATATAAATACAATTTAATAAAGCATAAGATAAAACAACATAAATGCAATTTAATAAAGCATAGGTTAAAACAACATAAATACAATTTAATAAAGCATAGGAAAAAACATCATAAATACAATTTAATAAAGCATAAGATAAAACAACATAAATACAATTTAATGAAGCATGGGTTAAAACAACATAAATACAATTTATTAAAGCATAGGACAAAACAACATAAATACAATTTAATAAAGCATAGGATAAAACAACATAAATACAATTTAATAAAGCATAGGATAAAACAACATAAATACAATTTAATAAAGAATAGGATAAAACAACATAAACACAATTTAATAAAGCATAGGATAAAACAACATAAATACAATTTAATAAAGCATAGGATAAAACAACATAAATACAATTTAATAAAGCATAGGATAAAACAACATAAATACAGTTTAATAAAGCATACGATAAAACAACATAAATACAATTTAATAAAGCATAGGATAAAACAACATAAATACAATTTAATAAAGCATAGGACAAAACAACATAAATACAATTTAATAAAGCATAGGATAAATCAACATAAATACAATTTAATAAAGCATAGGATAAAACAACATAAATACAATTTAATAAAGCATAGGTTAAAACAACATAAATACAATTTAATAAAGCATAGGATAAAAGAACATAAATACAATTTAAAAAAGCATAGGATAAAACAACATAAATACAGTTTAATAAAGCGTAGGTTAAAACAACATAAATACAATTTAATAAAGCCTAGGACAAAACAACATAAATACAATTTAATAAAGCATAGGATAAAACAACATATATACAATTTAATAAAGCATAGGATAAAACAACATAAGTACAATTTAATAAAGCATAGGATAAAACAACATAAATACAATTTAATAAAGCATAAGATAAAACAGCATAAATGCAATTTAATAAAGCATAGGTTAAAACAACATAAATACAATTTAATAAAGCATAGGAAAAAACAACATAAATACAATTTAATAAAGCATAAGATAAAACAACATAAATACAATTTAATGAAGCATGGGTTAAAACAACATAAATACAATTTATTAAAGCATAGGACAAAACAACATAAATACAATTTAATAAAGCATAGGATAAAACAACATAAATACAATTTAATAAAGCATAGGATAAAACAACATAAATACAATTTAATAAAGAATAGGATAAAACAACATAAACACAATTTAATAAAGCATAGGATAAAACAACATAAATACAATTTAATAAAGCATAGGTTAAAACAACATAAATACAATTTAATAAAGCATAGGATAAAACAACATAAATACAGTTTAATAAAGCATACGATAAAACAACATAAATACAATTTAATAAAGCATAGGATAAAACAACATAAATACAATTTAATAAAGCATAGGACAAAACAACATAAATACAATTTAATAAAGCATAGGATAAAACAACATAAATACAATTTAATAAAGCATAGGATAAAACAACATAAATACAATTTAATAAAGCATAGGTTAAAACAACATAAATAAAATTTAATAAAGCATAGGATAAAAGAACATAAATACAATTTAATAAAGCATAGGATAAAACAACATAAATACAGTTTAATAAAGCGTAGGTTAAAACAACATAAATACAATTTAATAAAGCATAGGACAAAACAACATAAATACAATTTAATAAAGCATGGGTTAAAACAACATAAATACAATTTAATAAAGCATAGGACGAAACAACATAAATACAATTTAATAAAGCATAGGATAAAACAACATAAATACAATTTAATAAAGCATAAGATAAAGCAACATAAATACAATTTAATAAAGCATAGTATAAAACAACATAAATACAATTTAATAAAGCATAGGATAAAACAACATAAATACAATTTAATAAAGCATAGGCTAAAACAACATAAATACAATTTAATAAAGCATAGGATAAAACAACATAAATACAATTTAATAAAGCATAGGTTAAAACAACATCAATACAATTTAATAAAGCATAGGATAAAACAACATAAATACAATTTAATAAAGCATAGGATAAAACCACATAAATACAATTTAATAAAGCATAGGATAAAGCAACATAAATACAATTTAATAAAGCATAGGTTAAAAAAACATAAATACAATTTAATAAAGCATAGGATAAAACAACATAAATACAATTTAATAAAGCATAGGTTAAAACAACATAAATACAATTTAATAAAGCATAGGATAAAACAACATAAATACAATTTAATAAAGCATAGGATAAAACAACATAAATACAATTTAATAAAGCATAGGATAAAACAACATAAATACAATTTAATAAAGCATAGGATAAAACAACATAAATACAATTTAATAAAGCATAGGATAAAACAACATAAATACAATTTAATAAAGCATAGGACAAAACAACATAAATACAATTTAATAAAGCATAGGATAAAACAACATAAATACAATTTAATAAAGCATAGGATAAAACAACATAAATACAATTTAATAAAGCATAGGTTAAAACAACATAAATACAATTTAATAAAGCATAGGATAAAAGAACATAAATACTATTTAATAAAGCATAGGATAAAACAACATAAATACAGTTTAATAAAGCGTAGGTTAAAACAACATAAATACAATTTAATAAAGCATAGGACAAAACAACATAAATACAGTTTAATAAAGCATAGGATAAAACAACATATATACAGTTTAATAAAGCATAGGATAAAACAACATAAGTACAATTTAATAAAGCATAGGATAAAACAACATAAATACAATTTAATAAAGCATAAGATAAAACAACATAAATGTAATTTAATAAAGCATAGGTTAAAACAACATAAATACAATTTAATAAAGCATAGGAAAAAACATCATAAATACAATTTAATAAAGCATAAGATAAAACAACATAAATACAATTTAATGAAGCATGGGTTAAAACAACATAAATACAATTTATTAAAGCATAGGACAAAACAACATAAATACAATTTAATAAAGCATAGGATAAAACAACATAAATACAATTTAATAAAGCATAGGATAAAACAACATAAATACAATTTAATAAAGAATAGGATAAAACAACATAAACACAATTTAATAAAGCATAGGATAAAACAACATAAATACAATTTAATAAAGCATAGGATAAAACAACATAAATACAATTTAATAAAGCATAGGATAAAACAACATAAATACAGTTTAATAAAGCATACGATAAAACAACATAAATACAATTTAATAAAGCATAGGATAAAACAACATAAATACAATTTAATAAAGCATAGGACAAAACAACATAAATACAATTTAATAAAGCATAGGATAAAACAACATAAATACAATTTAATAAAGCATAGGATAAAACAACATAAATACAATTTAATAAAGCATAGGTTAAAACAACATAAATACAATTTAATAAAGCATAGGATAAAAGAACATAAATACAATTTAATAAAGCATAGGATAAAAGAACATAAATACAGTTTAATAAAGCGTAGGTTAAAACAACATAAATACAATTTAATAAAACATAGGATAAAACAACATATATACAATTTAATAAAGCATAGGATAAAACAACATAAGTACAATTTAATAAAGCATAGGATAAAACAACATAAATACAATTTAATAAAGCATAAGATAAAACAACATAAATGCAATTTAATAAAGCATAGGTTAAAACAACATAAATACAATTTAATAAAGCATAGGAAAAAACAACATAAATACAATTTAATAAAGCATAAGATAAAACAACATAAATACAATTTAATGAAGCATGGGTTAAAACAACATAAATACAATTTATTAAAGCATAGGACAAAACAACATAAATACAATTTAATAAAGCATAGGATTAAACAACATAAATACAATTTAATAAAGCATAGGATAAAACAACATAAATACAATTTAATAAAGAATAGGATAAAACAACATAAACACAATTTAATAAAGCATAGGATAAAACAACATAAATACAATTTAATAAAGCATAGGATAAAACAACATAAATACAGTTTAATAAAGCGTAGGTTAAAACAACATAAATACAATTTAATAAAGCATAGGACAAAACAACATAAATACAATTTAATAAAGCATAGGATAAAACAACATATATACAATTTAATAAAGCATAGGATAAAACAACATAAGTACAATTTAATAAAGCATAGGATAAAACAACATAAATACAATTTAATAAAGCATAAGATAAAACAACATAAATGCAATTTAATAAAGCATAGGTTAAAACAACATAAATACAATTTAATAAAGCATAGGAAAAAACAACATAAATACAATTTAATAAAGCATAAGATAAAACAACATAAATACAATTTAATGAAGCATGGGTTAAAACAACATAAATACAATTTATTAAAGCATAGGACAAAACAGCATAAATGCAATTTAATAAAGCATAGGATAAAACAACATAAATACAATTTAATAAAGTATAGGATAAAACAACATAAACACAATTTAATAAAGCATAGGATAAAACAACATAAATACAATTTAATAAAGCATAGGATAAAACAACATAAATACAGTTTAATAAAGCATACGATAAAACAACATAAATACAATTTCTTAAAGCATAGGATAAAACAACATAAATACAATTTAATAAAGCATAGGATAAAACAACATAAATACAATTTAGTAAAGCATAGGATAAAACAACATAAATACAATTTAATAAAGCATATGATAAAACAACATAAATACAATTTAATAAAGCATAGGATAAAACAACATAAATACAATTTAATAAAGCATAAGATAAAACAACATAAATACAATTTAATAAAGCATAGGATAAAACCACATAAATACAGTTTAATAAAGCATACGATAAAACAGCATAAATACAATTTAATAAAGCATAGGATAAAACAACATAAATACAATTTAATAAAGCATAGGATAAAACAACATAAATACAATTTAATAAAGCATAGGATAAAACAACATAAATACAATTTAGTAAAGCATAGGATAAAACAACATAAATACAATTTAATAAAGCATATGATAAAACAACATAAATACAATTTAATAAAGCATAGGATAAAACAACATAAATACAATTTAATAAAGCATAGGATAAAACAACATAAATACAATTTAATAAAGCATAGGATAAAACAACATAAATACAATTTAATAAAGTATACGATTAAACAACATAAATACAATTTAATAAAGTATAGGATAAAACAACATAAATACAACTTAATAAAGCATAGGATAAAACAACATAAATACAATTTAATAAAGCATAGGATAAAACAACATAAATACAATTTAATAAAGCATGGGTTAAAACAACATAAATACAATTTAATAAAGCATAGGACGAAACAACATAAATACAATTTAATAAAGCATAGGATAAAACAACATAAATACAATTTAATAAAGCATAGGATAAAACAACATAAATACAATTTAATAAAGCATAGTATAAAACAACATAAATACAATTTAATAAAGCATAGTATAAAACAACATAAATACAATTTAATAAAGCATAGGCTAAAACAACATAAATACAATTTAATAAAGCATAGGCTAAAACAACATAAATACAAGTTAATAAAGCATAGGATAAAACAACATAAATACAATTTAATAAAGCATAGGTTAAAACAGCATCAATACAATTTAATAAAGCATAGGATAAAACAACATAAATACAATTTAATAAAGCATAGGATAAAACCACATAAATACAATTTAATAAAGCATAGGATAAAACAACATAAATACAATTTAATAAAGCAAAGGTTAAAAAACATAAATACAATTTAATAAAGCATAGGATAAAACAACATAAACACAATTTAAAAAAGCATAGGATAAAACAACATAAATACAATTTAATAAAGCATAGGATAAAACAACATAAATACAAATTAAAAAAGCATAGGAAAAAACCACATAAATACAGTTTAATAAAGCATACGTTAAAACAGCATAAATACAATTTAATAAAGCATAGGATAAAACAACATAAATACAATTTAATAAAGCATAGGATAAAACAACATAAATACAATTTAGTAAAGCCTAAGATAAAACAACATAAATACAATTTAATAAAGCATATGATAAAACAACATAAATACAATTTAATAAAGCATAGGATAAAACAACATAAATACAATTTAATAAAGCATAGGATAAAACAACATAAATACAATTTAATAAAGCATAGGATAAAACAACATAAATACAATTTAATAAAGCATAGGATAAAACAACATAAATACAATTTAATAAAGTATAGGATAAAACAACATAAATACAACTTAATAAAGCATAGGATAAAACAACATAAATACAATTTAATAAAGCATAGGATAAAAAAACATAAATACAATTTAATAAAGCATAGGATAAAACAACATAAATACAATTTAATAAAGCATGGGTTAAAACAACATAAATACAATTTAATAAAGCATAGGACGAAACAACATAAATACAATTTAATAAAGCATAGGATAAAACAACATAAATACAATTTAATAAAGCATAGGATAAAGCAACATAAATACAATTTAATAAAGCATAGTATAAAACAACATAAATAAAATTTAATAAAGCATAGGATAAAACAACATAAATACAATTTAATAAAGCATAGGCTAAAACAACATAAATACAATTTAATAAAGCATAGGCTAAAACAACATAAATACAATTTAATAAAGCATAGGATAAAACAACATAAATACAATTTAATAAAGCATAGGTTAAAACAGCATCAATACAATTTAATAAAGCATAGGATAAAACAACATAAATACAATTTAATAAAGCATAGGATAAAACCACATAAATACAATTTAATAAAGCATAGGATAAAACAACATAAATACAATTTAATAAAGCAAAGGTTAAAACAACATAAATACAATTTAATAAAGCATAGGATAAAACCACATAAATACAATTTAATAAAGCATAGGATAAAACAACATAAATACAATTTAATAAAGCAAAGGTTAAAAAAACATAAATACAATTTAATAAAGCATAGGATAAAACAACATAAATACAATTTAATAAAGCATAGGTTAAAACAACATAAATACAATTTAATAAAGCATAGGATAAAACAACATAAATACAATTTAATAAAGCATAGGATAAAACAACATAAATACAATTTAATAAAGCATAGGATAAAACAACATAAATACAATTTAATAAAGCATAGGATAAAACAACATAAATACAATTTAATAAAGCATAGGACAAAACAACATAAATACAATTTAATAAAGCATAGGATAAAACAACATAAATACAATTTAATAAAGCATAGGATAAAACAACATAAATACAATTTAATAAAGCATAGGATAAAACAACATAAATACAAATTAATAAAGCATAGGATAAAACAACATAAATACAATTTAATAAAGCATAGGATAAAACAACATAAATACAATTTATTAAAGCATAGGATAAAACAACATAAATACAATTTAATAAAGCATAGGTTAAAACAACATAAATACAATTTAATAAAGCATAGGATAAAACAACATAAATACAATTTAATAAAGCATAGGATAAAACAACATAAATACAATTTAATAAAGTATAGGATAAAACAACATAAATACAACTTAATAAAGCATAGGATAAAACAACATAAATACAATTTAATAAAGCATAGGATAAAACAACATAAATACAATTTAATAAAGCATAGGATAAAACAACATAAATACAATTTAATAAAGCATGGGTTAAAACAACATAAATACAATTTAATAAAGCATAGGACGAAACAACATAAATACAATTTAATAAAGCATAGGCTAAAACAACATAAATACAATTTAATAAAGCATAGGATAAAGCAACATAAATACAATTTAATAAAGCATAGTATAAAACAACATAAATACATTTTAATAAAGCATAGGATAAAACAACATAAATACAATTTAATAAAGCATAGGCTAAAACAACATAAATACAATTTAATAAAGCATAGGCTAAAACAACATAAATACAATTTAATAAAGCATAGGATAAAACAACATAAATACAATTTAATAAAGCATAGGTTAAAACAGCATCAATACAATTTAATAAAGCATAGGATAAAACAACATAAATACAATTTAATAAAGCATAGGATAAAACCACATAAATACAATTTAATAAAGCATAGGATAAAACAACATAAATACAATTTAATAACGCAAAGGTTAAAAAAACATAAATACAATTTAATAAAGCATAGGATGAAACAACATAAATACAATTTAATAAAGCATAGGTTAAAACAACATAAATACAAATTAATAAAGCATAGGATAAAACAACATAAATACAATTTAATAAAGCATAGGATAAAACAACATAAATACAATTTATTAAAGCATAGGATAAAACAACATAAATACAAATTAATAAAGCATAGGTTAAAACAACATAAATACAATTTAATAAAGCATAGGATAAAACAACATAAATACAATTTAATAAAGCATGGGTTAAAACAACATAAATACAATTTAATAAAGCATAGGACAAAACAACATAAATACAATTTAATAAAGCATAGGATAAAACAACATAAATACAATTTAATAAAGCATAGGATAAAACAACATAAATACAATTTAATAAAGCATAGGATAAAACAACATAAATACAATTTAATAAAGCATGGGTTAAAACAACATAAATACAATTTAATGAAGCATAGGACAAAACAACATAAATACAATTTAATAAAGCATAGGATAAAACAACATAAATACAATTTAATAAAGCATAGGATAAAACAACATAAATACAATTTAATAAAGCATAGGACAAAACAACATAAATACAATTTAATAAAGAATAGGATAAAACAACATAAACACAATTTAATAAAGCATAGGATAAAACAACATAAATACAATTTAATAAAGCATAGGTTAAAACAACATAAATACAATTTAATAAAGCATAGGATAAAAGAACATAAATACAATTTAATAAAGCATAGGATAAAAGAACATAAATACAGTTTAATAAAGCGTAGGTTAAAACAACATAAATACAATTTAATAAAACATAGGATAAAACAACATATATACAATTTAATAAAGCATAGGATAAAACAACATAAGTACAATTTAATAAAGCATAGGATAAAACAACATAAATACAATTTAATAAAGCATAAGATAAAACAACATAAATGCAATTTAATAAAGCATAGGTTAAAACAACATAAATACAATTTAATAAAGCATAGGAAAAAACAACATGAATACAATTTAATAAAGCATAAGATAAAACAACATAAATACAATTTAATGAAGCATGGGTTAAAACAACATAAATACAATTTATTAAAGCATAGGACAAAACAACATAAATACAATTTAATAAAGCATAGGATTAAACAACATAAATACAATTTAATAAAGCATAGGATAAAACAACATAAATACAATTTAATAAAGAATAGGATAAAACAACATAAACACAATTTAATAAAGCATAGGATAAAACAACATAAATACAATTTAATAAAGCATAGGATAAAACAACATAAATACAGTTTAATAAAGTGTAGGTTAAAACAACATAAATACAATTTAATAAAGCATAGGACAAAACAACATAAATACAATTTAATAAAGCATAGGATAAAACAACATATATACAATTTAATAAAGCATAGGATAAAACAACATAAGTACAATTTAATAAAGCATAGGATAAAACAACATAAATACAATTTAATAAAGCAGAAGATAAAACAACATAAATGCAATTTAATAAAGCATAGGTTAAAACAACATAAATACAATTTAATAAAGCATAGGAAAAAACAACATAAATACAATTTAATAAAGCATAAGATAAAACAACATAAATACAATTTAATGAAGCATGGGTTAAAACAACATAAATACAATTTATTAAAGCATAGGACAAAACAGCATAAATGCAATTTAATAAAGCATAGGATAAAACAACATAAATACAATTTAATAAAGTATAGGATAAAACAACATAAACACAATTTAATAAAGCATAGGATAAAACAACATAAATACAATTTAATAAAGCATAGGATAAAACAACATAAATACAGTTTAATAAAGCATACGATAAAACAACATAAATACAATTTCTTAAAGCATAGGATAAAACAACATAAATACAATTTAATAAAGCATAGGATAAAACAACATAAATACAATTTAGTAAAGCATAGGATAAAACAACATAAATACAATTTAATAAAGCATATGATAAAACAACATAAATACAATTTAATAAAGCATAGGATAAAACAACATAAATACAATTTAATAAAGCATAGGATAAAACAACATAAATACAATTTAATAAAGCATAGGATAAAACAACATAAATACAATTTAATAAAGCATGGGTTAAAACAACATAAATACAATTTAATGAAGCATAGGACAAAACAACATAAATACAATTTAATAAAGCATAGGATAAAACAACATAAATACAATTTAATAAAGCATAGGATAAAACAACATAAATACAATTTAATAAAGCATAGGACAAAACAACATAAATACAATTTAATAAAGCATAGGATAAAACAACATAAATACAATTTAATAAAGCATAGGATAAAACAACATAAATACAATTTAATAAAGCATAGGTTAAAACAACATAAATACAATTTAATAAAGCATAGGATAAAAGAACATAAATACTATTTAATAAAGCATAGGATAAAACAACATAAATACAGTTTAATAAAGCGTAGGTTAAAACAACATAAATACAATTTAATAAAGCATAGGACAAAACAACATAAATACAATTTAATAAAGCATAGGATAAAACAACATATATACAGTTTAATAAAGCATAGGATAAAACAACATAAGTACAATTTAATAAAGCATAGGATAAAACAACATAAATACAATTTAATAAAGCATAAGATAAAACAACATAAATGTAATTTAATAAAGCATAGGTTAAAACAACATAAATACAATTTAATAAAGCATAGGAAAAAACATCATAAATACAATTTAATAAAGCATAAGATAAAACAACATAAATACAATTTAATGAAGCATGGGTTAAAACAACATAAATACAATTTATTAAAGCATAGGACAAAACAACATAAATACAATTTAATAAAGCATAGGATAAAACAACATAAATACAATTTAATAAAGCATAGGATAAAACAACATAAATACAATTTAATAAAGAATAGGATAAAACAACATAAACACAATTTAATAAAGCATAGGATAAAACAACATAAATACAATTTAATAAAGCATAGGATAAAACAACATAAATACAATTTAATAAAGCATAGGTTAAAACAACATAAATACAATTTAATAAAGCATAGGATAAAAGAACATAAATACAATTTAATAAAGCATAGGATAAAAGAACATAAATACAGTTTAATAAAGCGTAGGTTAAAACAACATAAATACAATTTAATAAAACATAGGATAAAACAACATATATACAATTTAATAAAGCATAGGATAAAACAACATAAGTACAATTTAATAAAGCATAGGATAAAACAACATAAATACAATTTAATAAAGCATAAGATAAAACAACATAAATGCAATTTAATAAAGCATAGGTTAAAACAACATAAATACAATTTAATAAAGCATAGGAAAAAACAACATAAATACAATTTAATAAAGCATAAGATAAAACAACATAAATACAATTTAATGAAGCATGGGTTAAAACAACATAAATACAATTTATTAAAGCATAGGACAAAACAACATAAATACAATTTAATAAAGCATAGGATTAAACAACATAAATACAATTTAATAAAGCATAGGATAAAACAACATAAATACAATTTAATAAAGAATAGGATAAAACAACATAAACACAATTTAATAAAGCATAGGATAAAACAACATAAAAACAATTTAATAAAGCATAGGATAAAACAACATAAATACAGTTTAATAAAGTGTAGGTTAAAACAACATAAATACAATTTAATAAAGCATAGGACAAAACAACATAAATACAATTTAATAAAGCATAGGATAAAACAACATATATACAATTTAATAAAGCATAGGATAAAACAACATAAGTACAATTTAATAAAGCATAGGATAAAACAACATAAATACAATTTAATAAAGCAGAAGATAAAACAACATAAATGCAATTTAATAAAGCATAGGTTAAAACAACATAAATACAATTTAATAAAGCATAGGAAAAAACAACATAAATACAATTTAATAAAGCATAAGATAAAACAACATAAATACAATTTAATGAAGCATGGGTTAAAACAACATAAATACAATTTATTAAAGCATAGGACAAAACAGCATAAATGCAATTTAATAAAGCATAGGATAAAACAACATAAATACAATTTAATAAAGTATAGGATAAAACAACATAAACACAATTTAATAAAGCATAGGATAAAACAACATAAATACAATTTAATAAAGCATAGGATAAAACAACATAAATACAGTTTAATAAAGCATACGATAAAACAACATAAATACAATTTCTTAAAGCATAGGATAAAACAACATAAATACAATTTAATAAAGCATAGGATAAAACAACATAAATACAATTTAGTAAAGCATAGGATAAAACAACATAAATACAATTTAATAAAGCATATGATAAAACAACATAAATACAATTTAATAAAGCATAGGATAAAACAACATAAATACAATTTAATAAAGCATAGGATAAAACAACATAAATACAATTTAATAAAGCATAGGATAAAACAACATAAATACAATTTAATAAAGCATGGGTTAAAACAACATAAATACAATTTAATGAAGCATAGGACAAAACAACATAAATACAATTTAATAAAGCATAGGATAAAACAACATAAATACAATTTAATAAAGCATAGGATAAAACAACATAAATACAATTTAATAAAGCATAGGACAAAACAACATAAATACAATTTAATAAAGCATAGGATAAAACAACATAAATACAATTTAATAAAGCATAGGATAAAACAACATAAATACAATTTAATAAAGCATAGGTTAAAACAACATAAATACAATTTAATAAAGCATAGGATAAAAGAACATAAATACTATTTAATAAAGCATAGGATAAAACAACATAAATACAGTTTAATAAAGCGTAGGTTAAAACAACATAAATACAATTTAATAAAGCATAGGACAAAACAACATAAATACAATTTAATAAAGCATAGGATAAAACAACATATATACAGTTTAATAAAGCATAGGATAAAACAACATAAGTACAATTTAATAAAGCATAGGATAAAACAACATAAATACAATTTAATAAAGCATAAGATAAAACAACATAAATGTAATTTAATAAAGCATAGGTTAAAACAACATAAATACAATTTAATAAAGCATAGGAAAAAACATCATAAATACAATTTAATAAAGCATAAGATAAAACAACATAAATACAGTTTAATGAAGCATGGGTTAAAACAACATAAATACAATTTATTAAAGCATAGGACAAAACAACATAAATACAATTTAATAAAGCATAGGATAAAACAACATAAATACAATTTAATAAAGCATAGGATAAAACAACATAAATACAATTTAATAAAGAATAGGATAAAACAACATAAACACAATTTAATAAAGCATAGGATAAAACAACATAAATACAATTTAATAAAGCATAGGATAAAACAACATAAATACAATTTAATAAAGCATAGGATAAAACAACATAAATACAGTTTAATAAAGCATACGATAAAACAACATAAATACAATTTAATAAAGCATAGGATAAAACAACATAAATACAATTTAATAAAGCATAGGACAAAACAACATAAATACAATTTAATAAAGCATAGGATAAAACAACATAAATACAATTTAATAAAGCATAGGATAAAACAACATAAATACAATTTAATAAAGCATAGGTTAAAACAACATAAATACAATTTAATAAAGCATAGGATAAAAGAACATAAATACAATTTAATAAAGCATAGGATAAAAGAACATAAATACAGTTTAATAAAGCGTAGGTTAAAACAACATAAATACAATTTAATAAAACATAGGATAAAACAACATATATACAATTTAATAAAGCATAGGATAAAACAACATAAGTACAATTTAATAAAGCATAGGATAAAACAACATAAATACAATTTAATAAAGCATAAGATAAAACAACATAAATGCAATTTAATAAAGCATAGGTTAAAACAACATAAATACAATTTAATAAAGCATAGGAAAAAACAACATAAATACAATTTAATAAAGCATAAGATAAAACAACATAAATACAATTTAATGAAGCATGGGTTAAAACAACATAAATACAATTTATTAAAGCATAGGACAAAACAACATAAATACAATTTAATAAAGCATAGGATTAAACAACATAAATACAATTTAATAAAGCATAGGATAAAACAACATAAATACAATTTAATAAAGAATAGGATAAAACAACATAAACACAATTTAATAAAGCATAGGATAAAACAACATAAATACAATTTAATAAAGCATAGGATAAAACAACATAAATACAGTTTAATAAAGTGTAGGTTAAAACAACATAAATACAATTTAATAAAGCATAGGACAAAACAACATAAATACAATTTAATAAAGCATAGGATAAAACAACATATATACAATTTAATAAAGCATAGGATAAAACAACATAAGTACAATTTAATAAAGCATAGGATAAAACAACATAAATACAATTTAATAAAGCAGAAGATAAAACAACATAAATGCAATTTAATAAAGCATAGGTTAAAACAACATAAATACAATTTAATAAAGCATAGGAAAAAACAACATAAATACAATTTAATAAAGCATAAGATAAAACAACATAAATACAATTTAATGAAGCATGGGTTAAAACAACATAAATACAATTTATTAAAGCATAGGACAAAACAGCATAAATGCAATTTAATAAAGCATAGGATAAAACAACATAAATACAATTTAATAAAGTATAGGATAAAACAACATAAACACAATTTAATAAAGCATAGGATAAAACAACATAAATACAATTTAATAAAGCATAGGATAAAACAACATAAATACAGTTTAATAAAGCATACGATAAAACAACATAAATACAATTTCTTAAAGCATAGGATAAAACAACATAAATACAATTTAATAAAGCATAGGATAAAACAACATAAATACAATTTAGTAAAGCATAGGATAAAACAACATAAATACAATTTAATAAAGCATATGATAAAACAACATAAATACAATTTAATAAAGCATAGGATAAAACAACATAAATACAATTTAATAAAGCATAGGATAAAACAACATAAATACAATTTAATAAAGCATAGGATAAAACAACATAAATACAATTTAATAAAGCATGGGTTAAAACAACATAAATACAATTTAATGAAGCATAGGACAAAACAACATAAATACAATTTAATAAAGCATAGGATAAAACAACATAAATACAATTTAATAAAGCATAGGATAAAACAACATAAATACAATTTAATAAAGCATAGGACAAAACAACATAAATACAATTTAATAAAGCATAGGATAAAACAACATAAATACAATTTAATAAAGCATAGGATAAAACAACATAAATACAATTTAATAAAGCATAGGTTAAAACAACATAAATACAATTTAATAAAGCATAGGATAAAAGAACATAAATACTATTTAATAAAGCATAGGATAAAACAACATAAATACAGTTTAATAAAGCGTAGGTTAAAACAACATAAATACAATTTAATAAAGCATAGGACAAAACAACATAAATACAATTTAATAAAGCATAGGATAAAACAACATATATACAGTTTAATAAAGCATAGGATAAAACAACATAAGTACAATTTAATAAAGCATAGGATAAAACAACATAAATACAATTTAATAAAGCATAAGATAAAACAACATAAATGTAATTTAATAAAGCATAGGTTAAAACAACATAAATACAATTTAATAAAGCATAGGAAAAAACATCATAAATACAATTTAATAAAGCATAAGATAAAACAACATAAATACAATTTAATGAAGCATGGGTTAAAACAACATAAATACAATTTATTAAAGCATAGGACAAAACAACATAAATACAATTTAATAAAGCATAGGATAAAACAACATAAATACAATTTAATAAAGCATAGGATAAAACAACATAAATACAATTTAATAAAGAATAGGATAAAACAACATAAACACAATTTAATAAAGCATAGGATAAAACAACATAAATACAATTTAATAAAGCATAGGATAAAACAACATAAATACAATTTAATAAAGCATAGGATAAAACAACATAAATACAGTTTAATAAAGCATACGATAAAACAACATAAATACAATTTAATAAAGCATAGGATAAAACAACATAAATACAATTTAATAAAGCATAGGACAAAACAACATAAATACAATTTAATAAAGCATAGGATAAAACAACATAAATACAATTTAATAAAGCATAGGATAAAACAACATAAATACAATTTAATAAAGCATAGGTTAAAACAACATAAATACAATTTAATAAAGCATAGGATAAAAGAACATAAATACAATTTAATAAAGCATAGGATAAAAGAACATAAATACAGTTTAATAAAGCGTAGGTTAAAACAACATAAATACAATTTAATAAAACATAGGATAAAACAACATATATACAATTTAATAAAGCATAGGATAAAACAACATAAGTACAATTTAATAAAGCATAGGATAAAACAACATAAATACAATTTAATAAAGCATAAGATAAAACAACATAAATGCAATTTAATAAAGCATAGGTTAAAACAACATAAATACAATTTAATAAAGCATAGGAAAAAACAACATAAATACAATTTAATAAAGCATAAGATAAAACAACATAAATACAATTTAATGAAGCATGGGTTAAAACAACATAAATACAATTTATTAAAGCATAGGACAAAACAACATAAATACAATTTAATAAAGCATAGGATTAAACAACATAAATACAATTTAATAAAGCATAGGATAAAACAACATAAATACAATTTAATAAAGAATAGGATAAAACAACATAAACACAATTTAATAAAGCATAGGATAAAACAACATAAATACAATTTAATAAAGCATAGGATAAAACAACATAAATACAGTTTAATAAAGTGTAGGTTAAAACAACATAAATACAATTTAATAAAGCATAGGACAAAACAACATAAATACAATTTAATAAAGCATAGGATAAAACAACATATATACAATTTAATAAAGCATAGGATAAAACAACATAAGTACAATTTAATAAAGCATAGGATAAAACAACATAAATACAATTTAATAAAGCAGAAGATAAAACAACATAAATGCAATTTAATAAAGCATAGGTTAAAACAACATAAATACAATTTAATAAAGCATAGGAAAAAACAACATAAATACAATTTAATAAAGCATAAGATAAAACAACATAAATACAATTTAATGAAGCATGGGTTAAAACAACATAAATACAATTTATTAAAGCATAGGACAAAACAGCATAAATGCAATTTAATAAAGCATAGGATAAAACAACATAAATACAATTTAATAAAGTATAGGATAAAACAACATAAACACAATTTAATAAAGCATAGGATAAAACAACATAAATACAATTTAATAAAGCATAGGATAAAACAACATAAATACAGTTTAATAAAGCATACGATAAAACAACATAGATACAATTTCTTAAAGCATAGGATAAAACAACATAAATACAATTTAATAAAGCATAGGATAAAACAACATAAATACAATTTAGTAAAGCATAGGATAAAACAACATAAATACAATTTAATAAAGCATATGATAAAACAACATAAATACAATTTAATAAAGCATAGGATAAAACAACATAAATACAATTTAATAAAGCATAAGATAAAACAACATAAATACAATTTAATAAAGCATAGGATAAAACCACATAAATACAGTTTAATAAAGCATACGATAAAACAGCATAAATACAATTTAATAAAGCATAGGATAAAACAACATAAATACAATTTAATAAAGCATAGGATAAAACAACATAAATACAATTTAATAAAGCATAGGATAAAACAACATGAATACAATTTAGTAAAGCATAGGATAAAACAACATAAATACAATTTAATAAAGCATATGATAAAACAACATAAATACAATTTAATAAAGCATAGGATAAAACAACATAAATACAATTTAATAAAGCATAGGATAAAACAACATAAATACAATTTAATAAAGCATAGGATAAAACAACATAAATACAATTTAATAAAGTATACGATAAAACAACATAAATACAATTTAATAAAGTATAGGATAAAACAACATAAATACAACTTAATAAAGCATAGGATAAAACAACATAAATACAATTTAATAAAGCATAGGATAAAACAACATAAATACAATTTAATAAAGCATGGGTTAAAACAACATAAATACAATTTAATAAAGCATAGGACGAAACAACATAAATACAATTTAATAAAGCATAGGATAAAACAACATAAATACAATTTAATAAAGCATAGGATAAAACAACATAAATACAATTTAATAAAGCATAGTATAAAACAACATAAATACAATTTAATAAAGCATAGTATAAAACAACATAAATACAATTTAATAAAGCATAGGCTAAAACAACATAAATACAATTTAATAAAGCATAGGCTAAAACAACATAAATACAAGTTAATAAAGCATAGGATAAAACAACATAAATACAATTTAATAAAGCATAGGTTAAAACAGCATCAATACAATTTAATAAAGCATAGGATAAAACAACATAAATACAATTTAATAAAGCATAGGATAAAACCACATAAATACAATTTAAAAAGCATAGGATAAAACAACATAAATACAATTTAATAAAGCAAAGGTTAAAAAACATAAATACAATTTAATAAAGCATAGGATAAAACAACATAAACACAATTTAATAAAGCATAGGATAAAACAACATAAATACAATTTAATAAAGCATAGGATAAAACAACATAAATACAATTTAATAAAGCATAGGATAAAACCACATAAATACAGTTTAATAAAGCATACGATAAAACAGCATAAATACAATTTAATAAAGCATAGGATAAAACAACATAAATACAATTTAATAAAGCATAGGATAAAACAACATAAATACAATTTAGTAAAGCATAGGATAAAACAACATAAATACAATTTAATAAAGCATATGATAAAACAACATAAATACAATTTAATAAAGCATAGGATAAAACAACATAAATACAATTTAATAAAGCATAGGATAAAACAACATAAATACAATTTAATAAAGCATAGGATAAAACAACATAAATACAATTTAATAAAGCATAGGATAAAACAACATAAATACAATTTAATAAAGTATAGGATAAAACAACATAAATACAACTTAATAAAGCATAGGATAAAACAACATAAATACAATTTAATAAAGCATAGGATAAAACAACATAAATACAATTTAATAAAGCATAGGATAAAACAACATAAATACAATTTAATAAAGCATGGGTTAAAACAACATAAATACAATTTAATAAAGCATAGGACGAAACAACATAAATACAATTTAATAAAGCATAGGATAAAACAACATAAATACAATTTAATAAAGCATAGGATAAAGCAACATAAATACAATTTAATAAAGCATAGTATAAAACAACATAAATAAAATTTAATAAAGCATAGGATAAAACAACATAAATACAATTTAATAAAGCATAGGCTAAAACAACATAAATACAATTTAATAAAGCATAGGCTAAAACAACATAAATACAATTTAATAAAGCATAGGATAAAACAACATAAATACAATTTAATAAAGCATAGGTTAAAACAGCATCAATACAATTTAATAAAGCATAGGATAAAACAACATAAATACAATTTAATAAAGCATAGGATAAAACCACATAAATACAATTTAATAAAGCATAGGATAAAACAACATAAATACAATTTAATAAAGCAAAGGTTAAAACAACATAAATACAATTTAATAAAGCATAGGATAAAACCACATAAATACAATTTAATAAAGCATAGGATAAAACAACATAAATACAATTTAATAAAGCAAAGGTTAAAAAAACATAAATACAATTTAATAAAGCATAGGATAAAACAACATAAATACAATTTAATAAAGCATAGGTTAAAACAACATAAATACAATTTAATAAAGCATAGGATAAAACAACATAAATACAATTTAATAAAGCATAGGATAAAACAACATAAATACAATTTAATAAAGCATAGGATAAAACAACATAAATACAATTTAATAAAGCATAGGATAAAACAACATAAATACAATTTAATAAAGTATAGGACAAAACAACATAAATACAATTTAATGAAGCATAGGATAAAACAACATAAATACAATTTAGTAAAGCATAGGATAAAACAACATAAATACAATTTAATAAAGCATAGGTTAAAACAGCATCAATACAATTTAATAAAGCATAGGATAAAACAACATAAATACAATTTAATAAAGCATAGGATAAAACCACATAAATACAATTTAATAAAGCATAGGATAAAACAACATAAATACAATTTAATAAAGCAAAGGTTAAAACAACATAAATACAATTTAATAAAGCATAGGATAAAACAACATAAATACAATTTAATAAAGCATAAGATAAAACAACATAAATACAATTTAATGAAGCATGGGTTAAAACAACATAAATACAATTTATTAAAGCATAGGACAAAACAGCATAAATGCAATTTAATAAAGCATAGGATAAAACAACATAAATACAATTTAATAAAGTATAGGATAAAACAACATAAACACAATTTAATAAAGCATAGGATAAAACAACATAAATACAATTTAATAAAGCATAGGATAAAACAACATAAATACAGTTTAATAAAGCATACGATAAAACAACATAAATACAATTTCTTAAAGCATAGGATAAAACAACATAAATACAATTTAATAAAGCATAGGATAAAACAACATAAATACAATTTAGTAAAGCATAGGATAAAACAACATAAATACAATTTAATAAAGCATATGATAAAACAACATAAATACAATTTAATAAAGCATAGGATAAAACAACATAAATACAATTTAATAAAGCATAGGATAAAACAACATAAATACAATTTAATAAAGCATAGGATAAAACAACATAAATACAATTTAATAAAGCATGGGTTAAAACAACATAAATACAATTTAATGAAGCATAGGACAAAACAACATAAATACAATTTAATAAAGCATAGGATAAAACAACATAAATACAATTTAATAAAGCATAGGATAAAACAACATAAATACAATTTAATAAAGCATAGGACAAAACAACATAAATACAATTTAATAAAGCATAGGATAAAACAACATAAATACAATTTAATAAAGCATAGGATAAAACAACATAAATACAATTTAATAAAGCATAGGTTAAAACAACATAAATACAATTTAATAAAGCATAGGATAAAAGAACATAAATACTATTTAATAAAGCATAGGATAAAACAACATAAATACAGTTTAATAAAGCGTAGGTTAAAACAACATAAATACAATTTAATAAAGCATAGGACAAAACAACATAAATACAATTTAATAAAGCATAGGATAAAACAACATATATACAGTTTAATAAAGCATAGGATAAAACAACATAAGTACAATTTAATAAAGCATAGGATAAAACAACATAAATACAATTTAATAAAGCATAAGATAAAACAACATAAATGTAATTTAATAAAGCATAGGTTAAAACAACATAAATACAATTTAATAAAGCATAGGAAAAAACATCATAAATACAATTTAATAAAGCATAAGATAAAACAACATAAATACAATTTAATGAAGCATGGGTTAAAACAACATAAATACAATTTATTAAAGCATAGGACAAAACAACATAAATACAATTTAATAAAGCATAGGATAAAACAACATAAATACAATTTAATAAAGCATAGGATAAAACAACATAAATACAATTTAATAAAGAATAGGATAAAACAACATAAACACAATTTAATAAAGCATAGGATAAAACAACATAAATACAATTTAATAAAGCATAGGATAAAACAACATAAATTCAATTTAATAAAGCATAGGATAAAACAACATAAATACAGTTTAATAAAGCATACGATAAAACAACATAAATACAATTTAATAAAGCATAGGATAAAACAACATAAATACAATTTAATAAAGCATAGGACAAAACAACATAAATACAATTTAATAAAGCATAGGATAAAACAACATAAATACAATTTAATAAAGCATAGGATAAAACAACATAAATACAATTTAATAAAGCATAGGTTAAAACAACATAAATACAATTTAATAAAGCATAGGATAAAAGAACATAAATACAATTTAATAAAGCATAGGATAAAAGAACATAAATACAGTTTAATAAAGCGTAGGTTAAAACAACATAAATACAATTTAATAAAACATAGGATAAAACAACATATATACAATTTAATAAAGCATAGGATAAAACAACATAAGTACAATTTAATAAAGCATAGGATAAAACAACATAAATACAATTTAATAAAGCATAAGATAAAACAACATAAATGCAATTTAATAAAGCATAGGTTAAAACAACATAAATACAATTTAATAAAGCATAGGAAAAAACAACATAAATACAATTTAATAAAGCATAAGATAAAACAACATAAATACAATTTAATGAAGCATGGGTTAAAACAACATAAATACAATTTATTAAAGCATAGGACAAAACAACATAAATACAATTTAATAAAGCATAGGATTAAACAACATAAATACAATTTAATAAAGCATAGGATAAAACAACATAAATACAATTTAATAAAGAATAGGATAAAACAACATAAACACAATTTAATAAAGCATAGGATAAAACAACATAAATACAATTTAATAAAGCATAGGATAAAACAACATAAATACAGTTTAATAAAGTGTAGGTTAAAACAACATAAATACAATTTAATAAAGCATAGGACAAAACAACATAAATACAATTTAATAAAGCATAGGATAAAACAACATATATACAATTTAATAAAGCATAGGATAAAACAACATAAGTACAATTTAATAAAGCATAGGATAAAACAACATAAATACAATTTAATAAAGCAGAAGATAAAACAACATAAATGCAATTTAATAAAGCATAGGTTAAAACAACATAAATACAATTTAATAAAGCATAGGAAAAAACAACATAAATACAATTTAATAAAGCATAAGATAAAACAACATAAATACAATTTAATGAAGCATGGGTTAAAACAACATAAATACAATTTATTAAAGCATAGGACAAAACAGCATAAATGCAATTTAATAAAGCATAGGATAAAACAACATAAATACAATTTAATAAAGTATAGGATAAAACAACATAAACACAATTTAATAAAGCATAGGATAAAACAACATAAATACAATTTAATAAAGCATAGGATAAAACAACATAAATACAGTTTAATAAAGCATACGATAAAACAACATAAATACAATTTCTTAAAGCATAGGATAAAACAACATAAATACAATTTAATAAAGCATAGGATAAAACAACATAAATACAATTTAGTAAAGCATAGGATAAAACAACATAAATACAATTTAATAAAGCATATGATAAAACAACATAAATACAATTTAATAAAGCATAGGATAAAACAACATAAATACAATTTAATAAAGCATAAGATAAAACAACATAAATACAATTTAATAAAGCATAGGATAAAACCACATAAATACAGTTTAATAAAGCATACGATAAAACAGCATAAATACAATTTAATAAAGCATAGGATAAAACAACATAAATACAATTTAATAAAGCATAGGATAAAACAACATAAATACAATTTAATAAAGCATAGGATAAAACAACATGAATACAATTTAGTAAAGCATAGGATAAAACAACATAAATAAAATTTAATAAAGCATATGATAAAACAACATAAATACAATTTAATAAAGCATAGGATAAAACAACATAAATACAATTTAATAAAGCATAGGATAAAACAACATAAATACAATTTAATAAAGCATAGGATAAAACAACATAAATACAATTTAATAAAGTATACGATAAAACAACATAAATACAATTTAATAAAGTATAGGATAAAACAACATAAATACAACTTAATAAAGCATAGGATAAAACAACATAAATACAATTTAATAAAGCATAGGATAAAACAACATAAATACAATTTAATAAAGCATGGGTTAAAACAACATAAATACAATTTAATAAAGCATAGGACGAAACAACATAAATACAATTTAATAAAGCATAGGATAAAACAACATAAATACAATTTAATAAAGCATAGGATAAAACAACATAAATACAATTTAATAAAGCATAGTATAAAACAACATAAATACAATTTAATAAAGCATAGTATAAAACAACATAAATACAATTTAATAAAGCATAGGCTAAAACAACATAAATACAATTTAATAAAGCATAGGCTAAAACAACATAAATACAAGTTAATAAAGCATAGGATAAAACAACATAAATACAATTTAATAAAGCATAGGTTAAAACAGCATCAATACAATTTAATAAAGCATAGGATAAAACAACATAAATACAATTTAATAAAGCATAGGATAAAACCACATAAATACAATTTAAAAAGCATAGGATAAAACAACATAAATACAATTTAATAAAGCAAAGGTTAAAAAACATAAATACAATTTAATAAAGCATAGGATAAAACAACATAAACACAATTTAATAAAGCATAGGATAAAACAACATAAATACAATTTAATAAAGCATAGGATAAAACAACATAAATACAATTTAATAAAGCATAGGATAAAACCACATAAATACAGTTTAATAAAGCATACGATAAAACAGCATAAATACAATTTAATAAAGCATAGGATAAAACAACATAAATACAATTTAATAAAGCATAGGATAAAACAACATAAATACAATTTAGTAAAGCATAGGATAAAACAACATAAATACAATTTAATAAAGCATATGATAAAACAACATAAATACAATTTAATAAAGCATAGGATAAAACAACATAAATACAATTTAATAAAGCATAGGATAAAACAACATAAATACAATTTAATAAAGCATAGGATAAAACAACATAAATACAATTTAATAAAGCATAGGATAAAACAACATAAATACAATTTAATAAAGTATAGGATAAAACAACATAAATACAACTTAATAAAGCATAGGATAAAACAACATAAATACAATTTAATAAAGCATAGGATAAAACAACATAAATACAATTTAATAAAGCATAGGATAAAACAACGTAAATACAATTTAATAAAGCATGGGTTAAAACAACATAAATACAATTTAATAAAGCATAGGACGAAACAACATAAATACAATTTAATAAAGCATAGGATAAAACAACATAAATACAATTTAATAAAGCATAGGATAAAGCAACATAAATACAATTTAATAAAGCATAGTATAAAACAACATGAATAAAATTTAATAAAGCATAGGATAAAACAACATAAATACAATTTAATAAAGCATAGGCTAAAACAACATAAATACAATTTAATAAAGCATAGGCTAAAACAACATAAATACAATTTAATAAAGCATAGGATAAAACAACATAAATACAATTTAATAAAGCATAGGTTAAAACAGCATCAATACAATTTAATAAAGCATAGGATAAAACAACATAAATACAATTTAATAAAGCATAGGATAAAACCACATAAATACAATTTAATAAAGCATAGGATAAAACAACATAAATACAATTTAATAAAGCAAAGGTTAAAACAACATAAATACAATTTAATAAAGCATAGGATAAAACCACATAAATACAATTTAATAAAGCATAGGATAAAACAACATAAATACAATTTAATAAAGCAAAGGTTAAAAAAACATAAATACAATTTAATAAAGCATAGGATAAAACAACATAAATACAATTTAATAAAGCATAGGTTAAAACAACATAAATACAATTTAATAAAGCATAGGATAAAACAACATAAATACAATTTAATAAAGCATAGGATAAAACAACATAAATACAATTTAATAAAGCATAGGATAAAACAACATAAATACAATTTAATAAAGCATAGGATAAAACAACATAAATACAATTTAATAAAGTATAGGACAAAACAACATAAATACAATTTAATGAAGCATAGGATAAAACAACATAAATACAATTTAATAAAGCATAGGATAAAACAACATAAATACAATTTAATAAAGCATAGGATAAAACAACATAAATACAAATTAATAAAGCATAGGATAAAACAACATAAATACAATTTAATAAAGCATAGGATAAAACAACATAAATACAATTTATTAAAGCATAGGATAAAACAACATAAATACAATTTAATAAAGCATAGGTTAAAACAACATAAATACAATTTAATAAAGCATAGGATAAAACAACATAAATACAATTTAATAAAGCATAGGATAAAACAACATAAATACAATTTAATAAAGTATAGGATAAAACAACATAAATACAACTTAATAAAGCATAAGATAAAACAACATAAATACAATTTAATAAAGCATAGGATAAAACAACATAAATACAATTTAATAAAGCATAGGATAAAACAACATAAATACAATTTAATAAAGCATGGGTTAAAACAACATAAATACAATTTAATAAAGCATAGGACGAAACAACATAAATACAATTTAATAAAGCATAGGATAAAACAACATAAATACAATTTAATAAAGCATAGGATAAAGCAACATAAATACAATTTAATAAAGCATAGTATAAAACAACATAAATACATTTTAATAAAGCATAGGATAAAACAACATAAATACAATTTAATAAAGCATAGGCTAAAACAACATAAATACAATTTAATAAAGCATAGGCTAAAACAACATAAATACAATTTAATAAAGCATAGGATAAAACAACATAAATACAATTTAATAAAGCATAGGTTAAAACAGCATCAATACAATTTAATAAAGCATAGGATAAAACAACATAAATACAATTTAATAAAGCATAGGATAAAACCACATAAATACAATTTAATAAAGCATAGGATAAAACAACATAAATACAATTTAATAACGCAAAGGTTAAAAAAACATAAATACAATTTAATAAAGCATAGGATGAAACAACATAAATACAATTTAATAAAGCATAGGTTAAAACAACATAAATACAAATTAATAAAGCATAGGATAAAACAACATAAATACAATTTAATAAAGCATAGGATAAAACAACATAAATACAATTTATTAAAGCATAGGATAAAACAACATAAATACAAATTAATAAAGCATAGGTTAAAACAACATAAATACAATTTAATAAAGCATAGGATAAAACAACATAAATACAATTTAATAAAGCATGGGTTAAAACAAGATAAATACAATTTAATAAAGCATAGGACAAAACAACATAAATACAATTTAATAAAGCATAGGATAAAACAACATAAATACAATTTAATAAAGCATAGGATAAAACAACATAAATACAATTTAATAAAGCATAGGATAAAACAACATAAATACAATTTAATAAAGCATGGGTTAAAACAACATAAATACAATTTAATGAAGCATAGGACAAAACAACATAAATACAATTTAATAAAGCATAGGATAAAACAACATAAATACAATTTAATAAAGCATAGGATAAAACAACATAAATACAATTTAATAAAGCATAGGATAAAACAACATAAATACAATTTAATAAAGCATAGGATAAAACAACAAAAATACAATTTAATGAAGCATAGGATAAAACAACATAAATACAATTTAATGAAGCATAGTATAAAACAACATAAATACAATTTAATGAAGCATAGGTTAAAACAACATAAATACAATTTAATAAAGCATTTGATAAAACAACATAAATACAATTTAATGAAGCATAGGATAAAACAACATAAATACAATTTAATGAAGCATGGGTTAAAACAACATAAATACAATTTAATAAAGCATAGGATAAAACAACATAAACACAATTTAATAAAGCATAGGATAAAACAACATAAATACAATTTAATAAAGCATGGGATAAAACAACATAAATACAATTGAATAAAGCATGGGTTAAAACAACATAAATACAATTTAATAAAGCATAGGATAAAACAACATAAATACAATTTAATAAAGCATAGGATAAAACAACATAAATACAATTTAATAAAGCATAGGATAAAACAACATAAATACAATTTAACAAAGCATAGGTTAAAACATCATAAATACAATTTAATAAAGCATAGGATAAAACAACATAAATACAATTTAATAAAGCATAGGATAAAACAACATAAATACAATTTAACGAAGCATAGGATAAAACAACATAAATACAATTTAATAAAGCATAGGATAAAACAACATAAATACAATTTAATAAAGCATAGGATAAAACAACATAAATACAATTTAATAAAGCATAGGATAAAACAACATAAATACAATTTAATGAAGCATGGGTTAAAACAACATAAATACATTTTAATAAAGCATAGGATAAAACAACATAAATACAATTTAATAAAGCATAGGATAAAACCACATAAATACAATTTAATGAAGCATGGGTTAAAACAACATAAATACAATTTAATAACGCATAGGATAAAACAACATAAATACAATTTAATAAAGCATAGGATAAAACAACATAAATACAATTTAATAAAGCATAGGATAAAACAACATAAATACAATTTAATAAAGCATGGGTTAAAACAACATAAATACAATTTAATGAAGCATAGGACAAAACAACATAAATACAATTTAATAAAGCATAGGATAAAACAACATAAATACAATTTAATAAAGCATAGGATAAAACAACATAAATACAATTTAATAAAGCATAGGATAAAACAACATAAATACAATTTAATAAAGCATAGGATAAAACAACAAAAATACAATTTAATGAAGCATAGGATAAAACAACATAAATACAATTTAATGAAGCATAGTATAAAACAACATAAATACAATTTAATGAAGCATAGGTTAAAACAACATAAATACAATTTAATAAAGCATTTGATAAAACAACATAAATACAATTTAATGAAGCATGGGATAAAACAACATAAATACAATTTAATGAAGCATGGGTTAAAACAACATAAATACAATTTAATAAAGCATAGGATAAAACAACATAAACACAATTTAATAAAGCATAGGATAAAACAACATAAATACAATTTAATAAAGCATGGGATAAAACAACATAAATACAATTGAATAAAGCATGGGTTAAAACAACATAAATACAATTTAATAAAGCATAGGATAAAACAACATAAATACAATTTAATAAAGCATAGGATAAAACAACATAAATACAATTTAATAAAGCATAGGATAAAACAACATAAATACAATTTAACAAAGCATAGGTTAAAACATCATAAATACAATTTAATAAAGCATAGGATAAAACAACATAAATACAATTTAATAAAGCATAGGATAAAACAACATAAATACAATTTAATGAAGCATAGGATAAAACAACATAAATACAATTTAATAAAGCATAGGATAAAACAACATAAATACAATTTAATAAAGCATAGGATAAAACAACATAAATACAATTTAATGATGCATAGGATAAAACAACATAAATACAATTTAATGAAGCATGGGTTAGAACAACATAAATACATTTTAATAAAGCATAGGATAAAACAACATAAATACAATTTAATAAAGCATAGGATAAAACCACATAAATACAATTTAATGAAGCATGGGTTAAAACAACATAAATACAATTTAATAACGCATAGGATAAAACAACATAAATACAATTTAATAAAGCATAGGATAAAACCACATAAATACAATTTAATGAAGCATGGGTTAAAACAACATAAATAGAATTTAATAAAGCATAGGATAAAACAACATAAATACAATTTAATAAAGCACAGGATAAAACAACATAAATACAATTTAATAAAGCATAGGATAAAACAACATAAATACAATTTAATAAAGCATAGGACAAAACAACATAAATACAATTTAATAAAGCATAGGATAAAACAACATAAATACAATTTAATAAAGCATAGGATAAAACAACATAAATACAATTTAAAAAAGCATAGGATAAAACAACATAAATACAATTTAATAAAGCATGGGTTAAAACAACATAAATACAATTTAATAAACCATAGGACAAAACAACATAAATACAATTTAATAAAGTATAGGATAAAACAACATAAATACAATTTAATAAAGCATAGGATAAAACAACATAAATACAATTTAATAAAGCATAGGATAAAACAACATAAATATAATTTATTAAAGCATAGGATAAAACAATATAAATACAATTTAATAAGGCATACGATAAAACAACATAAATACAATTTAATAAAGCATAGGATAAAACAACATAAATACAATTTAATAAGGCATACGATAAAACAACATAAATACAATTTAATAAAGCATAGGATAAAACAACATAAATACAATTTAATAAGGCATACGATAAAACAACATAAACACAATTTAATAAAGCATAGGATAAAACAACATAAATACAATTTAATGAAGCATAGGATAAAACAACATAAATACAATTTAATAAAGCATAGGATAAAACAACATAAATACAATTTAATAAAGCATGGGTTAAAACAACATAAATACAATTTAATAAACCATAGGACAAAACAACATAAATACAATTTAATAAAGTATAGGATAAAACAACATAAATACAATTTAAAAAAACATAGGATAAAACAACATAAATACAATTTAATAAAGCATAGGATAAAACAACATAAATATAATTTAATAAAGCATAGGATAAAAAAACATAAATACAATTTAATAAGGCATACGATGAAACAACATAAATACAATTTAATAAAGCATAGGATAAAACAACATAAATACAATTTAATAAGGCATACGATAAAACAACATAAATACAATTTAATAATGCATAGGATAAAACAACATAAATACAATTTATTAAAGCATAGGATAAAACAACATAAATACAATTTAATAAAGCATAGGATAAAACCACATAAATACAATTTAATAAAGCATAGGATAAAACAACATAAATACAATTTAATAAAGCATAGGATAAAACAACATAAATACAATTTAATAAAGCCTAGGTTAAAACAACATAAATACAATTTAATAAAGCATAGGACAAAACAACATAAATACAATTTAATAAAGCATAGGATAAAACAACATAAATACAATTTAATAAAGCATAGGATAAAACAACATAAATACAATTTAATAAAGCATAGGATAAAACAACATAAATACAATTTAATAAAGCATGGGTTAAAACAACATAAATACAATTTAATGAAGCATAGGACAAAACAACATAAATACAATTTAATAAAGCATAGGATAAAACAACATAAATACAATTTAATAAAGCATAGGATAAAACAACATAAATACAAATTAATAAAGCATAGGATAAAACAACATAAATACAATTTAATAAAGCATAGGATAAAACAACATAAATACAATTTATTAAAGCATAGGATAAAACAACATAAATACAATTTAATAAAGCATAGGTTAAAACAAGATAAATACAATTTAATAAAGCATAGGATAAAACAACATAAATACAATTTAATAAAGCATGGGTTAAAACAAGATAAATACAATTTAATAAAGCATAGGACAAAACAACATAAATACAATTTAATAAAGCATAGGATAAAACAACATAAATACAATTTAATAAAGCATAGGATAAAACAACATAAATACAATTTAATAAAGCATAGGATAAAACAACATAAATACAATTTAATAAAGCATGGGTTAAAACAACATAAATACAATTTAATGAAGCATAGGACAAAACAACATAAATACAATTTAATAAAGCATAGGATAAAACAACATAAATACAATGTAATAAAGCATAGGATAAAACAACATAAATACAATTTAATAAAGCATAGGATAAAACAACATAAATACAATTTAATAAAGCATAGGATAAAACAACAAAAATACAATTTAATGAAGCATAGGATAAAACAACATAAATACAATTTAATGAAGCATAGTATAAAACAACATAAATACAATTTAATGAAGCATCGGTTAAAACAACATAAATACAATTTAATAAAGCATTTGATAAAACAACATAAATACAATTTAATGAAGCATAGGATAAAACAACATAAATACAATTTAATGAAGCATGGGTTAAAACAACATAAATACAATTTAATAAAGCATAGGATAAAACAACATAAACACAATTTAATAAAGCATAGGATAAAACAACATAAATACAATTTAATAAAGCACGGGATAAAACAACATAAATACAATTGAATAAAGCATGGGTTAAAACAACATAAATACAATTTAATAAAGCATAGGATAAAACAACATAAATACAATTTAACAAAGCATAGGATAAAACAACATAAATACAATTTAATAAAGCATAGGATAAAACAACATAAATACAATTTAACAAAGCATAGGTTAAAACATCATAAATACAATTTAATAAAGCATAGGATAAAACAACATAAATACAATTTAATGAAGCATAGGATAAAACAACATAAATACAATTTAATGAAGCATAGGACAAAACAACATAAATACAATTTAATAAAGCATAGGATAAAACAACATAAATACAATTTAATAAAGCATAGGATAAAACAACATAAATACAATTTAATAAAGCATAGGATAAAACAACATAAATACAATTTAATGAAGCATGGGTTAAAACAACATAAATACATTTTAATAAAGCATAGGATAAAACAACATAAATACAATTTAATAAAGCATAGGATAAAACCACATAAATACAATTTACTGAAGCATGGGTTAAAACAACATAAATACAATTTAATAACGCATAGGATAAAACAACATAAATACAATTTAATAAAGCATAGGATAAAACCACATAAATACAATTTAATGAAGCATGGGTTAAAACAACATAAATAGAATTTAATAAAGCATAGGATAAAACAACATAAATACAATTTAATAAAGCACAGGATAAAACAACATAAATACAATTTAATAAAGCATAGGATAAAACAACATAAATACAATTTAATAAAGCATAGGACAAAACAACATAAATACAATTTAATAAAGCATAGGATAAAACAACATAAATACAATTTAATAAAGCATAGGATAAAACAACATAAATACAATTTAATAAAGCATAGGATAAAACAACATAAACACAATTTAATAAAGCATAGGATAAAACAACATAAATAAAATTTAATAAAGCATGGGATAAAACATCATAAATACAATTGAATAAAGCATGGGTTAAAACAACATAAATACAATTTAATAAAGCATAGGATAAAACAACATAAATACAATTTAATAAAGCATAGGATAAAACAACATAAATACAATTTAATAAAGCATAGGATAAAACAACATAAATACAATTTAATAAAGCATAGGATAAAACAACATAAATACAATTTAACAAAGCATAGGTTAAAACAACATAAATACAATTTAATAAAGCATAGGATAAAACAACATAAATACAATTTAATGAAGCATAGGATAAAACAACATAAATACAATTTAATGAAGCATAGGATAAAACAACATAAATACAATTTAATAAAGCATAGGATAAAACAACATAAATACAATTTAATGAAGCATAGGATAAAACAACATAAATACAATTTAATAAAGCATAGGATAAAACAACATAAATATAATTTAATAAAGCATAGGATAAAACCACATAAATACAATTTAATGAAGCATGGGTTAAAACAACATAAATACATTTTAATAAAGCATAGGATAAAACAACATAAATACAATTTAATAAAGCATAGGATAAAACCACATAAATACAATTTAATGAAGCATAGGTTAAAACAACATAAATACAATTTAATAACGCATAGGATAAAACAACATAAATACAATTTAATAAAGCATAGGATAAAACCACATAAATACAATTTAATGAAGCATGGGTTAAAACAACATAAATAGAATTTAATAAAGCATAGGATAAAACAACATAAATACAATTTAATAAAGCATAGGATAAAACAACATAAATACAATTTAATAAAGCATAGCACAAAACAACATAAATACAATTTAACAAAGCATAGGATAAAACAAGATAAATACAATTTAATAAAGCATAGGATAAAACCACATAAATACAGTTTAATAAAGCATACGATAAAACAGCATAAATACAATTTAATAAAGCATAGGATAAAACAACATAAATACAATTTAATAAAGCATAGGATAAAACAACATAAATACAATTTAGTAAAGCATAGGATAAAACAACATAAATACAATTTAATAAAGCATATGATAAAACAACATAAATACAATTTAATAAAGCATAGGATAAAACAACATAAATACAATTTAATAAAGCATAGGATAAAACAACATAAATACAATTTAATAAAGCATAGGATAAAACAACATAAATACAATTTAATAAAGTATAGGATAAAACAACATAAATACAACTTAATAAAGCATAGGATAAAACAACATAAATACAATTTAATAAAGCATAGGATAAAACAACATAAATACAATTTAATAAAGCATAGGATAAAACAACATAAATACAATTTAATAAAGCATGGGTTAAAACAACATAAATACAATTTAATAAAGCATAGAACGAAACAACATAAATACAATTTAATAAAGCATAGGATAAAACAACATAAATACAATTTAATAAAGCATAGGATAAAGCAACATAAATACAATTTAATAAAGCATAGTATAAAACAACATAAATACAATTTAATAAAGCATAGGATAAAACAACATAAATACAATTTAATAAAGCATAGGCTAAAACAACATAAATACAATTTAATAAAGCATAGGCTAAAACAACATAAATACAATTTAATAAAGCATAGGATAAAACAACATAAATACAATTTAATAAAGCATAGGTTAAAACAGCATCAATACAATTTAATAAAGCATAGGATAAAACAACATAAATACAATTTAATAAAGCATAGGATAAAACCACATAAATACAATTTAATAAAGCATAGGATAAAACAACATAAATACAATTTAATAAAGCAAAGGTTAAAAAAACATAAATACAATTTAATAAAGCATAGGATAAAACAACATAAATACAATTTAATAAAGCATAGGTTAAAACAACATAAATACAATTTAATAAAGCATAGGATAAAACAACATAAATACAATTTAATAAAGCATAGGATAAAACAACATAAATACAATTTAATAAAGCATAGGATAAAACAACATAAATACAATTTAATAAAGCATAGGACAAAACAACATAAATACAATTTAATAAAGCATAGGATAAAACAACATAAATACAATTTAATAAAGCATAGGATAAAACAACATAAATACAATTTAATAAAGCATAGGATAAAACAACATAAATACAAATTAATAAAGCATAGGATAAAACAACATAAATACAATTTAATAAAGCATAGGATAAAACAACATAAATACAATTTAATAAAGCATAGGATAAAACAACATAAATACAATTTAATAAAGTATAGGATAAAACAACATAAATACAACTTAATAAAGCATAGAATAAAACAACATAAATACAATTTAATAAAGCATAGGATAAAACAACATAAATACAATTTAATAAAGCATAGGATAAAACAACATAAATACAATTTAATAAAGCATGGGTTAAAACAACATAAATACAATTTAATAAAGCATAGGACGAAACAACATAAGTACAATTTAATAAAGCATAGGATAAAACAACATAAATACAATTTAATAAAGCATAGGATAAAGCAACATAAATACAATTTAATAAAGCATAGTATAAAACAACATAAATACAATTTAATAAAGCATAGGATAAAACAACATAAATACAATTTAATAAAGCATAGGCTAAAACAACATAAATACAATTTAATAAAGCATAGGCTAAAACAACATAAATACAATTTAATAAAGCATAGGATAAAACAACATAAATACAATTTAATAAAGCATAGGTTAAAACAGCATCAATACAATTTAATAAAGCATAGGATAAAACAACATAAATACAATTTAATAAAGCATAGGATAAAACCACATAAATACAATTTAATAAAGCATAGGATAAAACAACATAAATACAATTTAATAAAGCAAAGGTTAAAAAAACATAAATACAATTTAATAAAGCATAGGATAAAACAACATAAATACAATTTAATAAAGCCTAGGTTAAAACAACATAAATACAATTTAATAAAGCATAGGACAAAACAACATAAATACAATTTAATAAAGCATAGGATAAAACAACATAAATACAATTTAATAAAGCATAGGATAAAACAACATAAATACAATTTAATAAAGCATAGGATAAAACAACATAAATACAATTTAATAAAGCATGGGTTAAAACAACATAAATACAATTTAATGAAGCATAGGACAAAACAACATAAATACAATTTAATAAAGCATAGGATAAAACAACATAAATACAATTTAATAAAGCATAGGATAAAACAACATAAATACAAATTAATAAAGCATAGGATAAAACAACATAAATACAAATTAATAAAGCATAGGATAAAACAACATAAATACAATTTATTAAAGCATAGGATAAAACAACATAAATACAATTTAATAAAGCATAGGTTAAAACAAGATAAATACAATTTAATAAAGCATAGGATAAAACAACATAAATACAATTTAATAAAGCATGGGTTAAAACAAGATAAATACAATTTAATAAAGCATAGGACAAAACAACATAAATACAATTTAATAAAGCATAGGATAAAACAACATAAATACAATTTAATAAAGCATAGGATAAAACAACATAAATACAATTTAATAAAGCATAGGATAAAACAACATAAATACAATTTAATAAAGCATGGGTTAAAACAACATAAATACAATTTAATGAAGCATAGGACAAAACAACATAAATACAATTTAATAAAGCATAGGATAAAACAACATAAATACAATTTAATAAAGCATAGGATAAAACAACATAAATACAATTTAATATAGCATAGGATAAAACAACATAAATACAATTTAATAAAGCATAGGATAAAACAACATAAATACAATTTAGTAAAGCATAGGATAAAACAACATAAATACAATTTAATAAAGCATATGATAAAACAACATAAATACAATTTAATAAAGCATAGGATAAAACAACATAAATACAATTTAATAAAGCATAGGATAAAACAACATAAATACAATTTAATAAAGCATAGGATAAAACAACATAAATACAATTTAATAAAGCATAGGATAAAACAACATAAATACAATTTAATAAAGTATAGGATAAAACAACATAAATACAACTTAATAAAGCATAGGATAAAACAACATAAATACAATTTAATAAAGCATAGGATAAAACAACATAAATACAATTTAATAAAGCATAGGATAAAACAACATAAATACAATTTAATAAAGCATGGGTTAAAACAACATAAATACAATTTAATAAAGCATAGGACGAAACAACATAAATACAATTTAATAAAGCATAGGATAAAACAACATAAATACAATTTAATAAAGCATAGGATAAAGCAACATAAATACAATTTAATAAAGCATAGTATAAAACAACATAAATAAAATTTAATAAAGCATAGGATAAAACAACATAAATACAATTTAATAAAGCATAGGCTAAAACAACATAAATACAATTTAATAAAGCATAGGCTAAAACAACATAAATACAATTTAATAAAGCATAGGATAAAACAACATAAATACAATTTAATAAAGCATAGGTTAAAACAGCATCAATACAATTTAATAAAGCATAGGATAAAACAACATAAATACAATTTAATAAAGCATAGGATAAAACCACATAAATACAATTTAATAAAGCATAGGATAAAACAACATAAATACAATTTAATAAAGCAAAGGTTAAAACAACATAAATACAATTTAATAAAGCATAGGATAAAACCACATAAATACAATTTAATAAAGCATAGGATAAAACAACATAAATACAATTTAATAAAGCAAAGGTTAAAAAAACATAAATACAATTTAATAAAGCATAGGATAAAACAACATAAATACAATTTAATAAAGCATAGGTTAAAACAACATAAATACAATTTAATAAAGCATAGGATAAAACAACATAAATACAATTTAATAAAGCATAGGATAAAACAACATAAATACAATTTAATAAAGCATAGGATAAAACAACATAAATACAATTTAATAAAGCATAGGATAAAACAACATAAATACAATTTAATAAAGTATAGGACAAAACAACATAAATACAATTTAATGAAGCATAGGATAAAACAACATAAATACAATTTAATAAAGCATAGGATAAAACAACATAAATACAATTTAATAAAGCATAGGATAAAACAACATAAATACAAATTAATAAAGCATAGGATAAAACAACATAAATACAATTTAATAAAGCATAGGATAAAACAACATAAATACAATTTATTAAAGCATAGGATAAAACAACATAAATACAATTTAATAAAGCATAGGTTAAAACAACATAAATACAATTTAATAAAGCATAGGATAAAACAACATAAATACAATTTAATAAAGCATAGGATAAAACAACATAAATACAATTTAATAAAGTATAGGATAAAACAACATAAATACAACTTAATAAAGCATAAGATAAAACAACATAAATACAATTTAATAAAGCATAGGATAAAACAACATAAATACAATTTAATAAAGCATAGGATAAAACAACATAAATACAATTTAATAAAGCATGGGTTAAAACAACATAAATACAATTTAATAAAGCATAGGACGAAACAACATAAATACAATTTAATAAAGCATAGGATAAAACAACATAAATACAATTTAATAAAGCATAGGATAAAGCAACATAAATACAATTTAATAAAGCATAGTATAAAACAACATAAATACATTTTAATAAAGCATAGGATAAAACAACATAAATACAATTTAATAAAGCATAGGCTAAAACAACATAAATACAATTTAATAAAGCATAGGCTAAAACAACATAAATACAATTTAATAAAGCATAGGATAAAACAACATAAATACAATTTAATAAAGCATAGGTTAAAACAGCATCAATACAATTTAATAAAGCATAGGATAAAACAACATAAATACAATTTAATAAAGCATAGGATAAAACCACATAAATACAATTTAATAAAGCATAGGATAAAACAACATAAATACAATTTAATAACGCAAAGGTTAAAAAAACATAAATACAATTTAATAAAGCATAGGATGAAACAACATAAATACAATTTAATAAAGCATAGGTTAAAACAACATAAATACAAATTAATAAAGCATAGGATAAAACAACATAAATACAATTTAATAAAGCATAGGATAAAACAACATAAATACAATTTATTAAAGCATAGGATAAAACAACATAAATACAAATTAATAAAGCATAGGTTAAAACAACATAAATACAATTTAATAAAGCATAGGATAAATACAATTTAATAAAGCATGGGTTAAAACACGATAAATACAATTTAATAAAGCATAGGACAAAACAACATAAATACAATTTAATAAAGCATAGGATAAAACAACATAAATACAATTTAATAAAGCATAGGATAAAACAACATAAATACAATTTAATAAAGCATAGGATAAAACAACATAAATACAATTTAATAAAGCATGGGTTAAAACAACATAAATACAATTTAATGAAGCATAGGACAAAACAACATAAATACAATTTAATAAAGCATAGGATAAAACAACATAAATACAATTTAATAAAGCATAGGATAAAACAACATAAATACAATTTAATAAAGCATAGGATAAAACAACATAAATACAATTTAATAAAGCATAGGATAAAACAACAAAAATACAATTTAATGAAGCATAGGATAAAACAACATAAATACAATTTAATGAAGCATAGTATAAAACAACATAAATACAATTTAATGAAGCATAGGTTAAAACAACATAAATACAATTTAATAAAGCATTTGATAAAACAACATAAATACAATTTAATGAAGCATAGGATAAAACAACATAAATACAATTTAATGAAGCATGGGTTAAAACAACATAAATACAATTTAATAAAGCATAGGATAAAACAACATAAACACAATTTAATAAAGCATAGGATAAAACAACATAAATACAATTTAATAAAGCATGGGATAAAACAACATAAATACAATTGAATAAAGCATGGGTTAAAACAACATAAATACAATTTAATAAAGCATAGGATAAAACAACATAAATACAATTTAATAAAGCATAGGATAAAACAACATAAATACAATTTAATAAAGCATAGGATAAAACAACATAAATACAATTTAACAAAGCATAGGTTAAAACATCATAAATACAATTTAATAAAGCATAGGATAAAACAACATAAATACAATTTAATAAAGCATAGGATAAAACAACATAAATACAATTTAACGAAGCATAGGATAAAACAACATAAATACAATTTAATAAAGCATAGGATAAAACAACATAAATACAATTTAATAAAGCATAGGATAAAACAACATAAATACAATTTAATAAAGCATAGGATAAAACAACATAAATACAATTTAATGAAGCATGGGTTAAAACAACATAAATACATTTTAATAAAGCATAGGATAAAACAACATAAATACAATTTAATAAAGCATAGGATAAAACCACATAAATACAATTTAATGAAGCATGGGTTAAAACAACATAAATACAATTTAATAACGCATAGGATAAAACAACATAAATACAATTTAATAAAGCATAGGATAAAACAACATAAATACAATTTAATAAAGCATAGGATAAAACAACATAAATACAATTTAATAAAGCATGGGTTAAAACAACATAAATACAATTTAATGAAGCATAGGACAAAACAACATAAATACAATTTAATAAAGCATAGGATAAAACAACATAAATACAATTTAATAAAGCATAGGATAAAACAACATAAATACAATTTAATAAAGCATAGGATAAAACAACATAAATACAATTTAATAAAGCATAGGATAAAACAACAAAAATACAATTTAATGAAGCATAGGATAAAACAACATAAATACAATTTAATGAAGCATAGTATAAAACAACATAAATACAATTTAATGAAGCATAGGTTAAAACAACATAAATACAATTTAATAAAGCATTTGATAAAACAACATAAATACAATTTAATGAAGCATGGGATAAAACAACATAAATACAATTTAATGAAGCATGGGTTAAAACAACATAAATACAATTTAATAAAGCATAGGATAAAACAACATAAACACAATTTAATAAAGCATAGGATAAAACAACATAAATACAATTTAATAAAGCATGGGATAAAACAACATAAATACAATTGAATAAAGCATGGGTTAAAACAACATAAATACAATTTAATAAAGCATAGGATAAAACAACATAAATACAATTTAATAAAGCATAGGATAAAACAACATAAATACAATTTAATAAAGCATAGGATAAAACAACATAAATACAATTTAACAAAGCATAGGTTAAAACATCATAAATACAATTTAATAAAGCATAGGATAAAACAACATAAATACAATTTAATAAAGCATAGGATAAAACAACATAAATACAATTTAATGAAGCATAGGATAAAACAACATAAATACAATTTAATAAAGCATAGGATAAAACAACATAAATACAATTTAATAAAGCATAGGATAAAACAACATAAATACAATTTAATGATGCATAGGATAAAACAACATAAATACAATTTAATGAAGCATGGGTTAAAACAACATAAATACATTTTAATAAAGCATAGGATAAAACAACATAAATACAATTTAATAAAGCATAGGATAAAACCACATAAATACAATTTAATGAAGCATGGGTTAAAACAACATAAATACAATTTAATAACGCATAGGATAAAACAACATAAATACAATTTAATAAAGCATAGGATAAAACCACATAAATACAATTTAATGAAGCATGGGTTAAAACAACATAAATAGAATTTAATAAAGCATAGGATAAAACAACATAAATACAATTTAATAAAGCACAGGATAAAACAACATAAATACAATTTAATAAAGCATAGGATAAAACAACATAAATACAATTTAATAAAGCATAGGACAAAACAACATAAATACAATTTAATAAAGCATAGGATAAAACAACATAAATACAATTTAATAAAGCATAGGATAAAACAACATAAATACAATTTAAAAAAGCATAGGATAAAACAACATAAATACAATTTAATAAAGCATGGGTTAAAACAACATAAATACAATTTAATAAACCATAGGACAAAACAACATAAATACAATTTAATAAAGTATAGGATAAAACAACATAAATACAATTTAATAAAGCATAGGATAAAACAACATAAATACAATTTAATAAAGCATAGGATAAAACAACATAAATATAATTTATTAAAGCATAGGATAAAACAATATAAATACAATTTAATAAGGCATACGATAAAACAACATAAATACAATTTAATAAAGCATAGGATAAAACAACATAAATACAATTTAATAAGGCATACGATAAAACAACATAAATACAATTTAATAAAGCATAGGATAAAACAACATAAATACAATTTAATAAGGCATACGATAAAACAACATAAACACAATTTAATAAAGCATAGGATAAAACAACATAAATACAATTTAATGAAGCATAGGATAAAACAACATAAATACAATTTAATAAAGCATAGGATAAAACAACATAAATACAATTTAATAAAGCATGGGTTAAAACAACATAAATACAATTTAATAAACCATAGGACAAAACAACATAAATACAATTTAATAAAGTATAGGATAAAACAACATAAATACAATTTAAAAAAACATAGGATAAAACAACATAAATACAATTTAATAAAGCATAGGATAAAACAACATAAATATAATTTAATAAAGCATAGGATAAAATAACATAAATACAATTTAATAAGGCATACGATGAAACAACATAAATACAATTTAATAAAGCATAGGATAAAACAACATAAATACAATTTAATAAGGCATACGATAAAACAACATAAATACAATTTAATAATGCATAGGATAAAACAACATAAATACAATTTATTAAAGCATAGGATAAAACAACATAAATACAATTTAATAAAGCATAGGATAAAACCACATAAATACAATTTAATAAAGCATAGGATAAAACAACATAAATACAATTTAATAAAGCATAGGATAAAACAACATAAATACAATTTAATAAAGCCTAGGTTAAAACAACATAAATACAATTTAATAAAGCATAGGACAAAACAACATAAATACAATTTAATAAAGCATAGGATAAAACAACATAAATACAATTTAATAAAGCATAGGATAAAACAACATAAATACAATTTAATAAAGCATAGGATAAAACAACATAAATACAATTTAATAAAGCATGGGTTAAAACAACATAAATACAATTTAATGAAGCATAGGACAAAACAACATAAATACAATTTAATAAAGCATAGGATAAAACAACATAAATACAATTTAATAAAGCATAGGATAAAACAACATAAATACAAATTAATAAAGCATAGGATAAAACAACATAAATACAATTTAATAAAGCATAGGATAAAACAACATAAATACAATTTATTAAAGCATAGGATAAAACAACATAAATACAATTTAATAAAGCATAGGTTAAAACAAGATAAATACAATTTAATAAAGCATAGGATAAAACAACATAAATACAATTTAATAAAGCATGGGTTAAAACAAGATAAATACAATTTAATAAAGCATAGGACAAAACAACATAAATACAATTTAATAAAGCATAGGATAAAACAACATAAATACAATTTAATAAAGCATAGGATAAAACAACATAAATACAATTTAATAAAGCATAGGATAAAACAACATAAATACAATTTAATAAAGCATGGGTTAAAACAACATAAATACAATTTAATGAAGCATAGGACAAAACAACATAAATACAATTTAATAAAGCATAGGATAAAACAACATAAATACAATTTAATAAAGCATAGGATAAAACAACATAAATACAATTTAATAAAGCATAGGATAAAACAACATAAATACAATTTAATAAAGCATAGGATAAAACAACAAAAATACAATTTAATGAAGCATAGGATAAAACAACATAAATACAATTTAATGAAGCATAGTATAAAACAACATAAATACAATTTAATGAAGCATCGGTTAAAACAACATAAATACAATTTAATAAAGCATTTGATAAAACAACATAAATACAATTTAATGAAGCATAGGATAAAACAACATAAATACAATTTAATGAAGCATGGGTTAAAACAACATAAATACAATTTAATAAAGCATAGGATAAAACAACATAAACACAATTTAATAAAGCATAGGATAAAACAACATAAATACAATTTAATAAAGCACGGGATAAAACAACATAAATACAATTGAATAAAGCATGGGTTAAAACAACATAAATACAATTTAATAAAGCATAGGATAAAACAACATAAATACAATTTAACAAAGCATAGGATAAAACAACATAAATACAATTTAATAAAGCATAGGATAAAACAACATAAATACAATTTAACAAAGCATAGGTTAAAACATCATAAATACAATTTAATAAAGCATAGGATAAAACAACATAAATACAATTTAATGAAGCATAGGATAAAACAACATAAATACAATTTAATGAAGCATAGGACAAAACAACATAAATACAATTTAATAAAGCATAGGATAAAACAACATAAATACAATTTAATAAAGCATAGGATAAAACAACATAAATACAATTTAATAAAGCATAGGATAAAACAACATAAATACAATTTAATGAAGCATGGGTTAAAACAACATAAATACATTTTAATAAAGCATAGGATAAAACAACATAAATACAATTTAATAAAGCATAGGATAAAACCACATAAATACAATTTACTGAAGCATGGGTTAAAACAACATAAATACAATTTAATAACGCATAGGATAAAACAACATAAATACAATTTAATAAAGCATAGGATAAAACCACATAAATACAATTTAATGAAGCATGGGTTAAAACAACATAAATAGAATTTAATAAAGCATAGGATAAAACAACATAAATACAATTTAATAAAGCACAGGATAAAACAACATAAATACAATTTAATAAAGCATAGGATAAAACAACATAAATACAATTTAATAAAGCATAGGACAAAACAACATAAATACAATTTAATAAAGCATAGGATAAAACAACATAAATACAATTTAATAAAGCATAGGATAAAACAACATAAATACAATTTAATAAAGCATAGGATAAAACAACATAAACACAATTTAATAAAGCATAGGATAAAACAACATAAATAAAATTTAATAAAGCATGGGATAAAACATCATAAATACAATTGAATAAAGCATGGGTTAAAACAACATAAATACAATTTAATAAAGCATAGGATAAAACAACATAAATACAATTTAATAAAGCATAGGATAAAACAACATAAATACAATTTAATAAAGCATAGGATAAAACAACATAAATACAATTTAATAAAGCATAGGATAAAACAACATAAATACAATTTAACAAAGCATAGGTTAAAACAACATAAATACAATTTAATAAAGCATAGGATAAAACAACATAAATACAATTTAATGAAGCATAGGATAAAACAACATAAATACAATTTAATGAAGCATAGGATAAAACAACATAAATACAATTTAATAAAGCATAGGATAAAACAACATAAATACAATTTAATGAAGCATAGGATAAAACAACATAAATACAATTTAATAAAGCATAGGATAAAACAACATAAATATAATTTAATAAAGCATAGGATAAAACCACATAAATACAATTTAATGAAGCATGGGTTAAAACAACATAAATACATTTTAATAAAGCATAGGATAAAACAACATAAATACAATTTAATAAAGCATAGGATAAAACCACATAAATACAATTTAATGAAGCATAGGTTAAAACAACATAAATACAATTTAATAACGCATAGGATAAAACAACATAAATACAATTTAATAAAGCATAGGATAAAACCACATAAATACAATTTAATGAAGCATGGGTTAAAACAACATAAATAGAATTTAATAAAGCATAGGATAAAACAACATAAATACAATTTAATAAAGCATAGGATAAAACAACATAAATACAATTTAATAAAGCATAGGACAAAACAACATAAATACAATTTAACAAAGCATAGGATAAAACAAGATAAATACAATTTAATAAAGCATAGGATAAAACCACATAAATACAGTTTAATAAAGCATACGATAAAACAGCATAAATACAATTTAATAAAGCATAGGATAAAACAACATAAATACAATTTAATAAAGCATAGGATAAAACAACATAAATACAATTTAGTAAAGCATAGGATAAAACAACATAAATACAATTTAATAAAGCATATGATAAAACAACATAAATACAATTTAATAAAGCATAGGATAAAACAACATAAATACAATTTAATAAAGCATAGGATAAAACAACATAAATACAATTTAATAAAGCATAGGATAAAACAACATAAATACAATTTAATAAAGTATAGGATAAAACAACATAAATACAACTTAATAAAGCATAGGATAAAACAACATAAATACAATTTAATAAAGCATAGGATAAAACAACATAAATACAATTTAATAAAGCATAGGATAAAACAACATAAATACAATTTAATAAAGCATGGGTTAAAACAACATAAATACAATTTAATAAAGCATAGAACGAAACAACATAAATACAATTTAATAAAGCATAGGATAAAACAACATAAATACAATTTAATAAAGCATAGGATAAAGCAACATAAATACAATTTAATAAAGCATAGTATAAAACAACATAAATACAATTTAATAAAGCATAGGATAAAACAACATAAATACAATTTAATAAAGCATAGGCTAAAACAACATAAATACAATTTAATAAAGCATAGGCTAAAACAACATAAATACAATTTAATAAAGCATAGGATAAAACAACATAAATACAATTTAATAAAGCATAGGTTAAAACAGCATCAATACAATTTAATAAAGCATAGGATAAAACAACATAAATACAATTTAATAAAGCATAGGATAAAACCACATAAATACAATTTAATAAAGCATAGGATAAAACAACATAAATACAATTTAATAAAGCAAAGGTTAAAAAAACATAAATACAATTTAATAAAGCATAGGATAAAACAACATAAATACAATTTAATAAAGCATAGGTTAAAACAACATAAATACAATTTAATAAAGCATAGGATAAAACAACATAAATACAATTTAATAAAGCATAGGATAAAACAACATAAATACAATTTAATAAAGCATAGGATAAAACAACATAAATACAATTTAATAAAGCATAGGACAAAACAACATAAATACAATTTAATAAAGCATAGGATAAAACAACATAAATACAATTTAATAAAGCATAGGATAAAACAACATAAATACAATTTAATAAAGCATAGGATAAAACAACATAAATACAAATTAATAAAGCATAGGATAAAACAACATAAATACAATTTAATAAAGCATAGGATAAAACAACATAAATACAATTTAATAAAGCATAGGATAAAACAACATAAATACAATTTAATAAAGTATAGGATAAAACAACATAAATACAACTTAATAAAGCATAGAATAAAACAACATAAATACAATTTAATAAAGCATAGGATAAAACAACATAAATACAATTTAATAAAGCATAGGATAAAACAACATAAATACAATTTAATAAAGCATGGGTTAAAACAACATAAATACAATTTAATAAAGCATAGGACGAAACAACATAAGTACAATTTAATAAAGCATAGGATAAAACAACATAAATACAATTTAATAAAGCATAGGATAAAGCAACATAAATACAATTTAATAAAGCATAGTATAAAACAACATAAATACAATTTAATAAAGCATAGGATAAAACAACATAAATACAATTTAATAAAGCATAGGCTAAAACAACATAAATACAATTTAATAAAGCATAGGCTAAAACAACATAAATACAATTTAATAAAGCATAGGATAAAACAACATAAATACAATTTAATAAAGCATAGGTTAAAACAGCATCAATACAATTTAATAAAGCATAGGATAAAACAACATAAATACAATTTAATAAAGCATAGGATAAAACCACATAAATACAATTTAATAAAGCATAGGATAAAACAACATAAATACAATTTAATAAAGCAAAGGTTAAAAAAACATAAATACAATTTAATAAAGCATAGGATAAAACAACATAAATACAATTTAATAAAGCCTAGGTTAAAACAACATAAATACAATTTAATAAAGCATAGGACAAAACAACATAAATACAATTTACTGAACCATGGGTTAAAACAACATAAATACAATTTAATAACGCATAGGATAAAACAACATAAATACAATTTAATAAAGCATAGGATAAAACCACATAAATACAATTTAATGAAGCATGGGTTAAAACAACATAAATAGAATTTAATAAAGCATAGGATAAAACAACATAAATACAATTTAATAAAGCACAGGATAAAACAACATAAATACAATTTAATAAAGCATAGGATAAAACAACATAAATACAATTTAATAAAGCATAGGAGAAAACAACATAAATACAATTTAATAAAGCATAGGATAAAACAACATAAATACAATTTAATAAAGCATAGGATAAAACAACATAAATACAATTTAATAAAGCATAGGATAAAACAACATAAACACAATTTAATAAAGCATAGGATAAAACAACATAAATAAAATTTAATAAAGCATGGGATAAAACATCATAAATACAATTGAATAAAGCATGGGTTAAAACAACATAAATACAATTTAATAAAGCATAGGATAAAACAACATAAATACAATTTAATAAAGCAAAGGTTAAAAAAACATAAATACAATTTAATAAAGCATAGGATAAAACAACATAAATACAATTTAATAAAGCCTAGGTTAAAACAACATAAATACAATTTAATAAAGCATAGGACAAAACAACATAAATACAATTTAATAAAGCATAGGATAAAACAACATAAATACAATTTAATAAAGCATAGGATAAAACAACATAAATACAATTTAATAAAGCATAGGATAAAACAACATAAATACAATTTAATAAAGCATGGGTTAAAACAACATAAATACAATTTAATGAAGCATAGGACAAAACAACATAAATACAATTTAATAAAGCATAGGATAAAACAACATAAATACAATTTAATAAAGCATAGGATAAAACAACATAAATACAAATTAATAAAGCATAGGATAAAACAACATAAATACAAATTAATAAAGCATAGGATAAAACAACATAAATACAATTTATTAAAGCATAGGATAAAACAACATAAATACAATTTAATAAAGCATAGGTTAAAACAAGATAAATACAATTTAATAAAGCATAGGATAAAACAACATAAATACAATTTAATAAAGCATGGGTTAAAACAAGATAAATACAATTTAATAAAGCATAGGACAAAACAACATAAATACAATTTAATAAAGCATAGGATAAAACAACATAAATACAATTTAATAAAGCATAGGATAAAACAACATAAATACAATTTAATAAAGCATAGGATAAAACAACATAAATACAATTTAATAAAGCATGGGTTAAAACAACATAAATACAATTTAATGAAGCATAGGACAAAACAACATAAATACAATTTAATAAAGCATAGGATAAAACAACATAAATACAATTTAATAAAGCATAGGATAAAACAACATAAATACAATTTAATATAGCATAGGATAAAACAACATAAATACAATTTAATAAAGCATAGGATAAAACAACAAAAATACAATTTAATGAAGCATAGGATAAAACAACATAAATACAATTTAATGAAGCATAGTATAAAACAACATAAATACAATTTAATGAAGCATCGGTTAAAACAACATAAATACAATTTAATAAAGCATTTGATAAAACAACATAAATACAATTTAATGAAGCATAGGATAAAACAACATAAATACAATTTAATGAAGCATGGGTTAAAACAAAATAAATACAATTTAATAAAGCATAGGATAAAACAACATAAACACAATTTAATAAAGCATAGGATAAAACAACATAAATACAATTTAATAAAGCACGGGATAAAACAACATAAATACAATTGAATAAAGCATGGGTTAAAACAACATAAATACAATTTAATAAAGCATAGGATAAAACAACATAAATACAATTTAACAAAGCATAGGATAAAACAACATAAATACAATTTAATAAAGCATAGGATAAAACAACATAAATACAATTTAACAAAGCATAGGTTAAAACATCATAAATACAATTTAATAAAGCATAGGATAAAACAACATAAATACAATTTAATGAAGCATAGGATAAAACAACATAAATACAATTTAATGAAGCATAGGACAAAACAACATAAATACAATTTAATAAAGCATAGGATAAAACAACATAAATACAATTTAATAAAGCATAGGATAAAACAACATAAATACAATTTAATAAAGCATAGGATAAAACAACATAAATACAATTTAATGAAGCATGGGTTAAAACAACATAAATACATTTTAATAAAGCATAGGATAAAACAACATAAATACAATTTAATAAAGCATAGGATAAAACCACATAAATACAATTTACTGAACCATGGGTTAAAACAACATAAATACAATTTAATAACGCATAGGATAAAACAACATAAATACAATTTAATAAAGCATAGGATAAAACCACATAAATACAATTTAATGAAGCATGGGTTAAAACAACATAAATAGAATTTAATAAAGCATAGGATAAAACAACATAAATACAATTTAATAAAGCACAGGATAAAACAACATAAATACAATTTAATAAAGCATAGGATAAAACAACATAAATACAATTTAATAAAGCATAGGAGAAAACAACATAAATACAATTTAATAAAGCATAGGATAAAACAACATAAATACAATTTAATAAAGCATAGGATAAAACAACATAAATACAATTTAATAAAGCATAGGATAAAACAACATAAACACAATTTAATAAAGCATAGGATAAAACAACATAAATAAAATTTAATAAAGCATGGGATAAAACATCATAAATACAATTGAATAAAGCATGGGTTAAAACAACATAAATACAATTTAATAAAGCATAGGATAAAACAACATAAATACAATTTAATAAAGCATAGGATAAAACAACATAAATACAATTTAATAAAGCATAGGATAAAACAACATAAATACAATTTAATAAAGCATAGGATAAAACAACATAAATACAATTTAACAAAGCATAGGTTAAAACAACATAAATACAATTTAATAAAGCATAGGATAAAACAACATAAATACAATTTAATGAAGCATAGGATAAAACAACATAAATACAATTTAATGAAGCATAGGATAAAACAACATAAATACAATTTAATAAAGCATAGGATAAAACAACATAAATACAATTTAATGAAGCATAGGATAAAACAACATAAATACAATTTAATAAAGCATAGGATAAAACAACATAAATATAATTTAATAAAGCATAGGATAAAACCACATAAATACAATTTAATGAAGCATGGGTTAAAACAACATAAATACATTTTAATAAAGCATAGGATAAAACAACATAAATACAATTTAATAAAGCATAGGATAAAACCACATAAATACAATTTAATGAAGCATAGGTTAAAACAACATAAATACAATTTAATAACGCATAGGATAAAACAACATAAATACAATTTAATAAAGCATAGGATAAAACCACATAAATACAATTTAATGAAGCATGGGTTAAAACAACATAAATAGAATTTAATAAAGCATAGGATAAAACAACATAAATACAATTTAATAAAGCATAGGATAAAACAACATAAATACAATTTAATAAAGCATAGGACAAAACAACATAAATACAATTTAACAAAGCATAGGATAAAACAAGATAAATACAATTTAATAAAGCATAGGATAAAACCACATAAATACAGTTTAATAAAGCATACGATAAAACAGCATAAATACAATTTAATAAAGCATAGGATAAAACAACATAAATACAATTTAATAAAGCATAGGATAAAACAACATAAATACAATTTAGTAAAGCATAGGATAAAACAACATAAATACAATTTAATAAAGCATATGATAAAACAACATAAATACAATTTAATAAAGCATAGGATAAAACAACATAAACACAATTTAATAAAGCATAGGATAAAACAACATAAATACAATTTAATAAAGCATAGGATAAAACAACATAAATACAATTTAATAAAGTATAGGATAAAACAACATAAATACAACTTAATAAAGCATAGGATAAAACAACATAAATACAATTTAATAAAGCATATGATAAAACAACATAAATAATTTAATAAAGCATAGGATAAAACAACATAAATACAATTTAATAAAGCATGGGTTAAAACAACATAAATACAATTTAATAAAGCATAGAACGAAACAACATAAATACAATTTAATAAAGCATAGGATAAAACAACATAAATACAATTTAATAAAGCATAGGATAAAGCAACATAAATACAATTTAATAAAGCATAGTATAAAACAACATAAATACAATTTAATAAAGCATAGGATAAAACAACATAAATACAATTTAATAAAGCATAGGCTAAAACAACATAAATACAATTTAATAAAGCATAGGCTAAAACAACATAAATACAATTTAATAAAGCATAGGATAAAACAACATAAATACAATTTAATAAAGCATAGGTTAAAACAGCATCAATACAATTTAATAAAGCATAGGATAAAACAACATAAATACAATTTAATAAAGCATAGGATAAAACCACATAAATACAATTTAATAAAGCATAGGATAAAACAACATAAATACAATTTAATAAAGCAAAGGTTAAAAAAACATAAATACAATTTAATAAAGCATAGGATAAAACAACATAAATACAATTTAATAAAGCATAGGTTAAAACAACATAAATACAATTTAATAAAGCATAGGATAAAACAACATAAATACAATTTAATAAAGCATAGGATAAAACAACATAAATACAATTTAATAAAGCATAGGATAAAACAACATAAATACAATTTAATAAAGCATAGGACAAAACAACATAAATACAATTTAATAAAGCATAGGATAAAACAACATAAATACAATTTAATAAAGCATAGGATAAAACAACATAAATACAATTTAATAAAGCATAGGATAAAACAACATAAATACAAATTAATAAAGCATAGGATAAAACAACATAAATACAATTTAATAAAGCATAGGATAAAACAACATAAATACAATTTAATAAAGCATAGGATAAAACAACATAAATACAATTTAATAAAGTATAGGATAAAACAACATAAATACAACTTAATAAAGCATAGAACAAAACAACATAAATACAATTCAATAAAGCATAGGATAAAACAACATAAATACAATTTAATAAAGCATAGGATAAAACAACATAAATACAATTTAATAAAGCATGGGTTAAAACAACATAAATACAATTTAATAAAGCATAGGACGAAACAACATAAGTACAATTTAATAAAGCATAGGATAAAACAACATAAATACAATTTAATAAAGCATAGGATAAAGCAACATAAATACAATTTAATAAAGCATAGTATAAAACAACATAAATACAATTTAATAAAGCATAGGATAAAACAACATAAATACAATTTAATAAAGCATAGGCTAAAACAACATAAATACAATTTAATAAAGCATAGGCTAAAACAACATAAATACAATTTAATAAAGCATAGGATAAAACAACATAAATACAATTTAATAAAGCATAGGTTAAAACAGCATCAATACAATTTAATAAAGCATAGGATAAAACAACATAAATACAATTTAATAAAGCATAGGATAAAACCACATAAATACAATTTAATAAAGCATAGGATAAAACAACATAAATACAATTTAATAAAGCAAAGGTTAAAAAAACATAAATACAATTTAATAAAGCATAGGATAAAACAACATAAATACAATTTAATAAAGCCTAGGTTAAAACAACATACATACAATTTAATAAAGCATAGGACAAAACAACATAAATACAATTTAATAAAGCATAGGATAAAGCAACATAAATACAATTTAATAAAGCATAGGATAAAACAACATAAATACAATTTAATAAAGCATAGGATAAAACAACATAAATACAATTTAATAAAGCATGGGTTAAAACAACATAAATACAATTTAATGAAGCATAGGACAAAACAACATAAATACAATTTAATAAAGCATAGGATAAAACAACATAAATACAATTTAATAAAGCATAGGATAAAACAACATAAATACAAATTAATAAAGCATAGGATAAAACAACATAAATACAATTTAATAAAGCATAGGATAAAACAACATAAATACAATTTATTAAAGCATAGGATAAAACAACATAAATACAATTTAATAAAGCATAGGTTAAAACAAGATAAATACAATTTAATAAAGCATAGGATAAAACAACATAAATACAATTTAATAAAGCATGGGTTAAAACAAGATAAATACAATTTAATAAAGCATAGGACAAAACAACATAAATACAATTTAATAAAGCATAGGATAAAACAACATAAATACAATTTAATAAAGCATAGGATAAAACAACATAAATACAATTTAATAAAGCATAGGATAAAACAACATAAATACAATTTAATAAAGCATGGGTTAAAACAACATAAATACAATTTAATGAAGCATAGGACAAAACAACATAAATACAATTTAATAAAGCATAGGATAAAACAACATAAATACAATTTAATAAAGCATAGGATAAAACAACATAAATACAATTTAATAAAGCATAGGATAAAACAACATAAATACAATTTAATAAAGCATAGGATAAAACAACAAAAATACAATTTAATGAAGCATAGGATAAAACAACATAAATACAATTTAATGAAGCATAGTATAAAACAACATAAATACAATTTAATGAAGCATCGGTTAAAACAACATAAATACAATTTAATAAAGCATTTGATAAAACAACATAAATACAATTTAATGAAGCATAGGATAAAACAACATAAATACAATTTAATGAAGCATGGGTTAAAACAACATAAATACAATTTAATAAAGCATAGGATAAAACAACATAAACACAATTTAATAAAGCATAGGATAAAACAACATAAATACAATTTAATAAAGCACGGGATAAAACAACATAAATACAATTGAATAAAGCATGGGTTAAAACAACATAAATACAATTTAATAAAGCATAGGATAAAACAACATAAATACAATTTAACAAAGCATAGGATAAAACAACATAAATACAATTTAATAAAGCATAGGATAAAACAACATAAATACAATTTAACAAAGCATAGGTTAAAACATCATAAATACAATTTAATAAAGCATAGGATAAAACAACATAAATACAATTTAATGAAGCATAGGATAAAACAACATAAATACAATTTAATGAAGCATAGGACAAAACAACATAAATACAATTTAATAAAGCATAGGATAAAACAACATAAATACAATTTAATAAAGCATAGGATAAAACAACATAAATACAATTTAATAAAGCATAGGATAAAACAACATAAATACAATTTAATGAAGCATGGGTTAAAACAACATAAATACATTTTAATAAAGCATAGGATAAAACAACATAAATACAATTTAATAAAGCATAGGATAAAACCACATAAATACAATTTACTGAAGCATGGGTTAAAACAACATAAATACAATTTAATAACGCATAGGATAAAACAACATAAATACAATTTAATAAAGCATAGGATAAAACCACATAAATACAATTTAATGAAGCATGGGTTAAAACAACATAAATAGAATTTAATAAAGCATAGGATAAAACAACATAAATACAATTTAATAAAGCACAGGATAAAACAACATAAATACAATTTAATAAAGCATAGGATAAAACAACATAAATACAATTTAATAAAGCATAGGACAAAACAACATAAATACAATTTAATAAAGCATAGGATAAAACAACATAAATACAATTTAATAAAGCATAGGATAAAACAACATAAATACAATTTAATAAAGCATAGGATAAAACAACATAAATACAATTTAATAAAGCATGGGTTAAAACAACATAAATACAATTTAATAAACCATAGGACAAAACAACATAAATACAATTTAATAAAGTATAGGATAAAACAACATAAATACAATTTAATAAATCAAAGGATAAAACAACATAAATACAATTTAATAAAGCATAGGATAAAACAACATAAATATAATTTAATAAAGCATAGGATAAAACAACATAAATACAATTTAATGAAGCATGGGTTAAAACAACATAAATAGAATTTAATAAAGCATAGGATAAAACAACATAAATACAATTTAATAAAGCATAGGATAAAACAACATAAATACAATTTAATAAGGCATACGATAAAACAACATAAATACAATTTAATAATGCATAGGATAAAACAACATAAATACAATTTATTAAAGCATAGGATAAAACAACATAAATACAATTTAATAAAGCATAGGATAAAACAACATAAATACAATTTAATAAAGCATAGGATAAAACAACATAAATACAATTTAATAAAGCATAGGATAAAACAACATAAATACAATTTAATAAAGCAAGGGTTAAAACAACATAAATACAATTTAATAAACCATAGGACAAAACAACATAAATACAATTTAATAAAGTATAGGATAAAACAACATAAATACAATTTAATAAAGCATAGGATAAAACAACATAAATAGAATTTAATAAAGCATAGGATAAAACAACATAAATCCAATTTAATAAGGCATACGATAAAACAACATAAATACAATTTAATAAAGCATAGGATAAAACAACATAAATACAATTTAATAAGGCATACGATAAAACAACATAAATACAATTTAATAATGCATAGGATAAAACAACATAAATACAATTTATTAAAGCATAGGATAAAACAACATAAATACAATTTAATAAAGCATAGGATAAAACAACATAAATACAATTTAATAAAGCATAGGATAAAACAACATAAATACAATTTAATAAAGCATAGGATAAAGCAACATAAATACAATTTAATAAAGCATAGTATAAAACAACATAAATACAATTTAATGAAGCATAGGATAAAACAACATCAATACAATTTAATAAAGCATAGGATAAAACAACATAAATATAATTTAATAAAGCATAGGATAAAACCACATAAATAAAATTTAATGAAGCATGGGTTAAAACAACATAAATACATTTTAATAAAGCATAGGATAAAACAACATAAATACAATTTAATAAAGCATAGGATAAAACCACATAAATACAATTTAATGAAGCATGGGTTAAAACAACATAAATACAATTTAATAAAGCATAGGATAAAACCACATAAATACAATTTAATGAAGCATGGGTTAAAACAACATAAATAGAATTTAATAAAGCATAGGATAAAACAACATAAATACAATTTAATAAAGCATAGGATAAAACAACATAAATACAATTTAATAAAGCATAGGACAAAACAACATAAATACAATTTAACAAAGCATAGGATAAAACAACATAAATACAATTTAATAAAGCATAGGATAAAACAACATAAATACAATTTAATAAAGCATAGGATAAAACAACATAAATACAATTTAATAAAGCATGGGTTAAAACAACATAAATACAATGTAATAAACCATAGGACAAAACAACATAAATACAATTTAATAAAGCATAGGATTCAACAACATAAATATAATTTAATAAAGCATAGGATAAAACAACATAAATACAATTTAATAAAACATACGATAAAACAACATAAATACAATTTAATAAAGCATAGGATAAAACAACATAAATACAATTTAATAAGGCATAGGATAAAACAACATAAATACAATTTAATAATGCATAGGATAAAACAACATAAATACAATTTATTAAAGCATAGGATAAAACAACATAAATACAATTTAATAAAGCATAGGATAAAACAACATAAATACAATTTAATAAAGCATGGGTTAAAACAACATAAATACAATTTAATGAAGCATAGGACAAAACAACATAAATACAATTTAATAAAGCATAGGAGAAAACAACATAAATACAATTTAATAAAGCATAGGATAAAACAACATAAATACAATTTAATAAAGCATAGGATAAAACAACATAAATACAATTTAATAAAGCATAGGATAAAACAACAAAAATACAATTTAATGAAGCATAGGATTAAACAACATAAATACAATTTAATGAAGCATAGTATAAAACAACATAAATACAATTTAATGAAGCATCGGTTAAAACAACATAAATACAATTTAATAAAGCATTTGATAAAACAAAATAAATACAATTTAATGAAGCATAGGATAAAACAACATAAATACAATTTAATGAAGCATGGGTTAAAACAACATAAATACAATTTAATAAAGCATAGGATAAAACAACATAAATACAATTTAATAAAGCATAGGATAAAACAACATAAATACAATTTAATAAAGCATAGGATAAAACAACATAAATACAATTTAACAAAGCATAGGTTAAAACAACATAAATACAATTTAATAAAGCATAGGATAAAACAACATAAATACAATTTAATGAAGCATAGGATAAAACAACATAAATACAATTTAATGAAGCATAGGATAAAACAACATAAATACAATTTAATAAAGCATAGGATAAAACAACATAAATACAATTTAATGAAGCATAGGATAAAACAACATAAATACAATTTAATAAAGCATAGGATAAAACAACATAAATATAATTTAATAAAGCATAGGATAAAACAACATAAATACAATATAATAAAGCATAGGATAAAACAACATAAATACAATTTAATAAAGCATGGGTTAAAACAACATAAATACAATTTAATAAACCATAGGACAAAACAACATAAATACAATTTAATAAAGCATAGGATAAAACAACATAAATATAATTTAATAAAGCATAGGATAAAACAACATAAATTCAATTTAATAAGGCATACGATAAAACAACATAAATACAATTTAATAAAGCATAGGATAAAACAACATAAATACAATTTAATAAGGCATACGATAAAACAACAAAAATACAATTTAATAATGCATAGGATAAAACAACAAAAATACAATTTATTAAAGCATAGGATAAAACAACATAAATACAATTTAATAAAGCATAGGATAAAACAACATAAATACAATTTAATAAAGCATGGGTTAAAACAACATAAATACAATTTAATAAAGCATGGGTTAAAACAACATAAATACAATTTAATGAAGCATAGGACAAAACAACATAAATACAATTTAATAAACCATAGGATAAAACAACATAAATACAATTTAATAAAGCATAGGATAAAACAACATAAATACAATTTAATAAAGCATAGGATAAAACAACAAAAATACAATTTAATAAAGCATAGGATAAAACAACAAAAATACAATTTAATGAAGCATAGGATTAAACAACATAAATACAATTTAATGAGGCATAGTATAAAACAACATAAATACAATTTAATGAAGCATCGGTTAAAACAACATAAATACAATTTAATAAAGCATTTGATAAAACAACATAAATACAATTTAATGAAGCATAGGATAAAACAAAATAAATACAATTTAATGAAGCATGGGTTAAAACAACATAAATACAATTTAATAAAGCATAGGATAAAACAACATAAACACAATTTAATAAAGCATAGGATAAAACAACATAAATACAATTTAATAAAGCATGGGATAAAACAACATAAATACAATTGAATAAAGCATGGGTTAAAACAACATAAATACAATTTAATAAAGCATAGGATAAAACAACATAAATACAATTTAATAAAGCATAGGATAAAACAACATAAATACAATTTAATAAAGCATAGGATAAAACAACATAAATACAATTTAATAAAGCATAGGATAAAACAACATAAATACAATTTAATAAAGCATGGGTTAAAACAACATAAATACAATTTAATGAAGCATAGGACAAAACAACATAAATACAATTTAATAAAGCATAGGTTAAAACAACATAAATACAATTTAATAAAGCATAGGATAAAACAACATAAATACAATTTAATAAAGCATAGGATAAAACAACATAAATACAATTTAATAAAGCATAGGATAAAACAACAAAAATACAATTTAATGAAGCATAGGATAAAACAACATAAATACAATTTAATGAAGCATAGTATAAAACAACATAAATACAATTTAATGAAGCATTGGTTAAAACAACATAAATACAATTTAATAAAGCATTTGATAAAACAACATAAATACAATTTAATGAAGCATAGGATAAAACAACATAAATACAATTTAATGAAGCATGGGTTAAAACAACATAAATACAATTTAATAAAGCATAGGATAAAACAACATAAACACAATTTAATAAAGCATAGGATAAAACAACATAAATACAATTTAATAAAGCATGGGATAAAACAACATAAATACAATTGAATAAAGCATGGGTTAAAACAACATAAATACAATTTAATAAAGCATAGGATAAAACAACATAAATACAATTTAATAAAGCATAGGATAAAACAACATAAATACAATTTAATAAAGCATAGGATAAAACAACATAAATACAATTTAATAAAGCATAGGATAAAACAACATAAATACAATTTAATGAAGCATAGGATAAAACAACATAAATACAATTTAATGAAGCATAGAATAAAACAACATAAATACAATTTAATAAAGCATAGGACAAAACAACATAAATACAATTTAACAAAGCATAGGATAAAACAACATAAATACAATTTAATAAAGCATAGGATAAAACAACATAAATACAATTTAATAAAGCATAGGATAAAACAACATAAATACAATTTAATAAAGCATGGGTTAAAACAACATAAATACAATTTAATAAACCATAGGACAAAACAACATAAATACAATTTAATAAAGCATAGGATAAAACAACATAAATATAATTTAATAAAGCATAGGATAAAACAACATAAATACAATTTAATAAGGCATACGATAAAACAACATAAATACAATTTAATAAAGCATAGGATAAAACAACATAAATACAATTTAATAAGGCATAGGATAAAACAACATAAATACAATTTAATAATGCATAGGATAAAACAACATAAATACAATTTATTAAAGCATAGGATAAAACAACATAAATACAATTTAATAAAGCATAGGATAAAACAACATAAATACAATTTAATAAAGCATGGGTTAAAACAACATAAATACAATTTAATGAAGCATAGGACAAAACAACATAAATACAATTTAATAAAGCATAGGAGAAAACAACATAAATACAATTTAATAAAGCATAGGATAAAACAACATAAATACAATTTAATAAAGCATAGGATAAAACAACATAAATACAATTTAATAAAGCATAGGATAAAACAACAAAAATACAATTTAATGAAGCATAGGATTAAACAACATAAATACAATTTAATGAAGCATAGTATAAAACAACATAAATACAATTTAATGAAGCATCGGTTAAAACAACATAAATACAATTTAATAAAGCATTTGATAAAACAAAATAAATACAATTTAATGAAGCATAGGATAAAACAACATAAATACAATTTAATGAAGCATGGGTTAAAACAACATAAATACAATTTAATAAAGCATAGGATAAAACAACATAAATACAATTTAATAAAGCATAGGATAAAACAACATAAATACAATTTAATAAAGCATAGGATAAAACAACATAAATACAATTTAACAAAGCATAGGTTAAAACAACATAAATACAATTTAATAAAGCATAGGATAAAACAACATAAATACAATTTAATGAAGCATAGGACAAAACAACATAAATACAATTTAATGAAGCATAGGATAAAACAACATAAATACAATTTAATAAAGCATAGGATAAAACAACATAAATACAATTTAATGAAGCATAGGATAAAACAACATAAATACAATTTAATAAAGCATAGGATAAAACAACATAAATATAATTTAATAAAGCATAGGATAAAACAACATAAATACAATTTAATAAAGCATAGGATAAAACAACATAAATACAATTTAATAAAGCATGGGTTAAAACAACATAAATACAATTTAATAAACCATAGGACAAAACAACATAAATACAATTTAATAAAGCATAGGATAAAACAACATAAATATAATTTAATAAAGCATAGGATAAAACAACATAAATTCAATTTAATAAGGCATACGATAAAACAACATAAATACAATTTAATAAAGCATAGGATAAAACAACATAAATACAATTTAATAAGGCATACGATAAAACAACATAAATACAATTTAATAATGCATAGGATAAAACAACAAAAATACAATTTATTAAAGCATAGGATAAATCAACATAAATACAATTTAATAAAGCATAGGATAAAACAACATAAATACAATTTAATAAAGCATGGGTTAAAACAACATAAATACAATTTAATAAAGCATTTGATAAAGCAACATAAATACAATTTAATGAAGCATAGGATAAAACAACATAAATACAATTTAATGAAGCATGGGTTAAAACAACATAAATACAATTTAATAAAGCATAGGATAAAACAACATAAACACAATTTAATAAAGCATAGGATAAAACAACATAAATACAATTTAATAAAGCATGGGATAAAACAACATAAATACAATTGAATAAAGCATGGGTTAAAACAACATAAATACAATTTAATAAAGCATAGGATAAAACAACATAAATACAATTTAATAAAGCATAGGATAAAACAACATAAATACAATTTAATAAAGCATAGGATAAAACAACATAAATACAATTTAATAAAGCATAGGATAAAACAACATAAATACAATTTAATGAAGCATAGGATAAAACAACATAAATACAATTTAATGAAGCATAGAATAAAACAACATAAATACAATTTAATAAAGCATAGGACAAAACAACATAAATACAATTTAACAAAGCATAGGATAAAACAACATAAATACAATTTAATAAAGCATAGGATAAAACAACATAAATACAATTTAATAAAGCATAGGATAAAACAACATAAATACAATTTAATAAAGCATGGGTTAAAACAACATAAATACAATTTAATAAACCATAGGACAAAACAACATAAATACAATTTAATAAAGCATAGGATAAAACAACATAAATATAATTTAATAAAGCATAGGATAAAACAACATAAATACAATTTAATAAGGCATACGATAAAACAACATAAATACAATTTAATAAAGCATAGGATAAAACAACATAAATACAATTTAATAAGGCATAGGATAAAACAACATAAATACAATTTAATAATGCATAGGATAAAACAACATAAATACAATTTATTAAAGCATAGGATAAAACAACATAAATACAATTTAATAAAGCATAGGATAAAACAACATAAATACAATTTAATAAAGCATGGGTTAAAACAACATAAATACAATTTAATGAAGCATAGGACAAAACAACATAAATACAATTTAATAAAGCATAGGAGAAAACAACATAAATACAATTTAATAAAGCATAGGATAAAACAACATAAATACAATTTAATAAAGCATAGGATAAAACAACATAAATACAATTTAATAAAGCATAGGATAAAACAACAAAAATACAATTTAATGAAGCATAGGATTAAACAACATAAATACAATTTAATGAAGCATAGTATAAAACAACATAAATACAATTTAATGAAGCATCGGTTAAAACAACATAAATACAATTTAATAAAGCATTTGATAAAACAAAATAAATACAATTTAATGAAGCATAGGATAAAACAACATAAATACAATTTAATGAAGCATGGGTTAAAACAACATAAATACAATTTAATAAAGCATAGGATAAAACAACATAAATACAATTTAATAAAGCATAGGATAAAACAACATAAATACAATTTAATAAAGCATAGGATAAAACAACATAAATACAATTTAACAAAGCATAGGTTAAAACAACATAAATACAATTTAATAAAGCATAGGATAAAACAACATAAATACAATTTAATGAAGCATAGGACAAAACAACATAAATACAATTTAATGAAGCATAGGATAAAACAACATAAATACAATTTAATAAAGCATAGGATAAAACAACATAAATACAATTTAATGAAGCATAGGATAAAACAACATAAATACAATTTAATAAAGCATAGGATAAAACAACATAAATATAATTTAATAAAGCATAGGATAAAACAACATAAATACAATTTAATAAAGCATAGGATAAAACAACATAAATACAATTTAATAAAGCATGGGTTAAAACAACATAAATACAATTTAATAAACCATAGGACAAAACAACATAAATACAATTTAATAAAGCATAGGATAAAACAACATAAATATAATTTAATAAAGCATAGGATAAAACAACATAAATTCAATTTAATAAGGCATACGATAAAACAACATAAATACAATTTAATAAAGCATAGGATAAAACAACATAAATACAATTTAATAAGGCATACGATAAAACAACATAAATACAATTTAATAATGCATAGGATAAAACAACAAAAATACAATTTATTAAAGCATAGGATAAATCAACATAAATACAATTTAATAAAGCATAGGATAAAACAACATAAATACAATTTAATAAAGCATGGGTTAAAACAACATAAATACAATTTAATGAAGCATAGGACAAAACAACATAAATACAATTTAATAAAGCATAGGAGAAAACAACATAAATACAATTTAATAAAGCATAGGATAAAACAACATAAATACAATTTAATAAAGCATAGGATAAAACAACATAAATACAATTTAATAAAGCATAGGATAAAACAACAAAAATACAATTTAATGAAGCATAGGATTAAACAACATAAATACAATTTAATGAAGCATAGTATAAAACAACATAAATACAATTTAATGAAGCATCGGTTAAAACAACATAAATACAATTTAATAAAGCATTTGATAAAACAACATAAATACAATTTAATGAAGCATAGGATAAAACAAAATAAATACAATTTAATGAAGCATGGGTTAAAACAACATAAATATAATTTAATAAAGCATAGGATAAAACAACATAAACACAATTTAATAAAGCATAGGATAAAACAACATAAATACAATTTAATAAAGCATGGGATAAAACAACATAAATACAATTGAATAAAGCATGGGTTAAAACAACATAAATACAATTTAATAAAGCATAGGATAAAACAACATAAATACAATTTAATAAAGCATAGGATAAAACAACATAAATACAATTTAATAAAGCATAGGATAAAACAACATAAATACAATTTAATAAAGCATAGGATAAAACAACATAAATACAATTTAATAAAGCATGGGTTAAAACAACATAAATACAATTTAGTGAAGCATAGGAAAAAACAACATAAATACAATTTAATAAAGCATAGGATAAAACAACATAAATACAATTTAATAAAGCATAGGATAAAACAACATAAATACAATTTAATAAAGCATAGGATAAAACAACATAAATACAATTTAATAAAGCATAGGATAAAACAACAAAAATACAATTTAATGAAGCATAGGATAAAACAACATAAATACAATTTAATGAAGCATAGTATAAAACAACATAAATACAATTTAATGAAGCATCGGTTAAAACAACATAAATACAATTTAATAAAGCATTTGATAAAACAACATAAATACAATTTAATGAAGCATAGGATAAAACAACATAAATACAATTTAATGAAGCATGGGTTAAAACAACATAAATACAATTTAATAAAGCATAGGATAAAACAACATAAACACAATTTAATAAAGCATAGGATAAAACAACATAAATACAAATTAATAAAGCATGGGATAAAACAACATAAATACAATTGAATAAAGCATGGGTTAAAACAACATAAATACAATTTAATAAAGCATAGGATAAAACAACATAAATACAATTTAATAAAGCATAGGATAAAACAACATAAATACAATTTAATAAAGCATAGGATAAAACAACATAAATACAATTTAATAAAGCATAGGATAAAACAACATAAATACAATTTAATGAAGCATAGGATAAAACAACATAAATACAATTTAATGAAGCATAGGATAAAACAACATAAATACAATTTAATAAAGCATAGGATAAAACAACATAAATACAATTTAATGAAGCATAGGATAAAACAACATAAATACAATTTAATAAAGCATAGGATAAAACAACATAAATATAATTTAATAAAGCATAGGATAAAACCACATAAATACAATTTAATGAAGCATGGGTTAAAACAACATAAATACATTTTAATAAAGCATAGGATAAAACAACATAAATACAATTTAATAAAGCATAGGATAAAACCACATAAATACAATTTAATGAAGCATGGGTTAAAACAACATAAATACAATTTAATAACGCATAGGATAAAACAACATAAATACAATTTAATAAAGCATAGGATAAAACCACATAAATACAATTTAATGAAGCATGGGTTAAAACAACATAAATAGAATTTAATAAAGCATAGGATAAAACAACATAAATACAATTTAATAAAGCATAGGATAAAACAACATAAATACAATTTAATAAAGCATAGGACAAAACAACATAAATACAATTTAACAAAGCATAGGATAAAACAACATAAATACAATTTAATAAAGCATAGGATAAAACAACATAAATACAATTTAATAAAGCATAGGATAAAACAACATAAATACAATTTAATAAAGCATGGGTTAAAACAACATAAATACAATTTAATAAACCATAGGACAAAACAACATAAATACAATTTAATAAAGCATAGGATAAAACAACATAAATATAATTTAATAAAGCATAGGATAAAACAACATAAATACAATTTAATAAGGCATACGATAAAACAACATAAATACAATTTAATAAAGCATAGGATAAAACAACATAAATACAATTTAATAAGGCATACGATTAAACAACATAAATACAATTTAATAATGCATAGGATAAAACAACATAAATACAATTTATTAAAGCATAGGATAAAACAACATAAATACAATTTAATAAAGCATAGGATAAAACAACATAAATACAATTTAATAAAGCATGGGTTAAAACAACATAAATACAATTTAATGAAGCATAGGACAAAACAACATAAATACAATTTAATAAAGCATAGGAGAAAACAACATAAATACGATTTAATAAAGCATAGGATAAAACAACATAAATACGATTTAATAAAGCATAGGATAAAACAACATAAATACAATTTAATAAAGCATTTGATAAAACAAAATAAATACAATTTAATGAAGCATAGGATAAAACAACATAAATACAATTTAATAAAGCATGGGTTAAAACAACATAAATACAATTTAATAAACCATAGGACAAAACAACATAAATACAATTTAATAAAGCATAGGATAAAACAACATAAATATAATTTAATAAAGCATAGGATAAAACAACATAAATACAATTTAATAAGGCATACGATAAAACAACATAAATACAATTTAATAAAGCATAGGATAAAACAACATAAATACAATTTAATAAGGCATACGATTAAACAACATAAATACAATTTAATAATGCATAGGATAAAACAACATAAATACAATTTATTAAAGCATAGGATAAAACAACATAAATACAATTTAATAAAGCATAGGATAAAACAACATAAATACAATTTAATAAAGCATGGGTTAAAACAACATAAATACAATTTAATGAAGCATAGGACAAAACAACATAAATACAATTTAATAAAGCATAGGAGAAAACAACATAAATACGATTTAATAAAGCATAGGATAAAACAACATAAATACGATTTAATAAAGCATAGGATAAAACAACATAAATACAATTTAATAAAGCATTTGATAAAACAAAATAAATACAATTTAATGAAGCATAGGATAAAACAACATAAATACAATTTAATGAAGCATGGGTTAAAACAACATAAATACAATTTAATAAAGCATAGGATAAAACAACATAAATACAATTTAATAAAGCATAGGTTAAAACAACATAAATACAATTTAATAAAGCATAGGATAAAACAACATAAATACAATTTAATGAAGCATAGGATAAAACAACATAAATACAATTTAATGAAGCATAGGATAAAACAACATAAATACAATTTAATAAAGCATAGGATAAAACAACATAAATTCAATTTAATGAAGCATAGGATAAAACAACATAAATACAATTTAATAAAGCATAGGATAAAACAACATAAATATAATTTAATAAAGCATAGGATAAAACCACATAAATACAATTTAATGAAGCATGGGTTAAAACAACATAAATACATTTTAATAAAGCATAGGATAAAACAACATAAATACAATTTAATAAAGCATAGGATAAAACCACATAAATACAATTTAATGAAGCATGGGTTAAAACAACATAAATACAATTTAATAACGCATAGGATAAAACAACATAAATACAATTTAATAAAGCATAGGATAAAACCACATAAATACAATTTAATGAAGCATGGGTTATAACAACATAAATAGAATTTAATAAAGCATAGGATAAAACAACATAAATACAATTTAATAAAGCATAGGATAAAACAACATAAATACAATTTAATAAAGTGTAGGACAAAACAACATAAATACAATTTAATAAAGCATAGGATAAAACAACATAAATACAATTTAATAAAGCATAGGATAAAACAACATAAATACAATTTAATAAAGCATAGGATAAAACAACATAAATACAATTTAATAAAGCATGGGTTAAAACAACATAAATACAATTTAATAAACCATAGGACAAAACAACATAAATACAATTTAATAAAGCATAGGATAAAACAACATAAATATAATTTAATAAAGCATAGGATAAAACAACATAAATACAATTTAATAAGGCATACGATAAAACAACATAAATACAATTTAATAAAGCATAGGATAAAACAACATAAATACAATTTAATAAGGCATACGATAAAACAACATAAATACAATTTAATAATGCATAGGATAAAACAACATAAATACAATTTATTAAAGCATAGGATAAAACAACATAAATACAATTTAATAAAGCATAGGATAAAACAACATAAATACAATTTAATAAAGCATGGGTTAAAACAACATAAATACAATTTAATGAAGCATAGGACAAAACAACATAAATACAATTTAATAAAGCATAGGAGAAAACAACATAAATACAATTTAATAAAGCATAGGATAAAACAACATAAATACAATTTAATAAAGCATAGGATAAAACAACATAAATACAATTTAATAAAGCATAGGATAAAACAACAAAAATACAATTTAATGAAGCATAGGATTAAACAATATAAATACAATTTAATGAAGCATACTATAAAACAACATAAATACAATTTAATGAAGCATTGGTTAAAACAACATAAATACAATTTAATAAAGCATTTGATAAAACAACATAAATACAATTTAATGAAGCATAGGATAAAACAACATAAATACAATTTAATGAAGCATGGGTTAAAACAACATAAATACAATTTAATAAAGCATAGGATAAAACAACATAAACACAATTTAATAAAGCATAGGATAAAACAACATAAATACAATTGAATAAAGCATGGGATAAAACAACATAAATACAATTGAATAAAGCATGGGTTAAAACAACATAAATACAATTTAATAAAGCATAGATTAAAACAACATAAATACAATTTAATAAAGCATAGGATAAAACAACATAAATACAATTTAATAAAGCATAGGATAAAACAACATAAATACAATTTAATAAAGCATAGGATAAAACAACATAAATACAATTTAATAAAGCATAGGATAAAACAACATAAATACAATTTAATAAAGCATAGGATAAAACAACATAAATACAATTTAATAAAGCATAGGATAAAACAACATAAATACAATTTAATAAAGCATAGGATAAAACAACATAATACAATTTAACAAAGCATAGGTTAAAACAACATAAATACAATTTAATAAAGCATAGGATAAAACAACATAAATATAATTTAATAAAGCATAGGATAAAACAACATAAATACAATTTAATAAAGCATAGAATAAAACAACATAAATACAATATAATAAAACATAGGATAAAACAACATAAATACAATATAATAAAGCATAGGTTAAAACAACATAAATACAATTTAATAAAGCATAGGATAAAACAACATAAATACAATTTAATAAAGCATAGGTTAAAACAACATAAATACAATTTAATAAAGTATAGGATAAAACAACATAAATACAATTTAATGAAGCATGGGTTAAAACAACATAAATACAATTTAATAAAGCATAGGATAAAACAACATAAATACAATTTAATAAAGCATAGGATAAAAACACATAAATACAATTTAATGAAGCATGGGTTAAAACAACATAAATACAATTTAATAAAGCATAGGATAAAACCGCATAAATACAATTTAATAAAGCATAGGACAAAACAACATAAATACAATTTAACCCCTTAAGCCCCGAGGGTGGTTTGCACGTTAATGACCAGGCCAATTTTTACAACTCTGACCACTGTCACTTTATGAGGTAATTACTCTGGAACGCTTCAACGGATCCCCCTGATTCTCAGACGGTTTTTTCATGACATATTGTACTTCATGATTGTCATAAAATTGCTTCGATATCACTTGCGTTTATTTGTGAAAAAAGCGGAAATTTGGCGAAAATTTTGAAAATTTTGCAATTTTCAAAATTTGAATTTTTATGCCTTTAAATCCGAGAGATATGTCACACAAAAGAGTTAATAAATAACATTTTCCACATGTCTACTTTACATCAGCCCAATTTTGGAACCAAAATTTTTTTTTGTTAGGGAGCTATAAGGGTTAAAAGATGACCAGCGATTTCTCATTTTTCCAACAAAATTTACAAAACCATTTTTTTAGGAACCACATCACATTTGAAGTCACTTTGAGAGGTCTTTATGAAGAAAATACCCAAAAGTGACGCCATTCTAAAAACTGCACCCCTCAAGGTGCTCAAAACCACATTCAAGAACTTTATTAACCCTTCAGGTGCTTCACAGGAATTTTTTGAATGTGGACGAAAAAAATTAACATTTAACTTTTTTCACAAAAATGTTACTTTAGACCCAATTTTTTTTATTTTCACAGGGGTAACAAGATAAATTGGACCCCAAAATTTGTTGTGCAATTTCCCCTGGGCACGTAGATATCCAATATGTGGGGAAAAATCACTGTTTGGGCGCATGGCAGGGCTCGGAAGGGAAGGAGCGCCATTTGACTTTTTGATTGTAAAATTTGCTTGAATAATTAGCGGACGCCATGTTGTGTTTGGAGAGCCCCTGTGTGCCCAAACATTGGAGCTCCCCCACAAGTGACCCCATTTTGTAAACTAGACCCCCCAAGGCACCTACATAGATGCATAGTGAGCACTTGGAATCCCCAGGTGCTTCATAAATTGATTCGTAAAAATGAAAAAGTGTTTTTTTTTTCACTTTTTAATTTTTACAAATCAATTTGTGAAGCACCTAGGGGTTCCAAGTGCTCACTATGCATCTAGATAGGTGCCTTGGGGGCTCTAGTTTCCAAAATGGGGTCACTTGTGGGGGAGCTCCAATGTTTGGGCACACAGGGACTCTCCAAATGCAACATGGTATGCGCTAACAAATTGAATGGAAAATCGGCTCAAATTGTTAGCGGACACCATGTTGCGTTTGGAGAGCCCCTGTGTGCCCAAACATTAGAGCTCCCCCACAAGTGACCCCATTTTGGAAACTAGACCCCCCAAGCCACCTATCTAGATGCATAGTGAGCACTTGGAATCCCCAGGTGCTTCACAAATTGATTCGTAAAAATGAAAATGTGTTTTTTTTTCACTTTTTCATTTTTACGAATCAATTTGTGAAGCACCTAGAGGTTCCAAGTGCTCACTATGCATCTAGATAGGTGCCTTGGGGTGTCTAGTTTCCAAAATGGGGTCACTTGTGGGGGAGCTCCAATGTTTGGGCACACAGGGACTCTTCAAATGCAACATGGTATCCGCTAACAAATTGTCGGCTCAAATTGTTAGCGGACACCATGTTGCTTTTGGAGAGCCCCTGATGTGCCTAAACAGTGGAGCTCCCCCACAGGTGACCTCATTTTGGAAACTAGACCCCCCAAGGCACCTATCTAGATGCATAGTGAGCACTTGGAACCCCCAGGTGCTTCACAAATTGATTCGTAAAAATGAAAAAGTGAAAAAAAAAACACTTTTTCATTTTTATGAATCAATTTGTGAAGCACCTGGGGGTTCCAAGTGCTCACTATTCATCTAGATAGGTGCCTTGGGGGGTCTAGTTTCCAAAATGGGGTCACTTGTGAGGGAGCTCCAATGTTTGGGCACGCAGGGGCTCTCCAAACGCAACATGGCGTCCGCTAACAATTTGAGCCGATTTTCCATTCAATTTGTTAGCGGACACCATGTCGCTTTTGGAGAGCCCGTGATGTGCCTAAACAGTGAAGCTCCCCCACAAGTGACCCCATTTTGGAAACTATACCCCTCAAGGATTTTATTAAGATGTATAGTGAACATTTTGAACCCAAAGGTACGACACAGAATTTGTTTACATTAGGTCATCATATTGAATAAGTTGTCATTAGTCTTAAGCGCAAGTGCTCACTACTTGAGTTTGCATCGGGTACTCAGGTATGCACCATGTACAGCGTGTGCTCAAGTGACATGCTCGAGTCCCTGCTCCTCATGTTTCACGGTTATTAGACACCCAAAAAAAAACATGCGGGGATCGCTTGTGCATGGCAGGCAATCCCTGTAAAGTTTTTTTGGCCGCGAAGCCTATGGGGCAGAGACTCGAGCATGTCACTCAAATACCCACGATACTCAATGCATACCAGAGCACCCGATGCAAACTCAAGTAGCGAGCACTTGCGCTCAACACTAGTCGCCATATCGTCATCTTTTTTTCTTTTGAAAAAAATCCCAACCCCATCACAACCCTAACCCCAACCCTAACCCCAACCCCAGCTCTAACCGTAGCACAACCCTAACCCTAGCACAACCCTAACCCTAGCACAACCCTAATCCCAAACCCAGCCCTAACCCTAGCCCAATCCTCACCCAAGAGTTTATTTTTGACGCCGTTCCTCGTGCGGTATAAGTGATTAGACGACTTTATTCTTCGGGTCGATGTGATTACAGCAGTACCAGAATCATATGGGGTTTTTATGACTGACTGCTGTCACACACTAAAAGACGCATTTTTTGTAAAATCTAGTTTTTGCATCGTCATATTTTGAGAGCTATAATTTTTCCAGATTTTGGCAGACAGTCATGTGATGGCTTGTTTTTTGCGGGATGAGTTGACGTTGTTATTGGTGCCATTTTCAGGCACGTGACATTTTTTGATCGCTTTCTATTCCGATTTTTGGGAGGCAGAATAAACAAAAACCAACAATTCAGGAATTGTGTTTTTTTGTTTTTTTTTATTCTGTTCCACGTGTGGTAAAATTGATAAGGTAGCTTTATTCTTCGGGTCAGTACATTTACAGCCGTACCACATTTATATCGGTTTTCTATGTTTTGCACTTTTACATAATAAAAGCAATTTTATAGAAAAAAATATTTTTTAGCATAGCTTTATTCTGAGAGCTATAACTTTTTTATTTTTCGGCTGATGGAGCTGTATGTTGGCTTGTTTTTTGCGGGACGAGATGACGTTTTCAGCGGTACCATTTTTATTTATATTTGTCTTTTTGATCACGTGTTATTCCATTTTTTGTTTGGCGGTATGGTGATAAAGCATTGTTTTTTGCTTCGTTTTTTTCTTTTTTTTTTTTACCGTGTTCACTGAAGGGGTTAACTAGTGGGACAGTTTTATAGGTCAGGTTGTTCCGGACGCGGCGATACCAAATATGTGTACTTTTATTGTTTTTTTTGGTTTTTTTATTATAATATTTATTGATGGGTACATTATATTTTTATTCTTGGTGGATTATTTTTTTTTATTTATTTATTTTTTTTTGCAATTTTTTTTTTATTTTTTCACTTTCTGGGTGATTTTACACTTTTTTACGCTGTCCCACTCTGGGACTTTCATTTTTTTTTCTCTGATCGCCTGCATGGCAAAGGAATGCAGCACCATCCCTGTGTCATGCAGGCTGTCAGTGCTGGACGGGGAGAAGATTGTTTGAAGATGCACTGCGCATGTCCAAACAATCTTTCTGCTGACTGGTGACCCGGATGTTGTCATGACGACATCGGGTCGTCATGGCAACACCCGGGAAGCCTTTGCAGACAGCGCTGGAAGCCGGAAGAGGAGGTGAGTATCTGCGATCACCTCCCCTTGCCCCCGCAATGCTGCGATCGACTTCAATCGCAGCATCGCGGGGGTTAATGTGCTGGGAGCGGTGCAGGGCTGCTCCCTGCACATAGTATCGGGTGTCAGCTGTGACAATCAGCTGACACCCAGCGATGATCGCGCCCTCACAGCCTGTGTGTGCGCGCGATCGCCATGACATACTAATACGGGTCTGGCTCTTAAGTCCCAGGGCACAGACGCGTATTAGTACGTCAGATGTTGTTAAGGGGTTAATAAAGCATAGGATAAAACAACATAAATACAATTTAATAAAGCATAGGATAAAACAACATAAATACAATTTAATAAAGCATAGGATAAAACAACATAAATACAATTTAATAAAGCATAGGATAAAACAACATAAATACAATTTAATAAAGCATAGGATAAAACAACATAAATACAATTTAATAAAGCATAGGATAAAACAACATAAATACAATTTAATAAAGCATAGGATAAAACAACATAAATACAATTTAATAAAGCATAGGATAAAACAACATAAATACAATTTAATAAAGCATAGGTTAGAACAACATACAGTTATATGAAAAAGTTTGGGCACCCCTAGTAATCTTAAGCTTAATGTTTTATAAAAATTGGTGTTTTTGCAACAGCTATTTCAGTTTGATATATGTAATAACTGTTGGACACGGTAATGTTTCTGCCTTGAAATGAGGTTTATTGTACTAACAGAAAATGTGCAATCTGCATTCAAACAAAATTTGACAGGTGCATAAGTATGGGTACCCTTATCATTTTCTTGTTTTAAATACTCCTACCTACCTTTTACTGACTTACTAAAGCACTTTTTTTGGTTTTGTAGCCTCATTGAGCTTTGAACTTCATAGCCAGGTGTATGCAATCATGAGAAAAGCTACTTAAAGTGGCCACTTGCAAGTTGTTCTCCTGTTTGAATCTCCTCTGAAGAGTGGCATCATGGGCTCCTCAAAACAATTGTCAAATGATCTGAAAACAAAGATTATTCAACATAGTTGTTCAGGGGAAGTATACAAAAAGCTGTCTCAGAGATTTAACCTGTCAGTTTCCACTGTGAGGAACATAGTAAGGAAATGGAAGAACACAGGGACAGTTCTTGTTAAGGCCAGAAGTGGCAGGCCAAGAAAAACATCAGAAAGGCAGAGAAGAAAAATGGTGAGATCAGTCAAGGACAATCCTCAGACCACCTCCAGAGAGCTGCAGCATCAACTTGCTGCAGATGGTGTCACTGTGCATCGGTCAACTATACAACGTACTTTGCACAAGGAGAAGCTGTATGGGAGAGTGATGCGAAAGAAGCCATTTCTGCAAGCACGCCACAAACAGAGTCGGCTGAGGTATGCAAAAGCACATTTGGAGAAGCCAATTTCTTTTTGGAAGAAGGTCCTGTGGACTGATGAAACCAAGATTGAGTTGTTTGGTCATACAAAAAGGCGTTATGCATGGCGGGAAAAAAACACAGCATTCCAAGAAAAACACTTGCTACCCACAGTAAAATTTGGTGGAGGTTCCATCATGCTTTGGGGCTGTGAGGCCAATGCCGGCACCGGGAATCTTGTTAAAGTTGAGGGACGCATGGATTCCACTCAGTATCAGCAGATTCTTGACAATAATGTTCAAGAATCAGTGACAAAGTTGAAGTTACGCAGGGGATGGATCTTTCAGCAAGACTATGATCCAAAACACCGCTCCAAATCTACTCAGGCATTCATGCAGAGGAACAATTACAATGTTCTGGAATGGCCATCCCAGTCCCCAGACCTGAATATCATTGAACATCTGTGGAATCATTTGAAGAGAGCTGTTCATGCTCGGCGACCATCAAACTTAACTGAACTGGAATTGTTTTGTAAAGAGGAATGGTCAAAAATACCTTCATCCAGGATCCAGGAACTCATTAAAAGCTACAGGAAGCGACTAGAGGCTGTTATTTTTGCAAAAGGAGGATCTACTAAATATTAATGTCACTTTTCTGGTGAGGTGCCCATACTTATGCACCTGTCAAATTTTGTTTGAATGCAGATTGCACATTTTCTGTTAGTACAATAAACCTCATTTCAAGGCAGAAACATTACTGTGTCCAACAGTTATTACATATATCAAACTAAAATAGCTGTTGCAAAAACACCAATTTTTATAAAACATTAAGCTTAAGATTAATAGGGGTGCCCAAACTTTTTCATATAACTGTAAATACAATTTAATAAAGCATAGGATAAAACAACATAAATACAATTTAATAAAGCATAGGATAAAACTACATAAATACAATTTAATAAAGCATAGGATAAAACAATATAAATACAATTTAATAAAGCATAGGATAAAACCACATAAATACAATTTAATAAAGCATAGGATAAAATAACATAAATACAATTTAATAAAGCATAGGATAATACAACATAAATACAATTTAATAAAGCATAGGATGAAACAACATAAATACAATTTAATAAAGCATAGGATAAAACAACATAAATACAATTTAATAAAGCATAGGATAAAACAACATAAATACAATTTAATAAAGCATAGGTTAGAACAACATAAATACAATTTAATAAAGCATAGGATAAAACAACATAAATACAATTTAATAAAGCATAGGATAAAACTACATAAATACAATTTAATAAAGCATAGGTTAAAACAACATAAATACAATTTAATAAAGCATAGGATAAAACAACATACATACAATTTAATAAAGCATAGGTTAAAACAACATAAATACAATTTAATAAAGCATAGGTTAAAACAACATAAATACAATTTAATAAAGCATAGGATAAAACATCATAAATACAATTTAATAAAGCATAGGTTAAAACAACATAAATACAATTTAATAAAGTATAGGATAAAACAACATAAATACAATTTAATAAAGCATAGGATAAAACAACATAAATACAATTTAATGAAGCATAGGATAAAACAACATAAATACAATTTAATAAAGCATGGGTTAAAACAACATAAATACAATTTAATAAAGCATAGGATAAAACAACATAAATACAATGTAATAAAGCATAGGTTAAAACAACATAAATACAATTTAATAAAGCATAGGATAAAACAACATAAATACAATTTAATAAAGCATAGGATAAAACAACATAAATACAATTTAATAAAGCATAGGATAAAACAACATAAATACAATTTAATAAAGCATGGGTTAAAACAACATAAATACAATTTAATAAAGCATAGGATAAAACAACATAAATACAATTTAATAAAGCATAGGATAAAACAACATGAATACAATTTAATAAAGCATAGGATAAAACAACATAAATACAATTTAATAAAGCATAGGTTAAAACAACATAAATACAATTTAATAAAGCATAGGTTAAAACAACATAAATACAATTTAATAAAACATAGGATAAAACAACATAAATACAATTTAATAAAGTATAGGATAAAACAACATAAATACAATTTAATAAAGCATAGGATAAAACAACATAAATACAATTTAATAAAGCATAGGTTAAAACAACATAAATACAATTTAATAAAGCATAGGTTATAACAACATAGATACAATTTAATAAAACATAGGATAAAACAACATAAATACGATTTAATAAAGCATAGGATAAAACAACATAAATACAATTTAATAAAGCATAGGTTAAAACAACATAAATACAATTTAATAAAGCATAGGATAAAACAACATAAATACAATTTAATAAAGCATAGGATAAAACAACATAAATACATTTTAATAAAGCATAGGTTAAAACAACATAAATACAATTTAATAAAGCATAGGATAAAACAACATAAATACAATTTAATAAAGCATGGGTTAAACCAACATTCCCTTTAATGTTGTGCTTTGCTGTTGCAAGGAACCCAGGAACTACTCTTCATCTGGAAGCTGCAGGCAGCAAGGTACGGATGAGCTTTCCTAATATCTCAGCATTTGGCTTATGTACTGAGTCATTAGGGTCAGTTCACATGCGACAGTTTTATTGCAGAAATATTGACACCTTTCCCATTTATCTGATTTGGATTGTGTGAAAATCCATGGATCTGCAGAAAACAACCTCAGTCACATGTGTTTAATGGGTTTTTAAGTTGGAGAATTTATCATTAAGGGGATGTTTGTTTTGTTTGTAATCACTTTGCCGTAATTTACACCAGATTATTGAAGTGTTGCACAAAGTTGGATGATGAATTTTTTTTGCATCTTTAGATGACTGTTTAGAGCCGATTTTCTACTTTTTACATCATCCCCCTTTCTGGAGTGAGAATTAATGAAGTTGTCCGACCACAAAATCCAAATTTGTTTTTTAAGGTAATCTGTGCTGTATTGTAATATACAATACCCCTATAAATTTTGTTTTTTGTTTCTGCCTTTCGTTCCTCCTGAATTTCAATTCATTCCCTCAACCACTTTGTTTAGCGGTGGCTCTACCAAACTTGGCAGCTCCCTGTGCTGTATTATCTAACCTCATAGCCAGAGCTGGCCTCAGTGTCCAGCCCCACCCCCTGCCGGCCCACTGCACACTAATGCCTGCCAGTATCTTCCCCAGCATTGGAAATAACAGAGCAGTGTCCTCATCTAATGAAGGCAGGATAATCACTGCACTCCACACCTCAGTGGTGATAGAGCTTCACTTCTCCACATCACCTCTGGCATATGAGTACTGTGAAGTGAAAAGTCTATAGCAGGGGCATACATAGGAATCATGGGGCCCCATAGCAGAAGCTCTAATTGCCCCCCCCCCCAAAAAAAAGTTAATAATTGTCGGGGTCACTAAAGAACAGATCTCACAACTTTCCATCCTTTACATAGTAATTTTCCTCCTGCTGAAGTCCTAGATCTCTCTTTCATTGACCCATAAAGTGTGATTCCAATAAAAGGGCCCCCCAAACACAGTATGATACCCCCATGGTAAATTCCTCCACATACGCAGTATAATGACCATACTGTACCCCACCTCAACTCCCAGGGCGAAGTATGCTGACCCCAACACAGTATGATCCCCCAACTGTGAGCCCCTAGAGCTAGAGAGGATGGTACATAATAATGGAGGGTGTTATACATAATAAAAGAGGAAATTATATAACTAAGGATGGCGCTATACTTAATAAGTGAGTACACTATATACTAAGGGACTGTGCTATACATAATAAGGCTGCATTCCTGCATCTCTGTGCAGTGTCGGTGTGCTGCCCTGTTTTACTGACGCATTGAGCATGTCCTATTCTAATCCTCAAAATCGGATCAGAACTTGACATTCTCTGACCCTCTTAGATCTCATTCTCAGATCCGTGATTTTCATGGATGTGTGAATGAATCTATAAAACTGTACGAGTCCGTGGACCATCCGATAAAAAGATCTGGCCTCACACGGACATTTCACACAAATGTGAGAATGTGGCATAAGGGATTTTGCAGATAACATTATCACTCCAAGTCACACAGTGCAGATACAGAATAATATTTACATCCAGGCACTTACCGCTGATGTGTCAAATGATCATAGTCGGTTTCTGCTGCTTCTTCTCCATCTGGTCAGACCTTCATGTCAAAATCTCCCAGCCGCGACTCGTCTTGTCACGATGATCCCCAGCCTAGAAAATAACAAGGTCACATATTGTACAGTTATATGAAAAAGTTTGGGCACCCCTAGTAATCTTAAGCTTAATGTTTTATAAAAATTGGTGTTTTTGCAACAGCTATTTCAGTTTGATATATGTAATAACTGTTGGACACGGTAATGTTTCTGCCTTGAAATGAGGTTTATTGTAGTAACAGAAAATGTGCAATCTGCATTCAAACAAAATTTGACAGGTACATAAGTATGGGTACCCTTATCATTTTCTTGTTTTAAATACTCCTACCTACCTTTTACTGACTTACTAAAGCACTTTTTTTGGTTTTGTAGCCTCATTGAGCTTTGAACTTCATAGCCAGGTGTATGCAATCATGAGAAAAGCTACTTAAAGTGGCCACTTGCAAGTTGTTCTCCTGTTTGAATCTCCTCTGAAGAGTGGCATCATGGGCTCCTCAAAACAATTGTCAAATGATCTGAAAACAAAGATTATTCAACATAGTTGTTCAGGGGAAGGATACAAAAAGCTGTCTCAGAGATTTAACCTGTCAGTTTCCACTGTGAGGAACATAGTAAGGAAATGGAAGAACACAGGGACAGTTCTTGTTAAGGCCAGAAGTGGCAGGCCAAGAAAAACATCAGAAAGGCAGAGAAGAAGAATGGTGAGATCAGTCAAGGACAATCCTCAGACCATCTCCAGAGAGCTGCAGCATCAACTTGCTGCAGATGGTGTCACTGTGCATCGGTCAACTATACAACGCACTTTGCACAAGGAGAAGCTGTATGGGAGAGTGATGCGAAAGAAGCCGTTTCTGCAAGCACGCCACAAACAGAGTCGGCTGAGGTATGCAAAAGCACATTTGGAGAAGCCAATTTCTTTTTGGAAGAAGGTCCTGTGGACTGATGAAACCAAGATTGAGTTGTTTGGTCATACAAAAAGGCGTTATGCATGGCGGGAAAAAAACACAGCATTCCAAGAAAAACACTTGCTACCCACAGTAAAATTTGGTGGAGGTTCCATCATGCTTTGGGGCTGTGAGGGCAATGCCGGCACCGGGAATCTTGTTAAAGTTGAGGGACGCATGGATTCCACTCAGTATCAGCAGATTCTTGACAATAATGTTCAAGAATCAGTGACAAAGTTGAAGTTACGCAGGGGATGGATCTTTCAGCAAGACTATGATCCAAAACACCGCTCCAAATCTACTCAGGCATTCATGCAGAGGAACAATTACAATGTTCTGGAATGGCCATCCCAGTCCCCAGACCTGAATATCATTGAACATCTGTGGAATCATTTGAAGAGGGCTGTTCATGCTCGGCGACCATCAAACTTAACTGAACTGGAATTGTTTTGTAAAGAGGAATGGTCAAAAATACCTTCATCCAGGATCCAGGAACTCATTAAAAGCTACATGAAGCGACTAGAGGCTGTTATTTTTGCAAAAGGAGGATCTACTAAATATTAATGTCACTTTTCTGGTGAGGTGCCCATACTTATGCACCTGTCAAATTTTGTTTGAATGCAGATTGCACATTTTCTGTTAGTACAATAAACCTCATTTCAAGGCAGAAACATTACTGTGTCCAACAGTTATTACATATATCAAACTAAAATAGCTGTTGCAAAAACACCAATTTTTATAAAACATTAAGCTTAAGATTAATAGGGGTGCCCAAACTTTTTCATATAACTGTATGTATACATGTGTCTCCCCCGCTCTGCGTCCTCGAATACAGATATGTCCCCCCCCATTAATATACTATTAGCCACTTAGTAATCAAAATATAAAGTGATAAGCAGCACTGTGCCCCCCATTAACTATAATCGCCACCAGCCAATAATATAAATTATTCAGTCTCTGTGACTCTCCCCAATTAACTGTAAGGCTATGTGCACACGGAAAACATACAAGGCTTCACAGTACAGGCAAAGTGAAACCCCCATAATTGCTCTCTCCCAGCACCCTCATCATTGCTCTCTCCGAGCACCCCCGTCATTGCTCTCTCCCAGCACCTCCGTCATTGCTCTCTCCCAGCACCCCCATCATTGCTCTCTCCCAGCACCCTCGTCATTGCTCTCTTCCAGCACCCTCGTCATTGCTCTCTCCCAGCACCCTCGTCATTGCTCTCTCCCAGCACCCCCATAATTTCTCTCTCCCAGCACCCTCATCATTGCTCTCTCCCAGCACCCCCGTCATTGCTCTCTCCCAGCACCTCCGTCATTGCTCTCTCCCAGCACCCCCATCATTGCTCTCTCCCAGCACCCTCGTCATTGCTCTCTCCCAGCACCCTCGTCATTGCTCTCTCCCACCACCTCCATCATTGCTCTCTCCCAGCACCCCATCATTGCTCTCTCCCAGCACCCCCATCATTGCTCTCTCTCAGCACCCTCGTCATTGCTCTCTCCCAGCACCCTCTTCATTGCTCTCTCCCAGCACCCCCATAATTGCTCTCTCCCACCACCCGCATCATTGCTCTCTCCCAGCACCCCCATCATTGCTCTCTCCCACCACTCCCATCATTGCTCTCTCCCAGCACCCCCGTCATTGCTCTCTCCCAGCAACACGTCATTGATCTCCCCTTCCCCACCATCCCCATCATTGCTCTCCCCAGCCCTATCAGCCCCATTATTGCTCTTCCCAGCCCCAGCATTCCTCTCCCTAGCCCCATCATTGCTCTCCCTAGCCCCATCAGCCCCATTATTGTTCTTCCCAGCCCCATCACACCTCTCCCCAGCCACATTATTGCTCTTCCCAGCCCCATCATTCCTCTCCCCAGACCCAACAGCCCTATTATTTCTCTCCCCAGCCCCATCACTCCTCTCCCCAGCCCAATCAGCCCCATTATTGCTCTTCCCAGCCCCATCATTCCTCTCCCCAGCCCCATTATTGCTCTCCCCAGCCCCACCATCCCACCATCGCTCTCCCCCCACCTCCCCTCCCCAACGTTTCAGTAAAAAAAAATAAAAACCTTACCTCAGCTCGCTCCCCTGCAGCAGCATCCTCCTGGTTGCCGGCAGCTTTCTTCCTGACCCAGGCGTGCACTACATGATGACGTCATCAAGCTGCGCGCGCCTGGGTCAGGGAGGAAGCAGAGGACGAACCTTCCAGCTCCGATGCCATTCTCCTGCTGACAGCAGCGGAGCAGCAGGGATCGCTCCCTGACCGCCGCGTGGGAACCCGGCGCAGCTGCACCGGCTGCGGTATGTCCACCCCTGGACTGCTATGGGGTCCCCCCGGTTCACGGGCCCCATAGCAGTCGCGTGGTCTGCTGCCATTGGCGGTACGCCACTGGTCTATAGTGATGTGTGTGTGTGCAAGAATGTAAGTATACAGCTCTGGCAAAAATTAAGAGACCACTGAACAGTTTTCTATTGGAAAGCAGCCAAGACGCATGAAAACTGTGATTAAAAATCATGGTTTGTCCACCAAATATTGATTTCTGAACTGTTCCCGAGTTAAGACATGAGTAATTTGAGGTCTGAGCGGTATCTGGTCAGTCAGTGAGCTCAGCGCAGTTCAGAGGCCCGCTCGCTGCAGCGAGTCATTTTCCTCTGCTCCTCAGCATCAGCAAGCCACCCCAGACGCTGATGCAGAATTGTCGGTCAGATGGATTACAGCGAGGGACAGGCGAGTTTTATGGTTGTTGTTTTTTTTACAACGACATAGGCTTTAGGAAATTAGATGTAAAGGTGAGTAAAATGTTTTTTATTTTTATCTATTCTTATTTTACACTTGATGGACACAGCAGGGGCAGAATACAACTGTCAACATTGTCCCCTGCTGGTGCTGGTTAATCTGCAGGTTAATAGAATTACTAACATGCCCGGTGGCCGCACTTAGCCAAACACTGCGAGGAGATAATGAACATTATTTTCCCCGCAGAGTCCCTGTTTTAGTCACTGGGGCAGTGCCGGTTCATTTATGGCTCTTAGAATACAGAGTGGCGGCTGTAAGTGCGCCCCCGCACTGACTGACACTCGCTCTGCATTGGGTCCGGCTGTCAGTCAGGGCCAGAGATTCTGCATATACAGAATGGTGACTGAACCCGTGCCAACACTACCCATATGACTGAAACCAGAATGCTGCGGGGGGAATAAAGTTCATTTTATAAATTAAATAAAGTTTATGCTGTTGGCTGCGTGCAGGCTCCGTGCAGCATAATAACGATATTAACTTGCAGATTAACCACATATCTGCAGGTTATTACCGTTATTTCTGGTGATAGGTTCCTTTTAAGATGTACGAAGATAATAGATATCCGGCAGATATATTACTTCACAACGATAAAAAGTCTAGGATGGGTTTTCCGGTGGTAAGTTAAAAGGTCAGAGAATGCACCCCCATGGCAGGCTGAAAGGGCCAAGTTGGGTGCCTCAGTGGTTAGCAAAAAATCCATAGAGTGCACCCCGGTCGTAGGCTAAAAAGCCCATGATGGGCGGCCCCGGTGGTAAGCAAACAGGCCAAAAAAATGCACCCCGGTTGTAGGCTAAAAAGCTCATGATGAGCGGCCTGGGTGGTAAGCAAAAAGGCCAAAAAAATCCACCCGGTTGTAGGCTAAAATGCCCATGATGGGCGGCCCCGGTGGTAAGCAAAAAGGCCAAAGAATGCACCCAGGTGGTAGGCTAAAAAGCCCATGATGGGCGGCCCCGGAAGTAAGCAAAAAAGCCAAAAAAATTCACCCCGATGGTAGGCTAAAAAGCCCATGACAGGCGGCCCCGGTGGTAAGCAAGAAGGCCAAAAAAATGCAACCCGGTTGTAGGCTAAAAATCCCATGATGGGTGGCCCCGGTAGTAAGCAAAATGACCAAAAAATGCACCCCTGTTGTAGGCTAAAAAGCCCATGATGGGCTTCCCTGGTGGTAAACAAAGAGGCCAAAAAATGTATCCCAGTCGTAGGCTAAAAAGCCCATTATGGGGGTGGTAATCAAAAAAGCCAAAGAAATACACCCTGGTCGTAGGCTAAAAAGCCCGTGATGGGCGGCCCCGGTGGTAAGCAAAAAGGCTAAAGTAAAGGCACCCCGGTTGTAGGCTAAAAAGCCCATGATGGGCGGCCCCGGTGGTAAGCAAAATGGCAAAATAAAAGGCACCCCGGTTGTAGGCTAAAAAGCCCATGAAGGGCGGCCCTGGTGGTAAGCAAGAAGGCCAAAAAAAATGCACCCCGGTTGTAGGCTAAAATGCCCATGATGGGTGGCCCTGGTGGTAAGCAAAATGACCAAAAAATGCACCCCGGTTATAGGCTAAAAAGCCCATGATGGGCTGCCTCGGTGGTAAACAAAAAGGCTAAAAAATGCACCCCAATTGTAGGCTAAAAAGCCCGTGATGGACGGCCCCGGTGGTAAGCAAAAAAGGCCAAAAAAATGCACCTCGGTTGAAAGTTAAAAAGCCCATGATGGGCGGCCCCAGTGGTAAGCAAAAAGGCCAAAAAATGCACCCCGGTTTTAGGCTAAAAAGCCCATGATGGGCGGCAACAGTGGTAGGCAAAAAGGCCAAAAAATGCACCCCGGTTGTAGGCTAAAAATCCCATGATGGGCGTCCCCGGTGGTAAGCAAGAAGGCCAAAAAAATGCACCCCGGTTGTAGGCTAGGCTAAAAAGCCCATGAGGGGCGGCCCCAGTGGTACCCAAAATGACCAAAAAAATGCTCCCTGCTTGTAGGCTATAAAGCCCATGATGGGCGGCCCCGGTGTTAAGCAAAAAGCCAAAAAAAATTCACCCCGGTCGTAGGCTAAAAAGCCCATGATGGGCAGCCCCGGTGGTAAACAAAATGACCAAGAAATGAACCCTGGTTGTAGGCTAAAAAGCCCATAATGGGCTGCCCCGGTGGTAAGCAGAAAGGCCAAAAAAATGCACCCCGGTTATAGGCTAAAAAGCCCATGATGGGCGGACCCGGTGGTAAGCAAAAAGGCCAAAAAAATGCACCCCAGTTGTAGGCTAAAAAGCCCATGATGGGAGGCCCCGGGGGTAAGCAAAAAGGCCAAAAAAATGCACCCCGGTTGTAGGCAAAAAAGCCCATGATGGGCGGCCCCGGTGGTAAGCAAAAAAGTAAAAGAAAAGGCACCCCAGTTGTAGGCTAAAAAGCCCATGATGGGCGGCCCTGGTGGTAAGCAAAAAGGCCAAAAAGAAAATGCACCCCGGTTGTAGGCTAAAAAGCCCATAATAGGCGGTCCCGGTGGTAAGCAAAATGACCAAAAAATGCACCCTGGTTGTAGGCTAAAAAGCTCATGATGGGTGGCCCCGGTGGTAAGCAAAGAGGCCAAAAAAATGCACCCCGGTTGTAAGCTAAAAAGCCTATGATGGGCGGCCCCGGTAGTAACAAAAAGGCAAAGGAAAAGGCACCCCGGTTGTAGGCTGAAAAGCCCATGATGGGTGGCCCCGGTGGTAAGCCAAAAGGCCAAAAAAATGCACCCCAGTTGTAGGCTAAAAAGCCCATGATGGGTGGCCCCGGTGGTAAGCAAAAAGGCCAAAAAAATGCACCTAAAGTTGTGCACCGGTGGTAAAACGGGAATGGATGTGCTCCGGTGGCATATCAACGGGAAAGTGTGTGCTCCGGTGGCACTCCCAACGGGAAGGGGTGTGCTCTGGTAGCACTCCCAATGCAAAGGGGTGTGCTCCGATGGCACTCCCAACGGGAAAGGGTCTGCTCAGGTGGCACTCCCAATGGGAAAGGGTGTGCTCCGGTGGCACTCCCAGCGGGAAAGGGTGTGCTCCGGTGATGCTCCCAACGGGAGACGGTGTGCTCCGGTGGCACTCCCAATGGGAAAGGGTGTGCTTCGGTGACACGCCAACGGTAAAAGGTGTGCTCTGGTAGCACGCCAACGGGAAAGGCTGTTCTCCGGTGGGGCACCAACGGGTAAGGGTGTGCTCCAGTGGCACGCCAACAGGAAAGTGTGTGCTCCAGTGGCACGCCAACGGGAAAAGGTGTGCTCTGATGGCACTGCAATGACAAAGGGAAGACTATGTGTAGCCTTTTATATGGAGGGCTATTTAGGACCCCTTATATTGAATGGAGAGCTATGTGGGTGCCAATATATTATAAGAAAATCTATGTGGGGCCCATTATATTAAATGGAGGGGTAGGTAGGACCCATTATATTATATATAAAGCTATGTGGTGCCCAATACATTAATTGAAGGGCTATGTGGAACCAACTGTATTAAATTGAGGGCTATGTGGTGCTCAATACATTAAATGGAGGGCTATGTGGGGCCCATTACAGTATTTTAAATGATAGGGTATATGGGCCATTATTAAATTTAGTGCCATGTGAGGCCCTTGATATTAAATGGAAGGCTATGTTGGTCCCGTGATATTATATGAATAGCTATATGGCACCAATTATATTAAATGGAAGACTGTGGGGTCCATTATTTTAAATGGAGGGTTATGTGGGTTCCGCTATATTAAATGGAGTGCTATACAGGTCCTATTATAATAAATAGAATGCTATGCAGATCCCATTATATTAACCCCTTTACAACCCAAGGTGGTTTGCACGTTAATGACCAGGCCAATTTTTACAATTCTGACCACTGTCAATTTATGAGGTAATTACTCTGGAACTCTTCAACGGATCCCCCTGATTCTCAGACTGTTTTTTGTGACATATTGTACTTCATGATTATGGTAAAATTTCTTCGATATCACTTGCGTTTATTTGTGAAAAAAATGGAAATTTGGCGAAAATTTGGCAAATTTTGCAATTTTCAAAATTTGAATTTTTATGCCCTTAAATCAGAGAGATATGTCACACAAAATAGTTAATAAATAACATTTCCAACATGTTTACTTTACATCAGCACAATTTTGGAACCAAAATTTCTTTTTGTTATGGAGCTATAAGGGTTAAAAGTTGACCAGCGATTTCTCATTTTTCCAACAAAATTTACAAAACCATTTTTCTAGGGACCACATCACATTTGAAGTCACTTTTAGAGGTCTTAATGACAGTAAATACCCAAAAGTGACACCATTCTAAAAACTGCACCCCTCAAGGTGCTCAAAACCACATTAAAGAACTTTATTAACCCTTCAGGTGCTTCACAGGAATTTTTGGAATGTGGAAGAAAAAAATTAACATTTAACTTTTTTCACAAAAATGTTACTTTAGACCCATATTTTTTTATTTTTGCAGGGGTAACAGGAAAAAATGAACCCCAAAATTTGTTTGGGCGCATGGCATGGCTCGGAAGGGATGGAGCGCCATTTGAATTTTTGATTGTAAAATTTGCTTGAATAATTAGCAGACGCCATGTTGCGTTTGGAGAGCCCCTGATGTGCCTAAACAGTGGAAACCCCCCACAAGTGACCCCATTTTGGAAACTAGACCCCCCTGGGAACTTATCTAGATGGATGGTGAGCTTTTAGAACCCCCAGGTGCTTCACAAATTAATCCGTAAAAATGAAAAGTATTTTTTTTTCCAGTTTTTCATTTTTACGAATCAATTTGTGAAGCACATGGGGGTTCTAAGTGCTCACTATGCATCTAGATAGGTGCCTTTGGGGTCTAGTTTCCAAAATGGGGTCACTTATGGGGGAGCTCCAATGTTTAGGCACACAGGGGCTCTCCAAACGCGATCTGGTGTCCGCTAACAAATTGAATGGAAAATCGGCTCAAATTGTTAGCGGACACCATGTTGCGTTTGGAGAGCCCCTGTGTGCCTAAACATTGGCGCTCCCCCACAAGTGACCCCATTTTGGAAACTAGACCCCCCAAGGCACCTATCTAGATGCATAGTGAGCACTTGTAACCCCCAGATGCTTCACAAATTGATTTGTAAAAATGAAAAAGTGAAAAAAAAACACTTTTATTTTTACGGATTAATTTGTGAAGCACCTGGGGGTTCCAAGTGCTCACTATGCATCTAGATAGGTGCCTTGGGGTGTCTAGTTTCCAAAATGGGGTCACTTGTGGGGGAGCTACAATGTTTAGGCACACAGGGGCTCTCCAAACATGACGTGGTGTCCGCTAACAAATTGGAACCATGTCGCTTTTGGAGATTCCCTGTGTGTCTAAACATTGGAGCTCCCCCACAAGTGACCCCATTTTGGAAACTATACCCCTCAAGGATTTTATCAAGGGGTATAGTGAACATTTTGAACCCAGAGGTATGACACAGAATTTGATAACATTAGGTCATCATATTGAATAAGTTGTCATTAGTCTTGAGCGCAAGTGCTCGCTACTTGAGTTTGCATCGGGTACTCAGGTATGCACCATGTACTGCGTGTGCTCGAGTGACATGCTCGAGTCCCTGCCCTGCATGTTTCACGGTTATTAGACACCCAAAAAAAAACATGCAGGGATCGCTCGTGCATGACAGGCAATCCCCGCAAAGTTTTTTTGGCCGCGAAGCATATGGGGCGGAGACTCGAGCATGTCACTCAAATACCCACGATACTCAATGCATACAAGAGCACCCGATGCAAACTCAAGTAGCGAGCACTTGCACTCAACACTAGTTGCCATATCGTCATCTTTTTTTCTTACTTTTGAAAAAAATCCCAACCCCAACCCTAACCCCAACCCAAGCCCTAACCCTAGCCCAACGCTAACCCTAGCACAACCCTAACCCTAGCACAACCCTAACCCGAGAGTTTATTTTTTACGCCGTTCCTCGTGTGGTATAAGTGATTAGACGATTTTATTCTTCGGGTCGGTGTGATTGCAGTGATAACAGAATCACATGGGGTTTTTATTATTGACAGCTGTCACACACTAAAATACGCATTTTTTGTAAAATCTAGTTTTTGCATCGCCATATTTTGAGAGCTATAATTTTTCCAGATTTTGGCAGACAGTCATGTGATGGCTCGTTTTTTGCGGGATGAGTTGACGTTTTTATTGGTGCCATTTTTAGGCATGTGACATCTTTTGATCGCTTTCTATTCCGATTTTTGGGAGGCAAAATAAACTAAAACCAACAATTCAGGAATTGTTTTTTTTTTTTTATTATTCTGTTCCGCGTGTGGTAAAATTGATAAGGTAGCTTTATTCTTTGGGTCATTACGTTTACAACGGTACCACATTTATATAGTTTTTCTATGTTTTGGCGCTTTTACACAATAAAAGCTATTTTATAGAAAAAAATATTTTTTTGCATTGCTTTATTCTGAGAGCTATAACTTTTTGATTTTTTGGATGATGGAGCTGTATGGCAGCTTGTTTTTTTCAGGACAAGATGATGTTTTAAGCTGTACCATTTCTATTTATATTCGTCTTTTTGATTGTGTGTTATTCCATTTTTTGCTTGGCAGTATGATGATAAAGCATTGTTTTTTGCTTTGTTTTTATTTATTTTTTTTACCGTGTTCACAGAAGGGGTTAACTAGTGGGACAGTTTTATAGGTCAGGTTGTTCCGGACGCGGCGATACCAAATATGTGTACTTTTATTGTTTGTTTGCTCTTTTTTCATAATATTTATTTATGGGTACATTATATTTTTATTTTTGGTGGATTATTTTTTTTATTATTTTTTTTATATTTTTACAATTTTTTTTTTTTTTTTCACTTTCTGAGAGTTTTTACACTTTTTTACTTTGTCCCACTCTGGGACTTTCACTTTTTTTATTCTGATCGCCTGCACACCATAGGGATGGAGCACCATCCCTGTGCCATGCAGGCTGTCAGCACTTCACAGTGAGAACATTGTTTGGTCGTGTACTGCGCATGACCAAACAATGTTCCTGCTGCCTGGTGACACGGATGTTGTCATGACGACATCGGGTCATCATGGCAACACCCGGGAAGCCACGGCAGACAGCGCTGGAGGCCGGAAGAGGAGGTGAGTATACCGATCACCTCCCCTTGCCACCGCAATGCTGCGATCGACTTCGATCGCAGCATTGCGGGGGGTAAATGTGCCGGGAGCGGTGCGTGACCGCTCCCTGCACATAGTACCGGGTGTCAGCTGTGACAATCAGCTGACACCCGGCAGCGATCGCGCCCGCACAGCCTGTGTGTGCACGCGATCACGATGACGTACTAATATGGGTCAGGCTCTTAAAGCCCAGGGCACAGACGCATATTAGTACGTCATGGGCTTTAAAGGGGTTAAGTGGAGTTCTTTGTTGGACCCATTACAATAATGGCAGGACTACGTGGGGCCCATTGTATTACATGAAGGGTTTTGTGGGCCACAATACATTAAATGGAAGGCTATGTAGGGCACATTATAATAAATTTTGGGCTATATGTAACACCTTATATTGAATGGAGAACTATGTGGGTCCCAATATATTATAAAACCAATGTTGGTGCCCATAACATTAAATGGAAGGTTATATTTGGCCCATTATTTTATATGTAAAGCTATGTGGTGCCCATTACATTAATTGAAGGGCTATATCGGATCCATTATATTAATTTGAGGGATATGTGATACCCATTACATTAAATGGAGGTCTATGTGGGTCCCATTATATTAAACTAAATGGTATATGGGGCCACTATATTAAATTTAGTGCCATGTGGGACCTTTTATATTAAATGGTGAGCTATGTGGTACACATTATATTATGTGGAGGGCTATACGTGACCCCTTATATTAAATGGAGGACTATGTTGGACTCAGTATATTAAATGGAGGGCTGTATGGGGCCCATTATATTAAATGGAGGGCTATGTGGGGCCTATATAATAAGTTGAGGGCTATGTGGGGCCATTACAATAAATTGAGAGCTATGTGGGGCACATTATATTAAATGAAGGGTTTTGTGGGGCCCATATTATATGTAAAGCTATGTGGTGCCCATTACAATAAATAGAAAGTTTTATAGGTCCTATGTAGTTCTTTGTGGGACCCATTATAGTACTTGCAGGGCTACATGGGGCCCACTGTATTAAATGGAGGGTTTTGAAGGGCCCTTTATATTATATGTAAAGCTATGTGGGGCCCATTATATTAAATATTGGGCTATATGGGACCCATTTTATTAAATTGAGGTCTATGTGGGGCCCATTATATTAAAGGGAAGGCTATATAGGGCATATTCTAATTAATGGAGGGCTGTATAGGATCCTTTATATTGAATGGATGGTTAGGTGAAAAAACGGTAAAGGGTGTGCTCCCGTGGCACTCCAATGGGAATGTGTGTTCCCTGGTGGCACTCCAACGGGAAAGGGTGTTCTCCGGTGGCACTCCAGCGAGAAAGGGTGTGCTCTGGTGGCACGCCAACGGGAAAGAGTGTGCTCCAGTGGGACGCCAACAGGAAAGGGTGTGCTCCGGTGGCACGCCAACGGGGAAAAATGTGCTCCGATAGCACTCCAACGGGAAAAGGTGTGCTCCGGTGGCACGCCAATGGGAAAGGTGCTCTGGTGGCACTCCAATGGGAGAGGGTGTCCTCCAGTGTCACGTCATTGGGAAATGGTGTGCTCCGATGGCACGCCAGTGGGAAAGGGTGTGCTTCGGTGGCACTGCAATGACAAAAGGAAGGCGATGTATGGACTGTTATATGGAATACCATATGGGCTCATATTAAATGGATGGCGATGCAGTGCCCATTATAATAATTGCAGGGCTACGTGGGGCCCATTGTATTAAATGAAGGGTTTTGTGGGTCACATTTTATTAAATGGAAGGCTATGTATGGCACATTATAATAAGTGGAAGGCTATATTGAACCCCTTATTTTGAATGGAGGGCTAGGTGGGTCCCAATATATTATAATAAAATCCATGTGGCGCCCATAACATTAAATGGAGGGTTATATTTGGCCCATTATTTTATATGTAAAGCAATGTGATGCCCATTGTATTAATTGAAGGGCTCTGTCAGATCCATTATATTAATTTGAGGGCTATGTGGTACCCATTACGTTAAATGGAGGGCTATGTGGGGCCCATTATATTAAATTAAAGGGTATATGGGGCAGTAATATTAAATTTAGTGCCATGTGGGGCCCTTTATATTAAATGAAGAGCTATGTGGCACCCATTATATTATGTGGATGGCTATATGTGACCCCTTATATTAAATGGAGGGCTATGTTGGACTCAGTATATTAAATGGAGGGCTGTATGGGTCCCATTATATTAATTGGAGGGCTATGTGGGGCCCATTACAGTAAATTGAGAGCTATGTGGTGCACATATTAAATGAAGGGTTTTGTAGGGCCCATATTATATGTAAAGCTATGTGGTGCCCATTATAATAAATAGAAAGCTATATAGGTCCTATTATAATAAATGGAGTTCTTTGTGGGACCCATTATAGTACTTGCAGGGCTACATGGGGCCCACTGTATTAAATGGAGGGTTTTGAAGGGCCCTTTATATTATATGTTAAGCTATGTGGGGCCCATTATATTAAATATTGGGCTATATGGGACCAATTTTATTAAATTGAGGGCTACGTGGGGGCCCATTATCTTAAAGGAAGGGTTTTGTGGGTTCCATTATATTAAATGGAAGGCTATGTATGGCACATTATAATAAATGGAAGGCTATATGGAACTCCTTATTTTTAATGGAGGGCTATGTGGGTCCCAATATATTATAATAAAATACATGTGGAGCCCATAACATTAAATGGAGCGTTATATTTGGCCCATTATTTTATATGTAAAGCTATGTGGTGCCCATTCCATTAATTGAAGGGCTATGTCGGATCCATTATATTAATTTGAGGGCTATGTGGTACCCATTACGTTAAATGGAGGGCTATGTGGGGCCCATTATATTAAATGAAAGGGTATATGGGGCAGTTATATTAAATTTAGTGCCATGTGGGGCCCTTTATATTAAATGAAGGGCTATGTGGCATCCATTATTTTATGTGGAGGGCTGTATGGGGCCCATTGTATTAAATGGAGGGCTATGTTGGACTCAGTATATTAAATGGAGGGCTGTATGGGTCCCATTATATTAATTGGAGGGCTATGTGGGGCCCATATAATAAATTGAGGGCTATGTGGGGCCCATTACAGTAAATTGAGACCTATGTGGTGCACATATTAAATGAAGGGTTTTGTGGGGCCCATATTATATGTAAAGCTATGTGGTGCCCATTATAATAAATAGAAAGCTATATAGGTCCTATGGAGTTCTTTGTGGGACCCATTATAGTACTTACAGGGCTACATGGGACCCACTGTATTAAATGGAGGGTTTTAAAGGGCCCTTTATATTATATGTAAAGCTATTATAATAAATGGAGTTTTTTGTGGGACCCATTTTATTACTTGCAGGGCTACATGGGACCCACTGTATTAAATGGAGGGTTTTGAAAGGCCCTTTGTATTATACTAGCTATTGAACCCGTTCTACGCCCGGGTGGCGAGCATTTTTATTGGTATATGGTCTCCCATACTGGTATGTGCTGTCCCCCTCCTTGTATTTGTGCTGCCCCCATTCTGTCCCCACCATCCAATCCTGGTATTTTTTGGTACCCCTCACCCCCAATCCTGGTATGTGTGGCACCCATCACCCCCAATCCTGGTATGCGTGGCACCCCTCACCCCCAATCCTGGTATGCGTGGCACCCCTCACCCCCAATCCTGGTATGTGTGGTACCCCTCACCCCCAATCCTGGTATGTGTGGTACCCCTCACCCCCCCAATCCTGGTATGCGTGGTATCCCTCACCCCCAATCCTGGTATGTGTGGTACCCCTCACCCCTCAATCCTGGTATGTGTGGTACCCCTCACCCCCCAATCCTGGTATGCATGGTACCTCTCACCCCCAAATCCTGGTATGAGTGGTACCCCTCACCCCCAATCCTGGTATGTGTGGTACCCCTCACTCCCAATCCTGGTATGTGTGGTACCCCTCACCCCCCAATGCTGGTATGTGTGGTACCCCTCACCCCCCCAAATCCTGATATATGCATGGTCCCCTCACCCCACAATCCTGTTATGTGTGGCCCCCTCATTCCTTTCACACTGTACACACAAACAAAAAAAATAAACAGTTATACTAACCTTTCTGCTCTGTACTCCAGCGCTGCTGCGTCCTCTCTGCCGGAGGCAGGGGGAGGAGTGCGGCGCCAGAGCACCGCGCTGTCCGGCGCCATTTTGCTGAAGACACCCGGTCAGGTAAATATGTAAGTATGGCGCCGGAGATCGCGCTATGCGTTCAGTGTCTAAGCATACCGCGCGATCTCCGGTGCCATACACCTCCTCTTACCTGTAACGGCTGGATGCGTGCTTCTCTCTGGAGCCAGACTGCGCGTCACGCATGCGCAGTCTATCGAGGCTTCAGACAGAGACACGCATCCCGCCTTATATTATAGATGTTAAGCTATGTGAGGCCAATTATATTAAATATTGGGCTATATGGGACCCATTTTATTAAACTGAGGGCTACGTGGGGCCCATTATATTAAAGGAAGGGTTTTGTGGGTTCCATTATATTAAATGGAAAGCTATGTGTGGCACATTATAATAAATGGAAGGCTATTTGGAACCCCTTATTTTGAATGGAGGGCTATGTGGGTCCCAATATATTATATGAAAATCCATGTGGGGCCCATAACATTAAATGGAGGTTTATATTTGGCCCATTATTTTATATGTAAAGCTATCTGGTGCCCATTCCATTAACTGAAGGGCTATGTCTGATCCATTATATTAATTTGAGAGCTATGTGGTACCCATTAAGTTAAGTGCTGTGGCACGCCAATGGGAAAATGGTGTGCTCTGGTGGCACACGAACGGGAGAGGGTGTGCTCCGGTGGCAAGCCAACGGGAAAGGGTGTGCTCCAGTGGCATGTCAACGAGATAGGGTGTGCTCCGGTGGCACGCCAACGGGAAAGCGTGTGCTCCGGTGACACTGCAGTGACAAAGGGGAAGGCTATGTGTGGCCTTTTATATGGAATGGCATGTGGGGCTATTAAATGGAGGGCTATGCAAGGCAGGGCTGCATGGGGCCCATTGCATTAAATACAGGATTGCGTAGGGGTCTTTATAATATAGGTAGATCTATGTGGGGTCCATTATATTGAATGTTGGGCCATGTGGGGCCAATTATATTAAATGAAGGGTTTTGTGGTTCCAGTTATATTAAATGGAATTCTATGTGGGGCACATCCCTTATATTGAATGGAGGGCTATGTGGGTGCCATTATATCATAAGTAAATCTATGTGGGGCCCATTATATTAAATGGAGGGGCAGGTAGAATCCATTATATTATAAGTAAAACTATGTGGTACCCAATACATTAATTGAAGGGCTATGTGGGACCTACTATATTAAATTGAGGGCTATGTGGCGCTCAATACATTGAATGGAGGGCTATGAGGGGCCCATAACCATATTTTTCGGACTATAAAGCGCACTCTTCTCCTCCAAAAATTTGGAGGAAAGTGGGGGGGTGCGTGTTATAGTCTGAATGTGGTGTGTGTGTATATATATATATATATATATATATATATAAATATATATATATATACATATATACACATATATACACACACACTGCGGGGGGAGTGGCGGAGTAGCGGGCACAGTAGGCAGGGGCCTGCTGCAGCTCCTGCGTGTGCCTGCTGCTAAAGAAAATGAACATTCACTGCTCCCCACACCCATGGGAGTGGGGAGAACTGAATATTCATTCTCCTTACTAGTGGGCACACAGTGTAGCTGCAGCGCGGCTCCTGCTACTGTCATGTGATCGCGTGTGCCTGCTATTAAAGAGCATAAATATTCACCCCTCTTCACGCCCATGGGCGTGGAGAGGGGTGAACATTCGTGCTCTTTGATAGCGGTTACACGTGATCGCTCGGCAGCAGGAGCCACACTGTGGCTACACTGTGTGCTGGCTATTAAGGAGTATGAAGTCACTGCTCTCCACGCACACAGTCCCAGCTTGTGGAGCAGTGAGTATTCCGGCAGCTGATCTCACATTGTGAGGGCGCGTGCAAGTGACGCCATGCCTGTCTCGCACAGTGAGACCAGTGCTTGGCAGTAGACCAGGACCAAGCGCTGGAGGAGAGCGAGGTGAGTATAATTGTTTATTTTTTTTTGTGCAGCGTGATAGGGATTAGGGGGGTGCATGCATACCAGGAAGAAGGATGGGGGGGCATGCATACCAGGAAGAGGGATGGAGGGAGCCATGCATACCAGGAAGATGGATGAGGGGAGCCATACATACCAAGATTAGGGATGAGGGGTGCCATGCATATCAGGAAGAGGGATGAGGGGTGCTATGCATACAAAGATGAGGGGTGCTATGCATATGAGGGGTGCCATGCATACAAGGATGAGGGGTGCCATGCATACCAGGAAGAGGGATGAAGGGGCATGCATACCAGGAAGAGGGATGAGGGGTGCCATGCATACATGGATGAGGGGGGGTGCCATGTATCCCAGGATGGGGATAAGGGGTGCCACGCATACCAGGATGAGGACTACGTATAATAGGAAGAGCGGGGCCATATATACCTGGATGGGGGATATTAACATATAGTACAGACCAAAAGTTTGGACACACCTTCTCATTTAAAGACTTTTCTGTATTTTCATGACTATGAAAATTGTACATTCACACTGAAGGCATCAAAACTATGAATTAACACATGTGGAATTATATACTTAACAAAAAAGTGTGAAACAACTGAAAATATGTCTTATATTCTAGGTTCTTCAAAGTAGCCACCTTTTGCTTTGATGACTGCTTTGCACACTCTTGGCACTCTTAATACTCTTTACCAGTGGACTGGTGTATCACAAAAACCTGCCGACTCAAGCAGTATGAGGACAAAGGCGAAAAGAGTGAGTAAAACGAAGTTGAATGAGGCATCCTTTTCGGAGATTGAAACTGAAATTGAGCAGCTTCAGATCCAGCTCAAGAGAGACATGACTAGTGACGATCTGAAGAAACTAAATGACGACATTGACGCTGAATCCCAAAAGTGGGTCAAAGAAAGTTATTCAAGTAAGACCAAAAATTACATCATGATATACGGGATAAACAGACCTCGAGTGTTTATAGATGTAGGCTTCCATCTGAAAGGTCACACTCTTGCTTTAGGAATAGCAACTATTCCCGCTCACGTTCGGTATCAACAGCGTCATTGACGTCTACAGATGACCGTTTCCCTCTGGAACCATCAGGCTCTCATGCCAGACAACCCACCTACCCCCCACAAAGGGTCCAGACTAGACTGAATAACAGAAGGAAACAGACTCCATTCCAGGTTGGTGTATCCCAGGGGGGGCTCCATATCATTAACCTATCTACACATACTGTATACTATCTGCTGCACAGGTGGAGGTTCTTGGGAGAGGCCTATCATTTTCAAAAACAAATGCCATTCTTTTTTTCACTGCTCTCAAGAACCTCCACATGTTTGCCCGCAAACTGATTCTCCATAAACTCCATTCAAGGTCGCGTGGTGATGGAGACCCTAGGAGCGCTGTGGAGAAAGAGGCCCTACAAAATTTAGAGGACCTCCTTTTGAAGCAGGGAACTCTTTCAACAGGTGGGTCATTGCAATGCTTGTACCCTAAATCCACACGTTTCCCACCCTTGTCCCTCAGTCCGGCTGTGGAGATATTTGTGCGATTGGTCACGGAGGACCTTAAACTTCTCTCCACACGCCGGAGATTTGATAATTTGACACACTTTCAACATGTAGCCATTCAACAGTTTCAGTCTCTTCAAGACGTGTTCTTTAAACCGGCGGACAAGTGAGGGAACATACTGGTGTGGCCCTGTTCCAAATATGAAAAGGAGACACTTCGCCAATTCCGGGGCTCAACATCTATACTAAATTATCTTTTAACCCAACAGCAACGTTCTCCGTGGTGCTCCAGGGGATCCTGGCTCATGCCTGTGAACAAGGAGTTATCAACAAGAAAACAGTGGAGGCTCTTACAGTGCAGTTTCCAAAAACAGCTACTTTCTATCTCCTCCCCAAGATCCACAAGGACGCTGTCAGCCCCCTGGGAGGTCCGATCGTGCCTGGTTTGGGAGGCCTATGTGAATTGATATGCAAATACATTGACAGACATCTCAGGCCCCTTGTTGAGTTTATCCATCATATATAAAGGACACAATGAATGTCCTTACTCGGGTTGATGGCGTCCTTGTGGAGGACGGCACTCTGATGGTGACGGCCGATGTTGAGAGCCTGTACACTTGTATCAGCCATGATCTGGGCCTGGAAGTGGTCCGCCTCTTCCTCAGAACCTCCGACCTGGATGGCCAATCGCGTGAATTTATCCTTGAGCTCCTTCACCTCATCCTCTCACATAATTATTTTTTAATTAAAGACACGGTGTATCTCCAAAAGCGAGGCACAGCCATTAGGGAGGCCTGCACACCCTCGTATGCCAGCCTCTTCCTTGGGGCATGGGAGAGGGACCTGTTTGGTGACGAGGGCGCGCGGGGTGTGGACCAGGTCGAGTCTTTACTGAGATACATTGATGACATTTTATTTTTTTGGCGGGGAACGGTGAAGGAGCTTGATAATTTTATGGTGCGACTCAATTCTAACTCACGTGGGATCAAACTCACTTATACACATCATACTAAATGCATTGATTTTCTTGATGTCACTCTGGAGGTGGATGCCCACTCCGCTATTCAGACTGACGTCTACCGCAAACCTACGGCAGTAAATGCTTTGAAACACTGAGTCCGCACATAATTCATCGATGATTAGGGCCGGCCCGGTCGGACAGGATGAGGCGGATTTGCTCCACTGACTAAATTTGAGACACAGGCCGCAGATCTGGCTGATCGTTTTAGGAATCGTGGATATAGTAACAGGAGCATCGACCGTGGCTATCGGAGGGCACGGGGAACTCCCTGTAACCAGTTATTGTACCCAGCCCGATCGGGGGAGGTGGTGAAAGAACAAGAAGGTACCCGCTATATTTCTACCTTCAATCACGAATGGGACTCTATTCGGACGATTTTGACTAAACATTGGGGTATTGGCATGGAGCCCTCCCTGCGAAGCCACCTTGGTAATCCCCCACTGATGAAGGTACGGCGTGCCAAAAACTTGGGGGATCGCTTGGTATCCACCAACTATGTTCCATCTCCATCAAACCCATTTCGGTCCCACGGACCCACAGTGGTTTGCTTTCCCTGTGGCCACTGTCTTGCCTGCTCCAATTTCTTCCGAAGTGCATCCTTTGCATCATCTGACGGCTCTCTTGTATTTAGGATTACGAATTACATCTCGTGTGGCACCACCAATGTCGTCTACTATGCCACTTGTGGTTGCGGCCTGATATACATTTGACTACGCGAGAGCTGTGAGTCAGGGTGCAGGAGCACGTGCGGGACATTGGCACGGCCAGGACGGTGGATGATCCCTGGGAGCTCAAGACATTACCACGCCACGTCCGGGCCGTACATAATTTGGATCCAAGGACATTGAAGGTGCATGGAATAGATGTGTTACATCTTGGCTCCTGGGGAGGCAATGCCGCAAAACTTCTAGCCCATAAAGAGGCCAGATGCATGCTTACTCTGGACACCGTGGTTCCGCGGGGCCTAAATGAAGCTCTAAGCTTTGCACCATTTTTTTAAGCAAGGTCTCCTGAATGTATATACAGTACAGACCAAAAGTTTGGACACACCTTCTCATTTAAAGATTTTTCTGTATTTTCATGACTATGAAAATTGTACATTCACACTGAAGGCATCAAAACTATGAATTAACACATGTGGAATTATATACTTAACAAAAAAGTGTGAAACAACTGAAAATATGTTTTATATTCTAGGTTCTTCAAAGTAGCCACCTTTTGCTTTGATGACTGCTGTGCACACTCTTGGATTTCTCTTGATGAGTTTCAAGAGGTAGTCACTGGAAATGGTCTTCCAACAATCTTGAAGGAGTTCCCAGAGATGCTTAGCACTTGTTGGCCCTTTTGCCTTCACTCTGCGGTCCAGCTCACTCCAAACCATCTCGATTGGGTTCAGGTCTGGTGACTGTGGAGGCAAGGTCATCTGGCGTAGCACCCCATCACTCTCCCTCTTGGTCAAATAGCCCTTACACAGCCTGGAGGTGTGTTTGGGGTCATTGTCCTGTTAAAAAATAAATGATGGTCCCACTAAACGCAAACCGGATGGAATAGCATGCCGCTGCAAGATGCTGTGGTAGCCATGCTGGTTCAGTATGCCTTCAATTTTGAATAAATCCCCAACAGTGTCACCAGCAAAGCACCCCCACACCATCACACCTCCTCCTCTATGCTTCACGGTGGGAACCAGGCATGTAGAGTCCATCCGTTCACCTTTTCTGCGTCGCACAAAGACACGGTGGTTGGAACCAAAGATCTCAATTTGCACTCATCAGACCAAAGCACAGATTTCCTTGTGTTACTTAGCCCAAACAAGTCTCTTCTGCTTGTTGCCTGTCCTTAGCAGTGGTTTCCTAGCAGCTATTTTACCAAGAAGGCCTGCTGCACAAAGTCTCCTCTTATCAGTTATTTAGAGATGTGTCTGCTGCTAGAACTCAGTGTGGCATTGACCTGGTTTCTAATCTGAGCTACTGTTAACCTGCGATTTCTGAGGCTGGTGACTCGGATAAACTTATCCTCAGAAGCAGAGGTGACTCTTGGTCTTCCTTTCCTGGGACGGTCCTCATGTGAGCCAGTTTCTTTGTAGCGCTTGATGGTTTTTGCAACTGCGCTTGGGGACACATTCAAAGTTTGCCCAATTTTTCGCACTGATTGACCTTCATTTCTTAAAGTAATGATAGCCACTCGATTTTCTTTACTTAGCTGCTTTTTTCTTGCCATAATACAAATTCTAACAGTCTGTTGAGTAGGACTATCAGCTGTATATCCACCAGACTTCTGCACAACACAACTGATGGTCCCAACTCCATTTATAAGGCAAGAAATCCCACTTAATAAACCTGTCAGGGCACACCTGTGAAGTGAAAACCATTTCTGGTGACTACCTCTTGAAGCTCATCAAGAGAATGCCAAGAGTGTGCAAAGCAGTCATCAAAGCAAAAGGTGGCTACTTTGAAGAACCTAGAATATAAGACATATTTTCAGTTGTTTCACACTTTTTTGTTAAGTATATAATTCCACATGTGTTAATTCATAGTTTTGATGCCTTCAGTGTGAATGTACAATTTTCATAGTCATGAAAATACAGAATAATCTTTAAATGAGAAGGTCTGTCCAAACTGTTGGTCTGTACTGTACATATACGTTCATTTGTTCTCCTGCAGACTCTGATCTTTAATATACACTTTGTTGATGGCAATTCATTTTATTCTTTTATCTATTTTATATTTGTGTTTATTCTGTACTAATTTCTTCTCCTTTCATTCAGTGCAGTGCTATGTGAGACTGATATGTTCGTCACGTTTACGATTGGGGAAGCTTCAAGCATCTGGTTTTGTGGATCATTATTATTTGTACTTCTGTGTGCCATTTATTTATGCCCATCAGCCCTATGTTTAACTTTTGTACTGTGCCCCTTTGCTATTATGCATTATTGTATTAGGATGTCACATATATTTCCTTATGCAATTTTTCATTATTATGTTCTATTTTTTGGTTAATACCATGCGGCTCTTATATCATAATACTTGTATTCTCCATAATGTTTGGTGATTCTGTTCACTTATAATTACCGCCTTGTTTTGTTTCCCCTTTGATTGTGAGCTGCCGTTTACCTGTGCCATGGTGATCCTCCTCTCTCCGCATGCACTGACACATGACCGCTCTTGGGGCATACTTAAAGGTCCTTTTCCTCAACACTGTACCAGCCTCTTGATAAAGCAACATCACCCTGAGCGAAACGAGCGTCAAGGTTTTTTCCTGCTGTCAATCTCATTTTTGCGGTGCTCCATAGCTTTTTTTTTTTTTTTTCCCGTAAATATATTTATTAAAATTTTTCAAAGATAAGATACAACAAACAGGAAAAATAATCAAGAAAAATAGTATACATATGAATGAATACATATGAATTCAGGTATAATGCAACCTTATGAAGAAACAAATCAAACTTGTAATCCAAAATATCTCAGGTTGTCCAAACACCACTTAGTAAATTTTAAAATAAACATTCTTAAATGGTGTAGGAAAAGGACAGTGAAGAAGAAATAAAATCAGGTAAAGAGATAGGAAAGGAAATAGAGACAAAAGATTGGAAGTGGGGAAAGGGAGGGGGGGCTAAACCATCCTCGGTCCCAATTACCTTCTATGGGGGTTATGAGAACTCACTTAACCAGTCCCCGAAACTCTAAGCTCACCTTGAATGTGTCCCAAAGGAACCATATTTGGCCCTGAACGGTCACAGAGTCGCAATCTTGAGCAATCATCGACCCAATGCGGCCCAATCTATCCATTTCGGACACCCACTCAGCCGCAGATGGAACCCTCACCGCTCTCCAGTATCGGGGGATAATTGTTCTGGCAGCCACTAAGCAGAATCTCAGAATTCCTTTATGGTTGCTATAGACCCAGGAATCAATGAAAGGAGGGCAATTTGAGGGGATGGTTCACAGTGGACACCCGTCATCAAGTGAAAGGCATTAAAAACCGCACCCCAAAATGGACGCAGAAGTCTACAAGACCACCATATATGAAGCATAGACCCTTCCTCGTTGTCGCATCTCCAGCATATATTTGGGATTGCAGGGTTGAATTTATGGAGAAGCACAGGACACCTATACCAGCGTGTTAAAATGTTATAATTTTTCTCTTGTGATCTGCAAGAGACAGAGATCTTGTGAGTAAGGGTAAAGGTCTTCAGGCAGTCAGCCTCAGAGAGGGTAGTCTGCAAGTCTCTCTCCCATGCTGTAATAAAGCTAGGGGTGTCAATAGATACTGTTTCCAGGATCAAATTATAAAGCAAAGAGACTATGTGAGTAGGGCCCTCAGTAGACAGCATCAAGGACTCAAATTGGGTCGGTCTGTTAAAAGAAATACCTGAGAGGAAGTCCTTCAACTGGGTGAATTAAAGCCAAGACCGTGGCCTGCTACGGCATATGTCCCCCAACTCCCCCTACATCGGAGAGCCCAGAGAGCCTGTCCGCCACCTGTCCCAATCTCACCCGGTCAACAGATCTCCAACATAAAAACATAGTCCTATCTACCGCTGGGGGGAAATCAATGTTGTCGAAGAGGAGGCTTAGTCTGCACGGTGTATTACTAAGTTTCAGTTTCCCCCCATTTCTATCCCAAAATCTCAGCACTATCTGCGTAAGTGGTGGAAAGTCTGAGATCGGGGGCCTAGAAATGGCACCACTCCATGGTGCCCAATATAGAGAGGCAGGGGAGAGTTTTTCTATAGTCACCCACTGTTTGTGCAAGTCATTATATCTTCAATCAACCAATCTAGACAAGAGAATAGCTTGATAGTATCGTTTGAAATTAGGGAGACCTGTGCCCCCCTGTGTCTTGGATCTAGTCAAAACTGAGAGCCTAATTCGGGGTCTGCGAGTGCCCCAAACAATACTATTGATAGCAGATTGTAAACGATTAAAGAAATAATCAGGTATTGCTATTGGGGAAGTTTGAAAAAGATAAAGGAAACGAGGGAGAATATAAATTTTAATAACGTTGATATGGCCGAACCATGAAAGCTGAGGTCTACTGTATTTTTTAAGATCCAAAAACGTTTTGTGTAGAAGTGGGACATAGTTCAATGAAAACAGGTCTACCCCATCTCTCGGGATCCAAACTCCCAGGTACTTTATTGCTTTATCCTCCCATTTAAATGGGAAGGAAGTTTGAAGTCTCAGAACTAAATCGTCAGGGAGAGATATATTTAGGGCCTCTGTCTTGGAATAGTTAACTTTAAAATTAGATACTTCTCCAAACCGTTGGAACTCTCTCATCAGCACTGGGAAGCCAATGGTCGGATTAGTGATGTAAATCAAAAGGTCATCTGCATAGATGGACAATTTAAAATGATTCTGACCAACATTGACACTTTTGATATCTGATGCGTTCCTCAGTGCTACCACCAGATGCTCCATTGCAATGATGTAGAGTAAGGAAGAAAGAGGGCATCCCTGTCTTGTGCCATTAGCTATATGAAAAGGGGATGAGAAAATACCATTAACTTTAAATCGGGCTGTGGGACCCTGATATAGTGCCATAATCCTACCTAGCATGTCCGGACCCAACCCAAGTTGTGTCAAGGCAGACCTCAGGAAGCTCCACCCCAGGCGATCGAATTCCTTTTCTGCGTCAATAGATAATAGACATGCTGGGATCTTATGTTTATGCATATGGGAGGTAAGGAGCAATGTTTTTATAGTATTATCTCTAGCCTCTCTGCGGTGTACAAAACCAGCCTGATCTCCATGAATAGAGCTAGGAAGTAGTGAGCTTAGTCTGTTTGCAATTGCTTTGGCATATACTTTTACATCTACGTTAATTAGGGAGATAGGCCGATAATTTGCGCATACCAAGGGGTCCTTTCCTGGTTTGGGAATAGCGACAATTGTGGCCTCTAAGGTTTGAGGGGCAAAATGGCAATTCTCAGAGATGGAATTGAAGAGCTCCGTCATAAATGATATTAAATTTGGTGCAAATAATTTATAAAAATTAGCCGGGAATCCATCCGGGCCGGGGCTTTTGCTATTTGCCAAAGACTTGACCGTGTCCAATACCTCCTGTTCCGAGAATGGGGTCTCAAGGGCCACCACTTCCTCAGACGGTAGAGGGGGAATCGGAGTGCTATTTACATAATCATCCACTCTTTCCTGGAAGTCGGACATGGCCATGTCTGCCAAAGGTCCCCTAAGGTTGTAAAGGGAATTGTAATAATCCCTAAATGAGTCTGCAATCTCCAGAGGGGAATGAAGAGATTTACCTGATTTAGATTTAATGATGGGTATATATGTAGTAGGAATTCGAGGAGGCAAAAATCGTGTTAAAGCTCTACCAGGCTTGTCTGAGTATTCATATAGATATCTACGGAAGCGGTCTCTCTGTCTCGCTGTTGCTGTATCTAGCAATGAGCTCAAGTCAGTTCTAGCTTTCAACAGATCAATCATGACCTGTGGGTTTTGTGATCTTTTGTGATTCAACTCTAAAGACTGAATATGCGTCAGAAGATTAATAATGTCAGAAGCCCTATCCTTCTTCAATCGTGCCCCTTGTTGGATGAGTACTCCCCGTATGACTCCCTTTAGGGCCTCCCACTGAAATGGCAAAGCTGTGGGATCATCCTTGTGATTATTGAAGAAATCTGAGATGGCTGTCCTGATTGCCTCTTGGCAAGTGGGATTTTTAAGAAGCCCCGGGTTCAAGGACCAAGTCCACTCTCTCGATGAGAGTTCTGGCAATGTCAAGGATAGTAAAACTGGGGCATGGTCCGACCAAATCATTGGGTCAATTTGTGTCAGCGGGTGAAACGAGAGCAGTCTGTGACTAATTAAAAAATAATCTATTCTGCTATATGAGTCATGTACCCTGGAGTAGAAAGTATAGTCACGTGTGGAGGGGTGGGTCAGTCTCCAAACATTGACCAATATAGATTCCATTAGTTTAGCTCTCAGGCTCTCCTACTGGGAAGGGGGGACGGCCGACCTACCCGTAGATGAGACGAGGACCTGATCCAGCATAAAATTGAGGTCTCCTCCGACTATTACTGCACCCTCGGCGAATGCTGTAAGGTCGCGTAAGTATGCTTTACAAGTTCTAATCTGATCCTGGTTAGGGAGATAAAAGTTAGCGATGGTAAATACATCTCTGATAATTTTAATCTTTAGGAACAAATACCTTCCTTGCATATCAGGTTTAGAGACAAGTACTTGAGCCTGTAGCGACTTGTGTAGGGCAATACTGACCCCATTAGATTTTGAGTCTGGGTTGCTGCTATGGAACCAATGTGAATAATATTTATGGTTAAGTGATGGTATCCGATCTGACCTAAAATGTGTCTCCTGAAGAAGTAATATATGAACCCGTTTCTTATGCATATGGTAAAGTACCTGTGAGCATTTTTCTGGGGTATTAAACCCTCTAATGTTCAGAGAACAAAGTTTCAAAGTGGACATCGTAAATTAATACAAGAATCAGTGATGGGACCGAGTGGTGGTATGAGGAGAAGAGGTATTGGGTGTAGAAGAGTAAGCCCTTAAGAAAGAAGAAATAGAAGAAAAATCAGTAGGAAGATTAGAAAGGACAGAATATGAATAAAAGGTTCAGACGAAGAAAGAAATTCCGTCTTATTAGACCACAGGTAGCTACCCCTATGGACTAAGATTAAACAGAGAATCTCTGTAAGTAGTGTCAAAGACACACCCTAATTTGGGAGGTGACTGCACCCTAAAACACGAACAATCAGCCAGGCCCCCACAGCAAACTAATTATACATTGTTAATTAATTTATGAAACTAAACAAATCCAGTGCCCCTGACTTATCAAAATTCCCTTTAACACTACATAAAACCAGAGGCATCTAAAAGGTGGTGTAAATCCCTGTGGGCTATTTTTAGACATAATAAGCCAATGCAATGCATAGTGAGGTTCCACCCAGGGACTGCAAAGCCCCCCATAAGAAATCTACTAATATTAAAATGAATAAACTCCGACATGAGGATAAATACAGTAGAGAGAGCGAGTGACTATGATAGGACAGACTCCTAAGGCTCAGGAGTCACCAGATTGACCAGTGGAGTCACTGCGTGGGTATCTTCTCCTCTTCCTCTTAGTTCCCATTGTCACTCTCCCACCTCTCCCTGCTCCTCCGAACCCAAAAGAGGATAAACGGGGCCACTCTCCCAGGGTGACTGGTGGCAACCCCAGAGATGATGAAAAATCCAGAAGATCCAATGGCGATCTCAGGGTCACCGTGCCAGTGTCCCCACAAGCATGAAGCTGAAAGGGGTATCCCCACTTGTAAGTAATGTTCTTCGCACGCAGAGCCTCCAAAAGAGGTCAGAGAGCCCTTCTTTTAGCCAGAGTTATAGGGGAGAGGTCCACTAGAAGTTGAATATTTGTGCTATTAAAGTCTATGGCATCGTTCTCTCTAGCTTGACGCATAATGTCTTCTTTAATTTGGAAGAAGTGGATCCTGCAAATGATGTCTCTAGGTCTAGATGGGTCAGGGTGTTTGGGGCCCAGGGATCGGTGAGCTCTGTTCAGCTCGAGATGTTCCTCCGTGGATCTACTCAGCAATGAGTTGAAAAGGTGCTGTAGGGCTGAACTCAGTTCCCGTGGAGCCACCGACTCCGGGAGACCTCGGAGTCTAATGTTGATTCTCCGGTTTCTGTTTTCGGAGTCTTCTAGCATATCCAGAACTAGATCAAAATTCTGGGAGTGCTGATCCAAAATATGCTGCTCGGTGTGGAGCTGGGTAGATAGTTCATCCACTTTAGCTTCAAGTGCAGTGATGGCAGAGTTTATATTAGAAACATCTTTTTTGAGGGAGTCAATTTCCCCTTTGCATACGGCCTCCAATCACTGGATATAACCCTCCATATCGGTCTTAGTGGGTATGGCACTTAAATGGGCCCGTAATTCCCCAGCGTTCATAGTCAGGAGCGAGGGATCCCCGAGGTTTGCAGAGCTAATAAGGGTCCCAGGACCATCCTGGGTAATCATACTGCTATTCTCAGTCACGCCAGTGTCAGAGTCAGATGCAACGGGTCCCAGAACTGTGCTGCTTGTAGCTCCTGCACTCCTCAGAGACTCAGCTCGGGTAGAGGAATGGGTTAACTGAGTAGATGGTGAAGCTGACTTGGAGGGGGAGGGGTGGGTCCCAGAGCTCTCCCTCTCTGCATGCCTGCATTACCATTGTCACTAACATCAGATCCCAATTGAACTGCCTCATCCCCTCCCTGTGTCTGTGTTTCCGGAGTGCGGCCTCTGCGTGATAATCTGGCCCCAGCAGCAGGTAAGCTTGCTCCCCTCAGGCCCCGCACTCTGGGTCCTCCCACAGCAGCAGCCATATCTGCACATGTGATCTGTTTTCCCGCTCTGCCTGAGACTGAAAAATACCGAGTGATGCCAGAGTCAGCGGGTCCAAAGATGAGCTACCGTGATGCCTGGGAGCGGAGACCGGACTTTCTTCTCATGTAGAGGCTGGGATCTGCTTGTGCTGGCTAATGCTTTGCTGTAAGGGCTCTGGGAAGCAGGAGCTCTCTCTAAGTGCGACCGCTCTGCTTCATGGCCAGGCCACGCCCCCGCTCCATAGCTTTTTGTGACCTATCTCTGGTTAAGATTTCTTGTTGGATTGGCTGCCATTATATTATTTGTATGTGGCTTACCATGGCCCTATGTGCACTCTTACTATGTAGCACCCTTTACAAGATATCTCATGTGTAGCCATTTAATCTTATATATCTGCCTCTTAATGGTCGTGTGTGGAGCGCCGTAGCTCCTGGCAGTTTGCACTGTTGTCATGTTAGTTTCCTATGATACTTATTTATACTGTACATTGTTGTAATGAATACAATTTTACTTTTTATGTCCTTTATACTCAGTATTTTATCCTATATTAAATTGAGGGCTATGTGGCGCTCAATACATTGAATGGAGGGCAATGTGGGGTTCATAACCATATTTTTCAAACTATAGGGCGCACTTTTTCCTCCAAAAATTTGAAGGAAAGTGGGGGATGCGTCTTATAGTCCAAATGTGGTGCGTATATATACATTATATATATATATACATATATATATATATATAATGGGGGAAAAGTCTTATAGTGGGGGATGCGTCTTATAGTCTGAATGTGGTGTGTGTGTGTGTGTGTGTGTGTGTGTGTGTGTATATATACAGTACAGACCAAAAGTTTGGACACATCTCATTTAAATATTTTTCTGTATTTTCATGACAATGAAAATTGTACATTCACACTGAAGGCATCAAAACTATGAATTAACACATGTGGAATTATATACTTAACAAAAAAGTGTGAAACAACTGAAAATATGTCTTATACTCTAGGTTCTTCAAAGTAGCCACCTTTTGCTTTAATGACTGCTTTGCACACTCTTGGCATTCTCTTGATGAGCTTCAAGAGGTAGTCACCGGAAATGGTTTTCACGTCACAGGTGTGCCCTGTCAGGTTTAATAAGTGGGATTTCTTGCCTCATAAATGGGGTTGGGACCATCAATTGTGTTGTGCAGAAGTCTGGTGGATACACAGTTAATTGTCCTACTGAATAGACTGTTAGAATTTGTATTATGGCAAGAAAAAAGCAGCTAAGCAAAGAAAAACGAGTGGCCATCATTACTTTAAGAAATGAAGGTCAGTCAGTCCGAAAAATTGGGAAAACTTTGAAAGTGTCCCCAAGTGCAGTTGCAAAAACCATCAAGCACTACAAAGAAACTGGCTCACATGAGGACCGCCCCAGGAAAGGAAGATCAAGAGTCACCTCTGCTTCTGAGGATAAGATTATCCGAGTCACCAGCCTCAGAAATCGCAGGTTAACAGCAGCTCAGATTCGAGACCAGGTCAATGCCACACAGAGTTCTAGCAGCAGACACATCTCTACAACAACTGTTAAGAGAAGACTTTGTGCAGCAGGCCTTCATGATAAAATAGCTGCTAGGAAACCACTGCTAAGGACAGGCAACACGCAGAAGAGACTTGCTTGGGCTAAAGAATACAAGGAATGGACATTAGACCAGTGGAAATCTGTGCTTTGGTCTGATGAGTCCAAATTTGAGATCTTTGGTTCCAACCACCGTGTCTTTATGCAACGCAGAAAAGGTGAACGGATGGTTCCCACCGTGAAGCATGGAGGAGGAGGTGTGATGGTGTTGGGGTGCTTTGCTGGTGACACTGTTGGGGATTTATTCAAAATTGAAGGCATACTGAACCAGCATGGCTACCACAGCATCTTGCAGCAGCATGCTATTCCATCCGGTTTGCGTTTAGTTGGACCATCATTTATTTTTCAACAGGACAATGACCCCAAACAAATCTCCTGGCTGTGTAAGGGCTATTTGACCAAGAAGGAGAGTGATGGGTTGCTACGCCAGATGATCTGGCCCCCACAGTCACCAGACCTGAACCCAATCGAGATGGTTTGGGGTGAGCTGGACCGCAGAGTGAAGGCAAAAGGGCCAACAAGTTCTAAGTATCTCTGGGAACTCCTTCAAGTTTGTTGGAAGACCATTTCCGGTGACTACCTCTTGAAGCTCATCAAGAGAATGCCAAGAGTGTGCAAAGCAGTCATCAAAGCAAAAGGTGGCTACTTTGAAGAACCTAGAATATAAGACATATTTTCAGTTGTTTCACACTTTTTTGTTAAGTATATAATTCCACATGTGTTAATTCATAGTTTTGATGCCTTCAGTGTGAATGTACAATTTTCAAGTGATGAAAATACAGAAAAATCTTTAAATGAGAAGGTGTGTCCAAACTTTTGGTCTGTACTATATATATATATATATATATATATATATATATATATATATATATACATATGTGCACTGCTCAAAAAAATAAAGGGAACACTCAAATAACACATCCTAGATCTGAATGAATGAAATATTCTCATTGAATACTTTGGTCTGTACAAAGTTGAATGTGCTGACAACAAAATCACACAAAAATCATCAATGGAAATCAAATTTATTAACCAATGGAGGCCTTGATTTGGAGTCAACCCCAAAATTAAAGTGGAAAAGCACACTACAGGCTGATCCAACTTTGATGTAATGTCCTTAAAACAAGTCAAAATGAGGTTCAGTATTGTGTGTGGCCTCCACGTGCCTCTATGACCTCCCTACAATGCCTGGGCATGCTCCTGATGAGGTTGTGGATGGTCTCCTGTGATATCTCCTCCCAGACCTGGACTAAAGCATCCGCCAACTCCTGGACAGTCTGTGGTGCAACGTGACGTTGGTGGATGGAGCGAGACATGTCCCAGATGTGCACAATCGGATTCAGGTCTGGGGAATGGGGGGGCCAGTCCAGAGCTTCAATGCCTTCACCTTGCAGGAACTGCTGACACACTCCAGCCACATGAGGTCTGGCATTGTCCTGCATTAGGAGGAACCCAGGGCCAACCGCACCAGCATATGGTCTCACAAGGGGTCTGAGGATCTCATCTCAGTACCTAATGGCAGTCAGGCTACCTCTGGCGAGCACATGGAGGGCTGTGCGGCCCTCCAAAGAAATGCCACCCCATAACATTACTGACCCACTGCCAAACCGGTCATGCTGAAGGATGTTTCAGGCAGCAGATTGCTCTCCACTGCATCTCCAGACTCTGTCACATCTGTCACATGTGCTTAGTGTGAACCTGCTTTCATCTGTGAAGAGCACAGGGCACCAGTGGGGATTTTGCCAATCCTGGTGTTCTGTGGCAAATGCCAAGCGTGTTGCACGTTGTTTGGCTGTGAGCACAACCCCCATCTGTGGATGTTGGGCCCTCATACCACCCTCATGGAGTCGGTTTCTAACCGTTTGTGCAGACACATGCACATTTGTGGCCTGCTGGAGGTCATTTTGCAGGTCTCTGGCAGTGCTCCTCCTGTTCCTCCTTGCAGAAAGGCAGAGGTGGCGGTCCTGCTGTTGGGTTGTTGCCCTCCTACGGCCCCCTCCTGGTGTACTGGCCTGTCTCCTGGTAGCACCTCCAGCCTCTGGACACTACGCTGACAGACACAGCAAACCTTCTTGCCACAGCTCGCATTGATGTGCCATCCTGGATGAGCTGCACTACCTGAGCAACTTCTGTGGGTTGTAGAGTCCGTCTCATGTTTCCACGAGTGTGAAAGCACAACTAACATTCAAAAGTGACGAAAACATCAGCCAGAAAGCATTGGTACTGAGATGTGGTCTGTGGTCCCCACCTGCAGAACCACTACTTTATTGAGGGTGTCTTGATAATTGCCAATAATTTCCATCTAATGTCTATTCCATTTGCACAACAGTATGTGAAATTGATTGTCAGTCAGTGCTGCTTCCTAAGTGGACAGTTTGATTTCACAGAAGTTTGATTTACTTGGAGTTATATTCTGTTGTTTAAGTGTTCCCTTTATTTTTTGAGCAGTGTATATACATACATACACGCACACACACACACACTGTGGGGGGAGCGGCACAGGAGCTGACACAGGAGGCAGGAGATGGCTGCTGCTACTCATGCTTTGTGCCTGTTGCTAAAGAAAATGAATATTCACTGCTCCCCATGCCCATGGGAGTGAGGAGCACTGAATATTGATTCTCCTTACTAGCGGGCACACAGTGTAGCTGCAGCGCGGCTCCTGCTGCTGCCAGGTGATCGCGTGTGCCCGCTATAAAAGACCATGAATATTCACCCCCCTCCACGCCCATGGGAGTGGAGAGGGCTGAATATTCATGCTCTTTGATAGCGGGCACACGCGATTGCCCAGTAGCAGCAGGAACTGCTCTGCGGCTATACTGTGTGCCGGCTTTTAAAGAGAATGAAGTCACTGCTCCCCACGCACAGTCCCAGCGTGGGGAGCAGTGAGTATTCTGGCAGCTGATCTCACCTTGTGAGGGCGCATGAAAGTGACGCCATGCACGGCTCGCACGATGAGCCCAGTGCTGGCAGCAGAGCAGGACGCAGCACTGGAGGAGAGAGAAGAGGTGAGTATAATTGTTTATTTTTTTGTGTGTGCAGCATTATGGGGAATAGGGGGTCGGCATGCATACCAGGAAGTGGGATGGGGGGACCATGCATACCAGGAAGAGGTATGAAGAGGGTCATACATGCCAGTATGAGGGATGAGGATGCTGTGCATACAAGGAAGAGGGATGAATAGGCCATGCATACCAGGATGAGGGATGAGGGGTGCCATGCATAGATGGATGAGGGGTGCCATGCATACCAGGAAGAGGGATGAAGGGGTCATGCATACCAGGAAGAGGGATGAGGGGTGCCAGGTATACCAGGAAGAGGAATGAGGGGTGCCATGCATACCAGGATAGGGATGAGGGGTGCCTTGCATACCAGGATAGGGATGAGGGGGGCCATGCATACCAGGATAAGGATGAGGGGTGCCATGCATACCAGGATGAGGGGTGGCTTGCATACCAGGATGGAGATCAGCAGTGCCTTGCATACCAGGATGGGGATCAGGGGTGCCAAGCATACCAAGATAGGGATGGGTGCCACGTATAATACAAAGAGCGGGGCCATATATACCAGGATGGGGGATATTAACAGAATTGGGGGACATCACCCCTATAGCAGTGTCAGCAGCAGGCCCCCTCCCCCTTAACAGTGCATTATGACCACATTTTTTGCTTCGATTTTTTTTTCCTATTTTCCTCCTCTAAAACCTAGGTACGTCTTATATTCCCGTGCTTCTTATAGTCCGAAAAATACGGTCTATTAAATGATAGGGCACACGGGCCGTTATTAAATTTAGTGCCACGTGGGGCCCATTATATTATGTGGAGACCTATATGTGTCCCCTTATATTAAATGGAAGGCTATGTGAGTCCCGTGATATTATATGAATAGCCATGTGATGCCCATTATATTAAATTGAAGACTATGTGGGGTTCATTATTTTAAATGGATGGTTATGTGGGGTCCACTATATTAAATGGAGGGCTAAGCGGTCCCATTATATTAAATAGAATGCTATGCACATCCCATTATATTAAACTAGCTATTGAACCCATTATATGCCCGGGTGGTGAGCATTTTTATTGGTATATGGTCTCCCATGCTGGTATGTGCTGCCCCCTCCTGGTATTTGTGCTGCCCCCCTCCTGGTGTTTCTGCTGCCCCCATCATGGTATTTGTGCTGCCCCCATCCTGTCCCCACCATCCTCTTCTGGTATGCATGGTACCCCTCATCCCTATCCTGGTATGCATGGTACCCCTCATCCCTATCCTTGTATGCATGGCACCCCTCATCCATATCCTGGTATGCATGGCACCCCTCATCCCTATCCTGGTATGCATGGCACTCCTGATCCCCATTCTGGTGTGCATGGCACCCATCATCCCCATCCTGGTATGCATGGCACCTTTCACCCCTAATCCTGGTATGCATGGCACCCCTCACCCCCAATCCTGGCATGCATGGCACCCCTCACCCCCAATCCTGGTATGCATGGCACCCCTTATCCCAATCCTGGCATGCATGGCACCCCTCATCCCTCATCCTGGTATGCATGGCTCCCTCATACCCAATCCTGGTATGTATGGTCCCCTCAGCCTTATCCTGGTATGCATGGGCCCCTCTCCCCCATCATGGTATGCATGGCACTCCTCATCCCCATCCTGGTATGCATGGTACCCCATCCCTATTCTGGTATGTATGGTACCCCTCATCCTGGTATGTTTGGTACCCCTCATCCCTATCCTGGTATGCATGGCACCCCATCCCTCATCCTGGTATGTATGGTACCCCTCATCCCTATCCTGGTATACATGGTACCCTTCATCCCTATCCTGGTATGCATGGCACCCCATCCCTCATCCTGGTATGCATGGTACCCCTCATCACTATCCTGGTATGCATGGCCCCTCATCCGAATCCTGGTATGCATGGCCCCCCACATCCCTGTCCTGGTATACATGGCACCCCTCATCCCTATCCTGGTATGCATGGCACCCCTCATCCCCAATCCTGGTATGCATGGCACCCCTCATCCCCAATCCTGGTATGCATGGCACCCCTCATCCCCAATCCTGGTATGCATGGCACCTCTCATCCCCAATCCTGGTATGCATGGCACCCCACATCCCCAATCCTGGTTTGCATGGCACCCCTCATCCCCAATCCTGGTATGCATGGCACCCCTCATCCCCAATCCTGGTATGCATGGCACTCCTCATCCCCAATCCTGGTATGCATGGCACCCCTCATCCCCAATCCTGGTATGCAAGGCACCCCTCGTCCCCAATACTGGTATGCATGGCACCCCTCGTCCCCAATCCTGGTATGTATGGCACACCTTATCCACAATCCTGGTTTGCATGCCACTCCTCATCCCTTATGCTGGTATGTATGGCACCCCTCATACCCAATTCTGGTATTTGTGGCACCCCTCATCGCCAATCCTGGTATGCATGGCACCCCTCATACCCAATTCTGGTATTTGTGGCACCCCTCATCGCCAATCCTGGTATGCACTGCACCCCTCATTCCAAATCTGGTATACATTGCACCCTTCATCCCAATCCTGGTATGCATGGCACCCTAACTCTCATCCTGGAATGCATGGCCCCCTCATCCTAAATTTGGTATACATGGCACCCCTCATCCCAATCCTGGTATGTATGACACCCCTCATCCCCCAATCCTGGTATGTATGGTACCCAATCCCTCATCCTGGTATGCATGGCACCACTCATCCCCTAATCCTGGTATGCATGCCACCCCATCCCTCATCCTGTTATGTATGATACCCCTCATACCTATTCTGGTATGTATGGTACCCCTTATCCTGGTATGCATGGCACCCCATCCCTCATCCTGGTATACATGGTCTCCTCATCCCCCAATCCTGGTATGCATGGCACCCTATCCCTCATCCTGGTGTGCATGGTACCCCGTATTCATATCCTGGTATGCATGGTACCCCTTATCCCTATTCTGGTATGTATGGAACCCCTCATCCTGGTATGCATGGCACCCCATCCCTCATCCTGGTATACATGGTACCCCTTATCCCTATTCTGGTATGTATGGTACCCCTCATCTTGGTATGCATGGCACCCCATCCTTCATCCTGGTATGCATGGTACCCCGCATCCCTATTCTGGTACGTATGGTACCCCTCATCCTGGTATATATGGCACCCGTCATCCCAATTCTGGTATGTATTTCCTCCTCATCCCCCAATCCTGGTATGCATGACACCCAATCCCTCATCCCGGTATGCATGGCTCCCTCATCCCCAATCCTGGTATGTATGGCCCCCTCATCCCTATCTTGGTATGCATGGCACTCCTCATCCCCCAATCCTGGTATGCATGGCACCCCATCCCTTATCCTGGTATGCATGGCACCCCATTCCTTATCCTGGTATGCATGGTACTCCTCATCACTATTTGGTATGCATGGTACCCTTCATCTTGGTATGCATGGCACCTGATCCCTCATCCTGGTATGCATGGTACCCCGCATTCCTATCCTGTTATGCATGGTACCCCTCATCCCTATTCTGGTATGCATGGTAACCCTCTTCATTCCTGTTGCTGTTATGATGGCACCCCTCACCCCCCAATCCTGGTATGCATGGTCCCCTCACCCCCCAATCCTGGTATGCATGGTCCCCTCACGAACCCAATCTTGGTATGTGTGGTACCCCTCATCCTGGTATGCGTGGCACCCAATTACTCATCCTGGTTTGCATGGTCCCCTCACCCCCCAATCCTGGTATGCATGGTCTCCCCCCTCAACCCCCCAATCCTGGTATGCATGGTACTCCTCATCCCACAATCCTGGTATGTTTGGTACCCCTCATCCCCCAATCCTGGTGTGCATGGCACCCCTCACCCCCCAATCCTGGTATGTATGGTACCTCTCATCCTACAATCCTGGTATGCATGGCCCCATCATCCCCCAATCCTGGTATGTGTGGCCCCCTAACCCCAAATCCTGGTATGTATGGCACCCCTCATCTCTTTCACGCTGCACACATCCAAAAAAATTAACACTTATACTCCTCTTTCTTCCTTGTGCTTCAGGGCTGCTGTGTCTCGTTCTGCCGGAGGCTTGGAGAGGAGTGCGGTGCCGGAGTACGCACATGCCCATACCGCGCTGTCTGGCGCCATTTTGCTGAAGACACACTGCAAATGTGTCTTCAGTAAAATGGCGCCGGACAGCGCTATGCGCATGCGCCGATTCCGGCGCCTCACTCCTGCCCTGGTGTCCGGCGAGAAGAGAGGCGCCGCAGCAACGCTCCTCCCGATCAGGTAAGTATGGTGCCGAAGATCGGGGTATGCGTTCTGTGCCTACTCATACCGCGATCTCCGGCTCCATACACACTCCTCTTACCTGTAACAGCTACATGCGTTCTTCTGTCTGGAGCCAGACTGCACAGACGTGTCATGCTTGCGCTGTCTATAAAAGCTTGAGACAGAGGTAAGCATCTCCGGTTACATTATAGATGGAGTTCTTTGTGGGACCCATTATATTAATTGCAGGGCTACATGGGGCCAATTGTATTAAATGTAGGGTTTTGTGGGTCACATTATATTAAATGGAAGGCTATGTACAGTACAGACCAAAAGTTTGGACACACCTTCTCTTTTAAAGATTTTTCTGTATTTTCATGACTATGAAAATTGTACATTCACACTCAAGGCATCAAAACTATGAATTAACACATGTGGAATTATATACTTAACAAAAAAGTGTGAAACAACTGAAAATATGTCTTATCTTCTAGGTTCTTCAAAGTAGCTACCTTTTGCTTTGATGACTGCTTTGCACACTCTTGGCATTCTCTTGATGAGCTTCAAGAGGTAGTCACCGGAAATGGTTTTCACTTCACAGGTGTGCCCTGTCAGGTTTAATAAGTAGGATTTCTTGCCTTATAAATGGGGTTGGGACCATCAGTTGTGTTGTGCAGAAGCCAGGTGGATACACAGCTGATAGTCCTACTGAATAGACTGTTAGAATTTGCAAGAAAAAAGCAGCTAGGTAAAGAAAAACGAGTGGCCATCATTACTTTAAGAAATGAAGGTCAGTCAGTCCAAAAAATTGGGCAAACTTTGAAAGCGTCCCCAAGTGCAGTTGCAAAAACCATCAAGCGCTACAAAGAAACTGGCTCACATGAGGACCGCCCCAGGAAAGGAAGACCAAGAGTCACCTCTGCTTCTGAGGATAAGTTTATTCGAGTCAACAGCCTCAGAAATTGCAGGTTAACAGCAGCTCAGATTAGAGACCAGGTCAATGCCACACAGAATTCTAGCAGCAGACACATCTCTTCAACAACTGTTAAGAGGAGACTTTGTGCAGCAGGCCTTCATGGTAAAATAGCTGCTAGGAACCCACTGCTAAGGACAGGCAATAAGCAGAAGAGACTTGTTTGGGCTAAAGAACACAAGGAATGGACATTAGACCAGTGGAAAACTGTGCTTTGGTCTGATGAGTCCAAATATGAGATCTTTGGTTCCAACCACCGTGTCTTTGTGCGACCTAGAAAAGGTGAACGGATGGACTTTACATGCCTGGTTCCCACCGTGAAGCATGGAGGAGGAGGTGTGATGGTGTGGGGGTGCTTTGCTGGTGACAATGTTGGGCATTTATTCAAAATTGAAGGCATGCTGAATCAGCATGGCTACCACAGCATCTTGCAGTGGCATGCTATTCCATCCGGTTTGCGCTTAGTTGGACCATCATTTATTTTTCAACATGACAATGACCCCAAACACACCTCCAGGCTGTGTAAGGGCTATTTGACCAAGAAGGAGAGTAATGGGGTGCTACGCCAGATGACCTGGCCTCCACAGTCACCAGACCTGAACCCAATCGAGATGGTTTGGGTTGAGCTGGACCGCAGAGTGAAGGCAAAATGGACAACAAGTGCTAAGCATCTCTGGGAACTCCTTCAAGATGGTTGGAAGACCATTTCCGGTGACTACCTCTTGAAGCTCATCAAGAGAATGCCAAGAGTGTGCAAAGCAGTCATCAAAGCAAATGGTGTCTACTTTGAAGAACCTAGAATATAAGACATATTTTCAGTAGTTTCACACTTTTTTGTTAAGTATATAATTACACATGTGTTAATTCATAGTTTTTATGCCTTTAGTGTGAATGTACAATTTTCATAGTCATGAAAATACAGAAAAATCTTTAAATGAGAAGGTGTGTCCAAACTTTTGGTCTGTACTGTAGGTAGGGCACATTACAATAAATGGAGGGCTATATGGGACCCCTTATATTGAATGGAGGGCTATGTGGGTTCCAATATATTATAAGAAAATCCATGTGGGGCTCATAACATTAAATGGAGGGTTATATTTGGCTCATTATTTTATTTGTAAAGCTATGTGATGCCCATTACATTAACTGAAGGGCTATGTCAGATCCATTATATTAATTTGAGGGCTATGTGGCATCCATTACATTAAATGGAGGGCTATGTGAGGCCCATTATATTAAACTAGCTATTGAACCCGTTCTATGCCCGTGTGGCAAGCATTTTTATTGGTATATGGTCTCCCATGCTGGTATGTGCTGCCCCCCTCCTGGTATTTGTGCTGCCCTCATCCTGTCCCCACCATCCTATCCTGATATACATGGCACCCCTCACCCCTATCCTGGTATGCATGGCACCCCTCACCCCTATCCTGGTATGCATGGCACCCCTCCCCCCCAATCCTGGTATGCATGGCACCCCTCACCCCCAATCCTGGTATGCATGGCACCCCTCACACCCAATCCTGGTATGCATGGCACCCCTCACCCCCCAATCCTGGTATGCATGGCCCCCTCATCCCAATCCTGGTGTATGTGGTACTCTTCATCACTATCCTGGTATGTGTGGTACTCCTCATCGCTATCCTGGTATGCATGGTACCCCATCCCTCATCCCTATCCTGGTATGTATGGTGTCCCTCATCCTGATATGCATGGCACCCCTCATCCCCAATCCCAGTATGCATGGCACCCCTCATCCCCAATCCTGGTATGCATGGAACCCCTCATCCCCAATCCTGGTATGCATGGCACCCCTCATCCCCAATCCCGGTATGCATGGCACCCCTCATCCCCAATCCTGGTATGCATGGCATCCCTCATCCCCAATCATGGTATGCATGGCACCCCTCATCCCCAATCCTGGTATGCATGGCACCCCTCATCATCAGTCCTGGTATGCATGGCTCCCTCATCCCCAATCCTGGTCCTGGTATGCATGGCATCCCTCATCCCCAATCCTGGTATGCATGGCACCCCTCATCCCCAATCCTGGTATGCATGGAACCCCTCATCCCCAATCCTGGTATGCATGGCACCCCTCATCCCCAATCCTGGTATGCATGGAACCCCTCATCCCCAATCCTGGTATGAATGGCTCTCTCATCCCCAATCCTGGTATACATGGCACCCCTCATCCCCAATCCTGGTATGCATGGCACTCCTCATCCCCATCCTGGTATACATGATACCCCTCATCCCTATCCTGGTGTGTATGGTACCCCTCATCCTTGTATGCATGGCACCCCTCATCCCTATCCTGGTTTGTACGGTACCCCTCATCCTGGTATGCATGGCACCCCTTATCCCTAATCTGGTATGCATGGAACCCCTCACCCCCCCCAATCCTGGTATGCAAGGTCCCCTCACCCCCCAATCCTGGTATGCATGGTCCCCTCACCCCCCAATCCTGGTATGCATGGTCCCCTCACGAGCCCAATCTTGGTATGTGTGGTACCCCTCATCCTGGTATGCGTGGCACCCCATTCCTCATCCTGGTTTGCATGATCCCCTCACCCCCCAATACTGATATGCATGGTCTCCCCCCTCAACCCCCCAATCCTGGTATGCATAGTACTCCTCATCCCACAATCCTGGTATGCTTGATACCCCTCATCCCCCAATCCTGGTGTGCATGGCACCCCTCACCCCCCAATCCTGGTATGTATGGTACCTCTCTTCCCCCAATCCTGGTATGCATGGCCCCATCATCCCTCAATCCTGGTATGTGTGTCCCCCTAACCCCAAATCCTGGTATGCATGGCACCCCTCATCTCTTTCACGCTGCACACATCCAAAACAATTAACACTTATACTCCTCTTTCTTCCTTGTGCTCCAGCACTGCTGTGTCTCGTTCTGCCTGAGGCTGGGAGAGGAGTGCGGCTCTGGAGTACGCACATGCCCATACCGCGCTGTCTGGCGCCATTTTGCTGAAGACACACTGCAAATGTTTCTTCAGTAAAATGGCGCCGGACAGTGCTATGCGCATGCGCCGATTCCGGCGCCTCACTCCTGCCCTGGTGTCCGGCGAGAAGAGAGGCGTCGCAGCAACGCTCCTCCCGATCAGGTAAGTATGGCGCCGAAGATCGGGGTATGCGTTCTGTGCCTACTCATACCGCGATCTCCGGCTCCATACACACTCCTCTTACCTGTAACAGCTACATGCGTTCTTCTGTCTGGAGCCAGACTGCACAGACGTGTCATGCTTGCGCAGTCTATAAAAGCTTGAGACAGAGGTAAGCATCTCCAGTTATATTATAGATGGAGTTCTTTGTGGGACCCATTATATTAATTGCAGGGCTACATGGGGCCCATTGTATTAAATGTAGGGTTTTGTGGGTCACTTTATATTAAATGGAAGGCTATGTAGGTAAGGCACATTACAATAAATGGAGGGCTATATGGGACCCCTTATATTGAATGGAGGGCTATGTGGGTTCCAATATATTATAAGAAAATCCATGTGGGGCTCATAACATTAAATGGAGGGTTATACTTGGCTCATTATTTTATTTGTAAAGCTATGTGATGCCCATTACATTAACTGAAGGGCTATGTCAGATCCATTATATTAATTTGAGGGCTATGTGGCATCCATTACATTAAATGGAGGGCTATGTGAGGCCCATTATATTAAACTAGCTATTGAACCCGTTCTATGCCCGTTTGGCAAGCATTTTTATTGGTTTATGGTCTCCCATGCTGGTATGTGCTGCCCCCCTCCTGGTATTTGTGCTGCCCCCATCCTGTCCCCACCATCCTATCCTGATATACATGGCACCCCTCACCCCTATCCTGGTATGCATGGCACCCCTCACCCCTATCCTGGTATGCATGGCACCCCTCTCCCTCCAATCCTGGTATGCATGGCACCCCTCACCCCCAATCCTGGTATGCATGGCCCCCTCATCCCAATCCTGGTGTATGTGGTACTCCTCATCACTATCCTGGTAAGTGTGGTACTCCTCATCGCTATCCTGGTATGCATGGTACCCCATCCATCATCCCTATCCTGGTATGCATGGTATCCCTCATCCTGGTATGCATGGCACCCCTCATCCCCAATCCCAGTATGCATGGCACCCCTCATCCCCAATCCCAGTATGCATGGCACCCCTCATCCCCAATCCTGGTATGCATGGCACCCCTCATCCCCAATCCTGGTATGCATGGCACCCCTCATCCCCAATCCTGGTATGCATGGCACCCCTCATCCCCAATCTCGGTATGCATGGCACTCCTCATCCCCAATCCTGGTATGCATGGCACCCCTCACCCCCAATCCTGGTATGCATGGCACCCCTCATCCCCAATCCTGGTATGCATGACACCCCTCATCCCCAGTCCTGGTATGCATGGCTCCCTCATCCCCAATCCTGGTCCTGGTATGCATGGCACCCCTCATCCCCAATCCTGGTATGCATGGCATCCCTCATCCCCAATCCTGGTATGCATGGCACCCCTCATCCCCAATCCTGGTATGCATGGAACCCCTCATCCCCAATCCTGGTATGCATGTCTCTCTCATCCCCAATCCTGGTATACATGGTACCCCCCATCCCCAATCCTTGTATGCATGGCACTCCTCATCCCCATCCTGGTATACATGATACCCCTCATCCCTATCCTGGTATGTATGGTACCCCTCATCCTTGTATGCATGGCACCCCTCATCCCTATCCTGGTTTGTATGGTACCCCTCATCCTGGTATGCATGGCACCCCATCCCTCATCCTGGTATGCATGGTACCCCTTATCCCTATTCTGGTATGCATGGCACCCCTCACCCCCCAATTCTGGTATGCATGGCACCCCTCTCCCCCCAATCCTGGTATGCATGGCACCCCTCCTCCTGGTATGCATGGTCCCCCCAGATCCCTATCCTGGTATGCATGGTCCCCTCATCCCCAAAATCCTGATATGCATGGTCCCCTCACCCCTGAATCCTGGTATGCATGGTCCCCTCACCCCCCCAATCCTGGTATGCATGGTCCCCTCAACCCCCAATCCTGGTATGCATGGTCCCCTCACCCCCCAATCCTGGTATGCATGGTCCCCTCACCCCCCCAATCCTGGTATACATGGTACCCCTCATCCTAGTATGCATGGTCCCCCCATATCTCTATCCTGGTATGCATGGTCCCCTCACCCCTCAATCCTGGTATTCATGGTCCCCTCACCCCCCAATCCTGGTATGCATGGTCCCCTCACCCCCCAGTCCTGGTATGCATGGTCCCCTCACCCCCCAATCCTGGTATGCATGGTACCCCTCATCCTGGTATGCATGGTCCCTCCAGATCCCTATCCTGGTATGCATGGTCCCCTCACCCCCCAAATCCTGGTATGCATGGTCCCCTCATCCCACAATCTTGGTATGTGTGGCCCCCTCATGCCTTTCATGCTGTACACACATATAAAAAAATAAACACTTTATACTCACCTTTCTTCCCTGTGCTCCAGCGCTGCGGTGTCCTGTTCTGCCGGGGAAGGAGCACCACACTGTCCGGCGCCATTTTGCTGAAGACACACTGCAAATGTGTCTTCAGTAAAATGGCGCCGGATAACACTATGCGCCGATCCAATGCCTTCACTCCGTCTCCGGCAAAGAGAGACGCCTCAGCAATGCTCCTCCCGGTCAGGTAAGTATGGCCCTGGAGATCGTGGTATGCGTTCAGTGTCTACGCATACCGTGAACTCCGGCGCCATACACTCCTCTTATCTGTAACAGCTGGATGCCTGCTTCTGTCTGGAGCCAGACTGCACGACGCACATGCGCAGTCTATAAAGGCTTCAGACAGAGACACGCTTCCCCGGTTATATTATAGATGAAAGGGTATATGGGGCCGTTATATTAAATTTAGTGCCATGCGAGGTCCTTTATATTAAATGGAGAGCTATGTGGTATCCATTATATTATGTGAAGGGCTATATGTGACCCCTTATATTAAATGGAGGGCTATGTTGGACTCAGTATATTAAATGGAGGGCTATATGTGGCCCATTATATTAAATGAAGGGTTTTGTGGGGCCCATGTTATATGTAAAGCTATGTGGTGTCCATTATAATAAGTAGAAAGCTATAAAGGTCATATTATATTAAATGGAGTTCTTTGTGGGACCCATTATATTACTTGCATGGACATGGGGCCCACTGTATTAAATGGAGGGTTTTGAAGAACTCTTTATATTATATGTAAAGCTATGAGGGGCCTATTATATTGAATGTTTGCCTATGTGGGACCTATTTTATTAAATTGAGGGCTATGTGCGCCCCCATCCTGTTATATGCTACCTCCATCCTGCGACATCCTGAGATTTGATCAATTAACAGCTTTGACCTACACATTTTTGCCAGAACTCTGCTTTTCAAAAAATGTTTTCACAATGAAGATATACAGAAGCATTTTCCAATGCCAGAGGATCAGGAGGCTTTGAGAGTTTTGGAGGGATTGGCGGCTGAACACAATATACCATCTTTAGGTAAGGTTCCAATATCCATATGACCAAAATCAAAAAATTTTCAACGATTGTCACTATGCCCCAACGTTGACATCTTTGTTCAGCTGGTTTCTGAGGATTTATATAGCATACCTACCAATATACACAATGATAACCTTAGAATGTTTGAACACATCGGTTTGATGTAAGACGTTATATTCAAACCAGCTGACACGAGTGGCAATGTTGTGGTGTGGCCAGCTAAAATGTATGAGGCAGAGGCAAATAAAATGCTTAAAGACCATCAGTGTTACAAAAAACTGACGTTCAATCCCTTATTATCTTTCAAAGATCAACTCAACAAAATCCTTTTAGCTGGGATAGAGAGAGGCATTATCACCAGGAAATTGTGTGACACATTATTGCTGAAGGATCCATCTGTTTCAACGCTGTACTTGTTATGGAAGGTCCATAAAGATATGAAGACCCCTACGGGTAGACCCATAATTGCTGGTATTGGAGGCCTCACACAGAATATCAGTAAGTATGTGGATTATTTCTTAAACCTTTGGTGGAAACAATTCCCTCCTATCTACGTGATACATCTGATCTACAAAAAATTGACTCCATTCACATTGACAAAGATATGCTTCATGTTACTTGTAATGTGTAGTCATTATATACGATTATCCGCCATGGTGATGGACTGAGAGCCGTTGCCAATTTCCTTTCCATGTCTCAATTTACCTTTGAGGAGAGAGACTTCATTATAACACTGTTGGAGTTTGTACTCACCAAAAACTTTTTGCTCTTCAATGGGTCCTTCTTCCTGCACCTCCAGGGAACAGCAATGGGGGCAGCCTGTGTGCCATCTTATGTTAACTTGTTCCTGAGGCTGTGGGAGAGGGAGCTCTTCTCATCAGATCGATGCTCATCAATGGACCGGGTCATTTTCTGGACCCGGTACATTGATGATGTATTTTTGATCTGGCGAGGTACATCTGAAGAAGTGCTCAGTTTTTTTCAAAAACTGAATTCTAATGAACTTAATATCAGACTGACGTATAAATTCGATTATCAAAAGATTGATTTCTTGGATGTGACTATTAAAAGGGGTGAATCTGGCTTTTTACAGTCTGATGTCTATCGGAAAGAGACAGCCGTCAATGCTGTCTTGCACGCCTCTTCTTCACATCCAAGACGTGGTTAGATCAGTTCCAATTAGTCAGTTTCTTAGAATCAGACGGATTTGTTCTACCATTGAAGACTTTGAAATGAGAGCAGAGGAAATGAAAGCGAGGTTTTTGGATAGAGGGTACAGTAAGAAAAGCATTAAGTATGCCTACAATCGAGCGAAAAATGCTGCTCGTCAACAATTCATCTATCCTAAGAGACAATCGGTGCAAGCCAATCCTGTGAGAATGGTGACTCAACACCATTCTCAATGGCAGAGGATGTATGACATTTTTAAAAAACATTGGCTCATCCTATTGGCTGATCGCACCCTTGAACAATATCTCCCTACAAATCCATCTATCACTGCACGTAGATCTTTAAATTTACAGGACCATTTGGTTCGGAGCTATTATACACCGACTAATCAGTCACGGATTACGGATATCAAACCAACCGATAAGAAGAGGAATTGGGGCTACACTCCATGCGGCTCCTGTATAACTCGCCTTAATATTGAAAAGACTAAGAAGTTTCTCTCTTCAACTGGAAAGGAGTTTGATATCACATACCCTATTAGCTGTACAACACGTAATGTAATATATCATGCTACATGTCCCTGCTCCTTAATATATATAGGCATGACAACTAGGATGCTCAAAATTTGAGCGAGAGAACTTGTCCAGGACATCATGGCAGCTGCTACAGAAGACAATTTGGATCTATTAAAGACAATACCTAAACATTTTAAGCTCCATCACGCTTGTGATCCTTCGGGTTAAGGGGATAGACCACATATATTTGAACCAATACCAGCCAACTCCTGGCCCAAAAAGAATCAAGATGGATCTGGACTTTGAAAATGTTACATCCCCTATGGCCTTAATGAGGCCTTTACTTTTACTCCATTTCTCTAATCTCCCTCCCCTTTTTCCCCTCCAGCCGTATTTTTGGCATCATGTTTTTTCCCCTCCAGCCCATTTATCATCTTTTAGTATATACTTACCGTACCTTGATGTTGGCTCTTGCTTCTATCCATGTTGAAGAGGATGTGGATGCCTCCTGGCATCATTTTGAAGAGGAGAAATAAGAGAATAGGATGAGAAGGCACCACTAGACAAGATGCGGACAATTAGGCTTTAACAGCCTATATCTACTACATCTGGACATCAATTTGTTTCATGTGGATATATACTATGTTCTAATTATATGCATATAACCAATGTTGACTTGTCCAACTTCATTTTTTAAATGACCTGCAGGTTCATTTTTCTGTATCTCTTTCAGCTTTATCCATACTCTTAATAGCTTTTGGATCCGGCTATTTGCTACAATGTCTTTTTCTCTTTCTGGGGCATTTTCGTTCTTTATCCTTATTGGGGTTACCTCCATGACATCAGGGCATGGCTTATATCACTGGCATCATTTGTACCATGTTGCCACCTGTGTTGAATTCATGTCCTTGATGCCCCAGGGGGCGCCGAATCTCCAACTTGGGTTTTCCTTCCCTTTTTTGCTTCTTTATTATCTGGTTCTCCCTGACCTACAGTGCTGGCCAAAAGTATTGGCACCCCTGCAATTCTGTCAGATAATACTTTCTTCCTGAAAATGATTGCAATCACAAATTCTTTGGTATTATTCTCTTCATTTAATTTGCTTGCAAGGAAAAAACACAAAAGAGAATGAAGCAAAAATCAAATCATTGATCATTTCACACAAAACTCCAAAAAAGGGCCGGACAAAAGTATTGGCACCCTCAGCCTAATACTTGGTTGCACAACCTTTAGCCAAAATAACTGCGAACAAACGCTTCCGGTAACCATCAATGAGTTTCTTCCAATGCTCTGCTGGAATTGTAGATCATTCTTCTTTGGCAAACTGCTCCAGGTCCCTGATATTTGAAGGGTGCCTTCTCAAACTGCCATTTTGAGATCTCTCCTCAGGTTTTCTATGGGATTTAGGTCTGGACTCATTGCTGGCCACCTTAGAAGTCTCCAGTGCTTTCTCTAAAACCATTTTATAGTGCTTTTGGAAGTGTGTTTTGGGTCATTGTCCTGCTGGAAGACCATGACCTCTGAGGGAGACCCAGCTTTCTCACACTGGGCCTTACATTATGCTGCAAAATTTGTTGGTAGTCTTCAGACTTCATAATGCCATGCACACGGTCAAGCAGTCCAGTGCCAGAGGCAGCAAAGCAACCCCAAAACATCAGGGAACTTCCACCATGTTTGACTGTAGGGAACGTGTTCTATTTTTTGAATGCCTCTTTTTTTTTCCTGTACACTCTATATTGATGCTTTTTCCCAAAAGCTCTACTTTTGTCTCATCTGCCCAGAGAACATTCTTCCAAAACGTTTTAGGCTTTCTCAGGTAAGTTTTGGCAAACTCCAGCCTGGCTTTTTAATGTCTTGGGGTAAGAAGTGGGGTCTTCCTGGGTATCCTACCATACAGTCCCTTTTTATTCAGACGTCGACGGATAGTACGGGTTGACACTGTTGTACCCTCGGACTGCAGGGCAGCTTGAACTTGTTTGGATGTTAGTCGAGGTTCTTTATCCACCATCCGCACAATCTTGCGTTGAAATCTCTCGTCAATTTTTCTTTTCCGTCCACATCTAGGGAGGTTAGTCACAGTGCCATGGGCTTTAAACTTCTTGATGACACTGCGCACGGAAGACACAGGAACATTCAGGTCTTTGGAGATGGACTTGTAGCCTTGAGATTGCTCATGCTTCCTCACAATTTAGTTTCTCAAGTCCTCAGACAGTTCTTTGGCCTTCTTTCTTTTCTCCATGCTCAATGTGGTACACACAAGGACACAGGACAGAGGTTAAGTCAACTTTAATCCATGTTAACTGGCTGCAAGTGTGATTTAGTTGCTGCCAACACCTGTTAGGTGCCACAGGTAAGTTACAGGTGCTGTTAATTACACGAATTAGAGAAGCATCACATGATTTTTCAAAGGGTGCCAATACTTTTGTCCACCCCTTTTTTTAAGTTTGGTTTGGAATTATATCCAATTTGGCTTTAGGATAATTCTTTTTGTGTTTTTTTCATTGAAGACAAATTAAATGAAGAGATTAATACCAAAGAATTTGTGATTGCAATCATTTTCAGGAAGAAACTGAGTATCATCTGACAGAACTGCAGGGGTGCCAATACTTTTGGCCAGCACTGTATATCTTAAGATAGTATAAATTGTATATGTTAAGATTGCATAAAACCTTTTTTGTTGATTCTTTACCATACAGGTCATCATTGGACATATATGCATCTTTTTTATGTCCAGGCTTTAAACCCCTTCTGTCCTACCTAGATATCTATATACTCTCCGTGTTTGGTAAAAGTTAATACTATATATTCTCCATGTCTGGTAAAAGTTAATACTAATTAGTACCCTGTTGTGCTATATGTCTGGGTTTACCTCTCTCTGAGCTGTTCTCTATTTTGACCTTTTGTGACAGGTTTTCGTATACCTGTGACTTTCCATCTATGCACGTGCCTTCCTCCCGTTCTCCCCCTACATCACTATTTGCGATTATGGGGGGCGTGCCTCTGAGCGACTGCTCCTCCGCTAGTGTGACTTTTAGTGGGTGTGGCTTTAGGCTTCACACACATTTAGTCTGTCTTTCCTTTCATGTGACCCTCCGTGGGCGTGGCTTTTGGCTGCATGTTTACCCTTACTTTCTCTCCGCTTATGTGACCTCAGTGGGCGTGGTGTTTGGTTTCACGCCTATTCTGATACACTAGGGAGGCGGCGTTCTTGCACTGACGTCGGCACAGGTCTGTTCTATCCTTAGCGCCGACTCGTTCCTCATGAATACTCTTTATTTTATGGTTGCTGCTATTGGTACCTTATGTTTATTTATGGGACACACACTGCTTATGATGCCACACCCCTGGAAGAAGGCGCACGCCGAAACGCACATTGGGGCTGGCACTACTATTTGGCATTAGTAAGTACTCTTGCTGTACCACTACTTTTGGTTCATCAATCTCTTTAGCGGGGACCATATATGGGTAATACTTTATGGACAATTTGATTGTTTACATGCATGATGTACTTTAATTCGTTTGGTAAATATGTTAGCTATTTTTGTATGGTTACTGCACCTGTATACAGTTGTGCTCAAAGGTTTACATAGCCCGGCAGAATTTTTCCTTTTTTGGCCTTGATTCCGAGAATATGAATGATAACAAAAAAAACTTTTTCTTCACTCATGGTTATTGGTTGGCTGAAGCCATTTATTGTCAAACTACTGTGTTTTCTCTTTTTAAATCTTAATGACAACCAAAAACATCCAAATGACCCTGATCAAAAGTTCACATACCCCAGTTCTTAATACCGTGTATTGCTCCCTCTAACTACAATGACAGCTTAAAGTCTTTTGTGGTAGATGGATGAAGTTCTTTCTTCTCAGATGGTAAAGCTGCCCATTCTTCTTGGCAAAAAGGCTCCAGTTCCTGTAAATTCCTAGGCTGTCTAGCATGAACTGAGATCTCCCCAGATTTTCTCAATGATATTTAGGTCAGGAGACTGAGATGGCCACTCCAGAACCTTCACTTTGTTCTGCTGTAGCCAATGACAGGTCGACTTGGCCTTGTGTTTTGGATCCTTGTCATGTTAGAATGTCCAAGTATGTCCCATGTGCAGCTTCCGGGCTGATGAGTTCAAATTTGCCTCCAGTATTTGCTGATAACGTGCTGCATTCATCTTTCCTTCAACTTTTACCAAGTTTCATGTGCTTTGTAGCTCACACATCCCCAAAACATCAGCGATCCACCTCCGCGCTTTACTTTAGGAATTGTGTTCCTTTCATCGTAGGCCTTGTTAACCTCTCTCCAAATGTAATGTTTATGGTTGTGGCCAAAAAGTTCAATTTTGGTCTCATCACTCCAAATTACCTTGTTCCAGAAGTTTTGAGGCTTGTCTCTGTACTGTTTGACGTATTGTAGGCGAGATACTTTGTGGCATTTGCGCAGTAATAACTTTCTGCTGGCGACTCGACCATGCAGCCCATTTTTCTTCAAATACCTCCTTACTTTGCATCTTGAAACAGCCATACCACTAGTTTTCAGAGAGTCCTGAATTTCAGCTGATGTTATTTGTGGGTTTTTCTTTGCATCCCGAACTATTTTCCTGGCAATTGTGGCCGAAATTTTTGTTGGTCTACCTGACTGTGGTTTGGTTTTTACAGAGCCCCTGATTTTCCATTTGTTAATCACAGTTTGAACGCTGCTGACTGGCATTATCAATTCCTTGGATATTTGTTTGTATCCCTTTCCTGTGTTATATAGTTCAACTGCTGTTTCCTGTAGATCCGTTGACAATTCTTTTGCTTTCCCCATGACTCACAATCCATAAATGTCAGTGGCTGGATGAAAGATGCAAGAGTCTGTCTAGATCCCAGAAACTCACTCAGCTTTTATGCACACACTCTGATTACAAGAAAACAGGTCATAGCTGAGGATGTTACCTTTAGTAGCGATTCAAACACATTTGTGTCAAATTGTGTGCATGTTATCAGGCCAAAATTACCATGAACTTTTTATCAGGGTCATTTGGATGTTTTGGGTTGTCATTAAGATTTAAAAAGAGAAAACACAGTAGTTTGACAATAAATGGCTTCACCCAAACAATAACCATGAGTGGAGAAAAAGGTTTTTTGTTATCATTCATATTCTGCATAGGCCAAAAAAGGAAAAATTCTGCCGGGGTAAACACAACTGTAGCTTTCTATTTATTATAATGGGCACCACATAGCTTTACATATAATATGGGCCCAACAAAACCCTTCATTTAATATAATGTGTCCCATATAGCTCTCAATTTAATGTATTGGGCCCCACATTTAATGTAGTGAGTCCAACATAGCACTTCATTTAATTTAATGGGCCCAATAACATAGCCATCCATATAATATCATGGGACCCACATAGCCCTCCATTTAATATAAGGGGTCACATATAGCCCTCCACATAATTTAATGGGTAGCATATAGCTCTCCATTTAATATAAAGGCCCCACATGGTACTAAATTTAATATAACAGCCCCATATACCTTTTCATTTAATATCATGGGCCCCACAAAGCCCTCCATTTAATGTAATGGGCACCACATAGCCCTCAATTTAATATAACGGGTCCCACATAGCCCTTCAATTAATGTAATGGGCACTACATAGCTTTATATATAATGTAATGGTCCCCATGTAACCCTCCATTTAATATTATGGGCTCCACATAGATTTTCTCATAATATATTAGGACCCACATAGCCTTCCATTTAACATAAGGGGTCCATATAGCCATATATAGGTGAAAAATGGGAAAGGATGTGCTCCGGAGGCACGTCAACGGGAAAAGGTGTGCTCCAGTGGCACGTCAACTGGAAAGGGTGTGCTCCGGTGGCAATCAACGGGAAAGGGTGTGCTCCGGTGGCATTCCAATGGGAAAGGGTGTGCTCTGGTGGCACGCCAGTGGGAAAGGGTGTGCTCCAGTGGCACTGCAATGACAAAGGGAAGGCTATTTGTGGGCTGTTATATGAAATGCCATGTGAGGCTCATTATATTAAACTAGCTATTGAACCCGTTCTACGCCCGGGTGGCGAGCATTTTTATTGGTATATGGTCTCCCATGCTGGTATGTGCTGCCCCCTCCTGGTATTTGTGCTGCCCCCATCCTGTCCCCACCATCCTATCCCGGTATGCGTGGCACCCCTCATCCCCAATCCCGGTATGCGTGGCACCCCTCATCCCCAATCCCAGTATGCGTGGCTCCCCTCATCCCCAATCCCGGTATGCTTGGCTCACCTCATCCCCAATCCCGGTATGCGTGCACCCCTCATCCCCAATCCTGGTATGCGTGGCACCCCTCATCCCAATCTGGTATGCGTGGCACCCCTCATCCCCATCCTGTATGCGTGGCACCCTTCATCCCCAATCCTGGTATGTGTGGCACCCCTCATCCCTATTCTGTTATGCGTGGCACCCCTCATCCCCAATCCTGGTATGCGTGGCACCCCTCATCCCCAATCCCGGTATGCGTGGCACCCCTCATCCCTATTGTGTATGCGCGGCACCGCTCATTCCCAATCCCAGTATGCATGGCACCCCTCATCCCCAGTCCTAGTATGCGTGGCACCCCTCATCCCTATTATGGTATGCGTGGCACCCCTCATCCCCAATCCTGGTATGCGTGGCTCCCCTCATCCCTATTCTGGTATGCGTGGCACATTTCATCCCCAATCCTGGTATGCATGGCACCCCTCATCCCCAATCCCGGTATGCGTGGCTCCCCTCATCCCCAATCCTGGTATGCGTGTCACCCCTCATCCCTAATCCCGGCATGCGTAGCTAAATCTATGTGGGGTCCATTATATTGAATGTTGGGATATGTGGGGCCGATTATATTAAATTAAAGGTTTTGTCGTTCCAAATATATATTAACCCTAGAATGTGTGATGTCTGAAATATACACTTTCACGTAACCCGGGCCTTTTAGGCTCTTGTACAAATCATGGAGGAACTCAAATAAATAACTTTTACACGTTTATTTCAAAATTGTAAAGTAAGATATGAAAAATGCACAACATTGTAATTATAATTGTCTGCAGAAAACGCCAAAAAAAGTAAGTACATGGGCATAAAAGGCCCGGGTTATGCATCCTATGTGATAAATCATAAAAAGAATTAAACAATTTTTTTTTCAAATTTCAAACAAATACATGAAAAACACGCAAACAAGGGTATATAAATGTTGAAGTAAACTAGCTGCAGGTACATTTCTTTTCCAACTTTTCCTTTTCAATTTTATTGATCTTCCACACAAGTTACACGTTATCTTTTGTGAAGAATGTTCTTTACAGATATTTTCTCCACAAATGATACAGAAACACTCAGTTTTCCTGTCTTTGTTTGTTGAAGAAATAAAACCACTGTAGCATACCTGGCGGCGTTCTTGCATAGGGCACCATCTCCACTATGCAAGATTGCAAACTTGTTCATCAGTCCAGTCTGCTAGCCTGGCTTCTTTCCATGCTTTCTGTTTGTCTCTGTTCTGACTGCTTAGGGCGGCGGCCCGGTCACTTCCTGTTTCTTGTAGCTGCTGTGGGCACACCCCTAATGCGTCCTCAGCCTATTGCCATCAGTCACTGGATATTTAAACCAGCTTCACCTGGTAGCTGATGCCTGAGCAACGGTATCATTCAGTGTGCTGCCTTACTCTGAGTGTGCCAGGTCCTGTTCTTGTCTGTTTTCACCACTCTGGGGACTGTATTCCCAGTTTGGCTCCTGTATCTACTTCAGTAGCAGTTCCTGTCTGAACTGTATCCTAGCCTGTTCGTCCCGCCTTCTAGGGGCCGCATACCTAGACCTGTTGTCTGTGTTTCTTGCCTGTCTGTCCGCCTTCCTGGAGGCTGTATTTCCAGGCCAGTCTGAACACGCTCCTAGCCTGTTCGTTCCGCCTTTTCTGGGGGTCGCATACCCAGACTCACTCCTGTATCTCGCTACAGTTTCAGTTTCTGTCTGAACACTCAGTTCCTGTCTGAACTGTCTCCTAACATGCTTCCTGTTTTTCTCTATGTCCGTACCTTCCCTTTTTCTGCAGAGTCTGAACCTGCACCTAACTCCTACTCGTTGTCGCTGTACTTCCGTTTTTGAGTTTAGAGTCCACTCGCTACTTCATTGCAAGTATCTTGTGTGTATCTGGTTCTGCCTTTCCCTTCCAGTCTGTTCCGTGTGAACAGAGCCCTGTCCCCTCTGCTCTACCTTGCTCACCCTCCGGCGGTTCTGCCTGCCTCTGCCTTGCTCACCGCTCCGGCGGTTATTGCCTGCTCTGCCTTGCTCACCGCTCCGGCGGTTCTTGCCTGCTCTGCCTTGCTCACCGCTCTGGCGGTTCTTGCCTGCTCTGCCTTGCTCACCGCTCCAGCGGTTCTTGCCTGCTCTGCCTTTGCTCACCGCTCCAGGCGGTCTCGCTCTGCTCTGCCTTTGCTCAACGCTCCAGGCGGTCTCGCTCTGCTCTGCCTTTGCTCACCGCTCCAGGCAGTCTCGCTCTGCTCTGCCTTTGCTCACCGCTCCAGGCGGTCTCGCTCTGCTCTGCCTTTGCTCACTGCTCCAGGGGTTCTCGCTCTGCTCTGCCTTTGCTCACCGCTCCAGGCGGTCTCACTCTGCTCTGCCTTTGCTCACCGCTCCAGACGGTCTCGCTCTGGTCTGCCTTTGCTCACCGCTCCAGGCGGTCTCGCTCTGCTCTGCCTTTGCTCACCGCTCCAGGCAGTCTTGCTCTGCTCAGCCTTTGCTCACCGCTCCAGGCGGCCTCGCCCTGCTCTGCTTGTCTGCAGCATCTGCGGTTCTGTTCCTGAGTCCCAGTCTGTACTGGACCTTATCCAGTCTGTGCTCCAACCTGCTAGTGCCTCCCTGTCGGCACTCTAGCCGTGCTTGCCAGTACCCCTGCCTGCATACCAGTCGTGCTTATCAGTGCCCGCCTGTCTGCATACCAGCCGTGCCTGCCTATACCCATCAGTCAGTGTGCCAGCCTAACCTGCCTGTTCCTGTATTCCCCGGTGTGGGTCAACAGCCATGTCCGGAGTCTGACCTGGAGTCGCACCTGGTCCCTCTGCTTGGTTCCTCCCTGGTGCACAGGCGTCGTATGCCGTCGTGCGACCTTGGTCGGAACGGGTAGATACTTAGTTACGCCCCTCCAGGCACTCTCCGGTTCATGGTCCAGTGGAATCACTAAACACACACACGCCAGTCAGTCCGGGCGTGTGCATAACAACCACGCTTTTGTTTTCTTTCTCCTGGCTCTGGAATTGCCTGAAAATGGAATGCGCCACACCATTTGATAGCTTTTCTAGTTTGCTTTGGCAAGCATTTTATGTTGCTTCGCTGCATCATGTGAGGCATTACAAGTTCATGGTAAAGGAACTTGAAGAAAAGGCGTCTACTGTCCTTCCTACTAGAATGGAAATGGGGATTAGTTTCAGTATAAATAATGCAGGAATTAAGGGTTGATACATCAAGCATATTTGAAAAAATTACTACAGACCAACATTTTGTTTGACTATGTCATGAATATTTTCCAACCATTTCATCCATTTTGTCCACACCTCCTTTAGTTTTATTATAGCGCAGGATGATTTCTGGTTTATGTTGCCTGACAATACTGGAATCATGATGCATGGTGCTGAGTAATATAAAGGATTTTTCCTTCTTCACTTTGTAAGACACAATTGTTGCTTTGTTGCTGAAACCAAAGACACTATCATAAAGTGATTGCTGTGGAATGTGCTTCATCACCGGAGGAATATCTTGTCAATTTGGCTTCATAGTAAGCTGTAAGATCTTTTTCATGCAAAAAAATTGCCCAGTACAACATTAGTAAAGTAATTGTCCATTGTAATGTTTCTACCAGAATTATAAATTGGTACAGCAAGTATTTTTTACAATGTCTGAACCTATAGTGCCGGCCAAAAGTATTGACACCCCTGCAATTCTGTCAGATAATACTCAGTTTCTTCCTGAAAATGATTCCAATCACAAATTCTTTGGTATTATTCTCTTCATTTAATTTGTCTTCAATGAAAAAACACAAAAACAATTGTCCTAAAGCCAAATTGGATGTAATTCCACACCAAACCAAAAAGGGGCTGGACAAAAGTATTGGCACGCTTTGAAAAATCATGTGATGCTTCTCTAATTCGTGTAATTAACAGCACCTGTAACTTACCTGTGGCACCTAACAGGTGTTGGCAATAACTAAATCACACTTGCAGCCAGTTAACATGGATTAAAGTTGACTCAACCTCTGTCCTGTGTCCTTGTGTGTACCACATTGAGCATGGAGAAAAGAAAGAAGACCAAAGAACTGTCTGAGGACTTGAGAAACCAAATTGTGAGGAAGCATGAGCAATCTCAAGGCTACGAGTCCATCTCCAAAAACCTGAATGTTCCTGTGTCTTCTGTGCGCAGTGTCATCAAGAAGTTTAAAGCCCATGGCACTGTGGCTAACCTTCCTAGATGTGGACGGAAAAGAAAAATTGACGAGAGATTTCAACGCAAGATTGTGCGGATGTTGGATAAAGAACCTCGACTAACATCCAAACAAGTTCAAGCTGCCCTGCAGTCCGAGGGTACAACAGTGTCAATCTGTACTATCCGTCTACGTCTGAATGAAAAGGGACTGTATGGTAGGATACCCAGGAAGACCCCACTTCTTACCCCGAGACATAAAAAAGCCAGGCTGGAATTTGCCAAAACTTACCTGAGAAAGCCTAAAACGTTTTGGAAGAATGTTCTATGGTCAGATGTGACAAAAGTAGACCTTTTTGGGAAAAAGCATCAACATAGAGTGTACAGGAAAAAAAAAAAGGCATTCAAAGAAAAGAACACAGTCCCTACAGTCAAACATGGCGGAGGTTCCCTGATGTTTTGGGGTTGCTTTGCTGCCTCTGTCACTGGACTGCTTGACCGTGTGCATGGCATTATGAAGTCTGAAGACTACCAACAAATTTTGCAGCATAATGTAAGGCCCAGTGTGAGAAAGCTGGGTCTCCCTCAGAGGTCATGGGTCTTCCAGCAGGACAATGACCCAAAACACACTTCCAAAAGCACTATAAAATGGTTTTAGAGAAAGCACTGGAGACTTCTAAGGTGGCCAGCAATGAGTCCAGACCTGAATCCCATAGACAACCTGTGGAGAGATCTCAAAATGGCAGTTTGGAGAAGGCACCCTTCAAATATCAGGGACCTGGAGCAGTTTGCCAAAGAAGAATGATCTACAATTCCAGCAGAGCATTGTAAGAAACTCATTGATGGTTACCGGAAGCGGTTGTTCGCAGTTATTTTGGCTAAAGGTTGTGCAACCAAGTATTAGGCTGAGGGTGCCAATACTTTTATCCGGCCCTTTTTTGGAGTTTTGTGTGAAATGATCAATGATTTGATTTTTGCTTCATTCTCTTTTGTGTTTTTTCCTTGCAAGCAAATTAAATGAAGAGAATAATACCAAAGAATTTGTGATTGCAATCATTTTCAGGAAGAAACGGAGTATTATCTGACAGAATTGCAGGGGTGCCAATACTTTTGGCCAGCACTGTAGGTCTTTCTACACTGGAGCGCCAATTCTTTGCCACAGTAGATAAGCCCAATCATCCCATAATGATTTGCAGAATCACACATCCAGAATATTTTTATTCCATACTTGGCTGGTTTACTAGGCATATATTGAATGAACTTGCAACGTCCTCTGTAGGCTACAAGTTGATCATCCACTGTTACATTAGCACTAGGATTGTAGAGCTTGGTACAATTCTTGATAAAAATATTCCAGATGTAACTGATAGGTGCTATTTGATCCGTTTCCAACCTCGCAGGACGAGTTCGCTTATCAAATCAAAGGCTTCTCCGAATTTCCTCATATCTATCCACTGACATTGTTGCTTTGTAGTGTGGATCAGAAAGTGGGTCCAGAAATAATTCTTTGATAGGAACATCACAAGGTTTTTTACACCCTGCGAAAATTGTTAGTCCAATATAATTATTAATCCATGTTCATAAATGCAGAAAGGTGCACTAGACACTGCAAAAACTTTATCTAGATATATGCCCAAGCCCCCTATCATAAAGACACAACCCCGGAAGAAGCTTAATTGCGAAACGGTGTAGGGGTGAGAGGTGAAGCTGCTCCACATGGTTTTTCTCTGGTCATAAGCCTAATCAGGTATTAATTTTTACACATCTCCTTTGCCTAGTGGTTGGTGCGTCCATTTATTGATTACCTTATAGTCAGGTCATAGGGGTTTAATTATATAGCACTTTGTACTTTATATTTAATATTAACCCTATAGCTGGCATCTTTGGTCTTAAATAGGACATTTTTCTGCACCCCCAGCACTTTTACATTTGTGAGGCATGATTAATTATCTTTCTCCTTTTTGTTGGAAATGGAGATATGAATCAGCTTACATTTCACTTCTCTATTGTGGAGGTCCCCTGTATTTTATATTGTGTATCTTTTTTAATATATGTGTTTCAATAAAATCATGCTTTTAAATTCTAACTAGAGTCTCTGTTATCCCGCTAGTGTTAATACATCTAGCTAGTTTAAGTGGATATTGTTAGTCCAATATAAGCAAACAATTCCTCTTTTGAGATATTTTGCCATGCTTTTTTTTTCCAGAAGCCTTATGAGGCTGGGAAGGAGGAGTCAGTCTACCTCCCAAGATCACATGGCCATTACATCATCACAGGTCTTTCAACACACAGGCATGATACACCCCTCT